>NC_090725.1:76923950-76928950 GCF_036898095.1 Palaemon carinicauda
CAAAGACGTTTCCAATAGAATACCACAACTGTATTTAATCAAACATGTGTCAAGGAGGGTCACCAGTAGTGTTTTATTTCAACGTACTGTAGAGTCACCAGTAGTGTTTTATTTCAACGTACTGTAGAGTCACCAGTAGTGTTTTATTTCAACGTACTGTAGAGTCACCAGTAGTGTTTTATTTCAACGTACTGTAGAGTCACCAGTAGTGTTTTATTTCAACATACTGTAGCCTACAGCTTACGTATACATATTGGTTTGGACTAATGGGCAGCTTTTTCTGCTTTTGGAATAAGCTTTGCAGCAGTTCTGATAATGGGTCGTGGCTCCAGCATTGGCATAAGCTGTTTTTGGGAGTAAGGAGTCCATTTACTGTTTTCCATGCACAAATTCCTCTAGGAAGGAGTGATCTGTGCTCCAGGATTAGCTCACACTATTTAATTTTGATAGAGGATCCATCCTCTGCTTAGCGTACACGATTTTGCCAGAGTTTGCAGTATAAGGCTTTGTGTCAATTTTTTTTTTCTAAATTTAGTACGAGATTTTTTCTTACGAGGAACAATATTTTTTTCTCATTGGTTTAAATTTGAATTACTTCTTTTATCCGTGCTATATCGGGCTCAAAAACGCTTTATTTTTTTCTCATTGGTTTAAATTTGAATTACTTCTTTTATCCGTGCTATGTCGGGCTCAAAACGCTTTATTTTTTTTCTCATTGGTTTAAATTTGAATTACTTCTTTTATCCGTGCTATACCGGGCTCAAAACCGCTTTATTTTTTTTCTCATTGGTTTAAATTTGAATTACTTCTTTTATCCGTGCTATATCGGGCTCAAAAACGCTTTATTTTTTTTTCTCATTGGTTTAAATTTGAATTACTTCTTTTATCCGTGCTATATCGGGCTCAAAAACGCTTTTTAAAGGGAAGCTGTAATCTTTTAGTTAGGTTATGTCAGATCAATATAAGAATCAAATTCATATCTCTTACATATTCAAACTTTTTTCACTCGCCTCCCGCAGGCCTTCTAATACATATACGCTACCTCACCCTTTTTTCTGCCTCTGTCTGTTATACCAAAAGCAATCACTCCGCTTCCTTCCCAGTTCTTTATATATGCCATTCCACTAAAACCCGCGACGGCAGCTTTCCGCAAAAGCATTTGCTTTATATGTAACACATTCTGGTGTATTCAGAGTCCTCACATTGGATATTAATTCATTTCGTATGAGTTAGCGAACCTTTTTCGCCTGTAAATAAGGAGGGTTGCTTTTCCTCCGTTTATAGATATAACTTGCTACATTGCAATTAATCTTGATAATGAATTTAAGAGAAAATTTAATTAAATTAGAGGCAAGAAGGAATGCCCCCTCCTTTCTTTTCTCTCTCTCTCTCTCTCTCTCTCTCTCTCTCTCTCTCTCTCTCTCTCTCTCTCTCTCTCTCTCTCTCTCTCTCTCTCTAGCAGGAAAGTAATAAATCATTGTGCACCAGATGCCACAAGGGTTCTGGGATAATTGAAGATCTCACGGATAAAGTTACCATGGTTTTCCTCCAATTTTTTTGCATTTTGGATAAATATTTGTGAAAGTATTTGCTCTCATGAATTTTCCTAATATATCCTTCTTTTTTTTCTATCTAGTTTCATCTCTATCTTGAACATTAATCCATATTTGTCATTGTAACATATACGAAATGGATGCCATATTTTAGTTCTCTATTAGGTGGGAACATAGTTAAACCAATAAAGATTGTATGATTCATTCTTACGATCAGGATCATGAGCAGGTGCTATATTTTCATAATCTCATACCACAATATACGTATGTATATTCATTTCTTGATGCTAAGTAGAGACGATGACTAGGTAGGAGTTTCCGTTGAAATACATATTTTATATTCTGCTGGCAGATACTTTGATTTTTCGTTTAGAGTGAAAGTAGATAATAAAAAAAAAATTTGATAATAATAATGATAATAATAATAATAATAATAATAATCTCGTAATTATATATATAGCAATAAAAAAGTTAAGAATGAATAGCGTACATAACACAACATTAGGGATTCACTTAGTTTCAATCATTTTAATGACCTATGACTTACGTGCGTACAAAGTACTGTACCAGCCGTGTGTCACACGATCGTACATAGTAACGATTGTATCTCCGCTCTCCCCTCGCACTGACAGCGACCTGTATCAACCCGTCGGTTTTTCTTACCTTAACTCTTAACAGAACCCGTTGCCGGTTGGACATGAAATAGCCTGTTATATTTTGTGACCCTCTTGCCCGGACTTGATGTACATATAAACTGGATGTTCTGTAATAAAGTTACTCAGTTGCTTTCATCTTGCCTTTTGAGTCACAGCCTACTCTCGGCCCATCACATTGGTGACCCCGGAAGTCGACTTGCTCCTCCTGCCAGCCCCGACCCCCCCCCCCCCCCCGCCCCCCATCACTGGTACTATGGCGGACTCCACAGAGGTTGGCGCCACCCGATTCAAACTTTCGTCGTTCGCCAGTGGAGAGGCGTGACTTGCTCAACCACCAAAGCAGATTATGTTCTCGTGGGGATACCCGAGATCACCTTCCCGGAAATCTTTGACTGGCTTTGTGAACAAGGATACACCCCAATAGCGTATGACGCCCTCAAAACCTACCTTCTGCAGCAGTACTCGCCGTCGCCAGCCGCCTGTATAGCAAAGCTTTTAAAGCTCTCTCAACAACCGTTGGGGGACCAAAGGGCTTCGCTCGCCCTCAGGGAAATGACCAGTATTGCTCGCCTGCAACCTGCCACAGGCAGCTCTCCTTGTGAGGTGAACATACTTCGTGCCCTTTGGGTACGCCGATTACCCGAACCTGTACGCGCTGCCATACACGATGTCGATAGTTTACCCATTAAGGACTTAATGACCAAAGCTGATGCCCTTATGGACAGCCACTGCATGACCTTCAAGATCTCCATCAACGCCTCTACTCCTGACAAAGAGGACACCTATTCAACGTCAACGAAACTGACGGGAATGCCGTAGGACATACACGCCTACCCCATGATGTGCCGGAGCGGCGACAAAGCCACACATCACCCAACACTCATTTGCGGCACGACCAATGACTTCTACAGCCACTTACTCCTGCCCATCGGCTGCAGTTTTGCTACTACCACTCCAGATTCAGGGCTACCGCGAAGAAATGTGCCAAGGACTGCCAGATGACCCGTCAACAGTTCGCCTCTCTAGATCAGCGTGCTCTATTAAACATGTACAGTATGTCATTTTTAGGGGGAGCCATGTACCAACCGTGAGTCACACGATCGTACATAGTAATGACACATCTCTTTTTATGTATATATTATCCTTTGTATCTTCGCACTTCCCTCGCACTGACAGCGACCTGTATCAACCCATCGGTTTTTCTTACCGTTAACTGTTAACAGGACCGGTTGCCGGTTGGACAATAACCTGTTATGTTTTGTGACCTCCTTGCCCGGACTTGATGTATATATAAACTGGATGTTCTGTAATAAAGTTACTCAGTTGCTTTCATCTTGCCTTTTGAGTCACAGCCTACTCTCGGCCCCTCACATTGGTAACCCCGGAAGTCGATTCAGTCCTCCCGCCTTTCCCCGACACCGGCCCCTATCACTAGTACTATGGCGGACTCCACAGAGGTTAGCGCCGCCCCATTCAAACTTTCGATGTTCGCCAGTGGAGTGGAGTGACTCGCTCAACCACCAAAGCAGATTATGTTCTCGCGGCGATACCCGAGATCACCTTCCCGGAAATATCTGACTGGCTTTGTGAACAAGGAGACACCCCAATAGCGTATAACACCCTCAAAACATACCGTCTGCAGCTGTACTCACCGTTGCCAGCCACCTGTATAGCAAAGCTTTTTCAACTATCTCAACAACCATTAGGGGACCAAAAGGCTTCGCTCACCTTCAGGGAAATGACCAGTATTGCCCGCCTGCAACCTGCCGTAGACGGCTCTCCTCGTGAGGTGAACATACTCCGTGCCCTTTGGGTACGCCGTTTACCGAACCTGTACGTGCTGCCATACACGATGTTGATAGCTTACCCATAAAGGACTTGATTACCAAAGCCGATGCCCTTATGGACAGCCACTGCATGACCTTCAAGACCTCCATGAACGCCTCCACTCCTGATGAAGAGGACACCTATTCAACGTTAACGAAGCTAACATGAATGCCATAGGACATACACGCCTACCCCGTGACCTGCCTGAGCGGCGACAAAGCCACCCATCACCCACCACTCATTCGTGCCACAACCAACGACTTCTACAGCTACTTACTCCCGCCCATCGGCCGCAGTTTTGCTACTACCACTCCAGATTCGGGGCTACCGCGAAGAAATGTGCCAAGTACTGTCAGATGACCCGTCTACAGTTCGCCTCTATAGATCAGGGCACCCTATTTAACATGTACAGTATGTCATTTTTAGGGGGGGGGAGCCATGTACCAACCGTGAGTCACAGGACCGTACATAGTAACGACATTTCTCTTTTTTTTGTATATATTAACCTTTGTATCTTCGCCCTCCCCTCGCACTGACAGTGACCTGTATCAACCCGTCGGTTTTTCTTACCTTAACTCTTAACAGACCCCGTTGCCGGTTGGACATGAAATAGCCTGTTATATTTTGTGACCTTCTTGCCCGGACTTGATGTATATATAAACTGGATGTTCTGTAATAAAGTTACTCAGTTGCTTTCATCTTGCCTTTTGGGTCACAGCCTACTCTCAGCCCGTCAACGTACTATAGTATAGGCTATTAAGTCATTCTGTGTTAATAGTTTTTAGTTGGAGAAATAGATCAGGTCAGTTACAGATGTATGTGGCTACAGTATATAGTGAGACTTTTAAACCTAATATATATATATATATATATATATATATATATATATGTATATATATATTTTATATATATATATATATATATATATATATATATATATAGGCCTATATGAATAATTTAATCA
>NC_090725.1:76933950-76936450 GCF_036898095.1 Palaemon carinicauda
AATAACCCTCTAGCGGTAGTATCTCAATGGGTGGCTGGTGCCCTTACCAACGTACTATCTACTACATATCTTGATATGGAAATTTGGTCGGTACAACCTCTACCTTTTCTAAATCCTGCTTGTTTATCCCTCAGCTTTTAACTAATCATTCTCGCTAATCTCTTTAGAATAAGCATACTTTATATTTTTCCGACAATTGACGTAAGTGTGATGCCTTTGTAATTATTGTTATCAGTCAGGTATCCCTTTCACTCCAACACTCCTAGCTCTCCTTCATTTGGTTTTGCCTCTTCGCGGATGTATTCTCGGAAGGGTGGGGGGTGGGGGGGACACAATTTTCGGCAAATATTATTTCAACAGTTATTCCATCTTCTCCAGGGACTTCCCATCTTCTGAGTTTTTTAATGATAGCTTCGACTTCAAACACACTGAATTCTTTTATTAAGTTCTTCCTCAGCTTCAAGTATATCAATGAAATTATTCCCTTCATATTTACTATTCATTATCTTCCTTGAGTGCTCCATCAACGTTGCCTTTCATCATCTTCTGTTATTATAGAAGACCCATCTCTCTTTTTGCTCCCATTGAGATTTCATAATCAATTCTATAAGTTATTCTTACATCATAGCCACTCCCAGAATTCATAGCTTTGTTAGCCCTATCTGCTTTCCTTTCTAAATGCTCTTTCTAGTCATTCCAGGATTTTCTTTTGATCCCACTACCACCACTGGAATTCTTAGCATACTCTACCTTGGAATTTTCATTACTTCCTCGAAAAATTTTAATAATAAATTTCTGTCTTTTTCTCCTTTCATAGTACTCAAAGTATCATTTGATATCCACGGTTTTCTCCTTGTAGTTGTGTGTCCCAAAACTTCACTACCAACTGATGAATATAAATCTTCTGGTATGGAAGAAAGATAAAAAGAAAATTCTTACAGAATAAAGTTTTGAGTCATTTCATCATAGGCATTTTTCTGGTTCCGTAGCATTCTAGAACTGATACAGGTAGGATTCAAAAGTTATATGTATTATGCATTGAAGTGATCTATCCTATTTGTTGACATTCATTTTGTTTTCTTAAGGCCTGGCAACAGTATTGGGCATGAGGGCAAACAGTAATACCAGATCCCAGTGGATAGGGAGAATGAGGATTGATGACGTCAGAAATAGGAAAATCACAGGCAGTGATCTGGCAACAAACAGTGCTACCAGATTGAGTGTACCCCACAATCTCTACTCCAGATGGCAAAGACTGGCTTGCAAAGAGAGCGCAGCTAACACAGGTACATATATACATATACCAAGGCACTTCCCCCAATTTTGGGGGGTAGCCGACATCAACAAATGAAACAAAACAAAAAAGGGGACCTCTACTCTTTACGTTCCTCCCAGCCTAACAAGGGACTCAACCGAGTTCAGCTGATACTGCTAGGGTACCACAGCCCACCCTCCCACATTATCCACCACAGATGAAGCTTCATAATGCTGAATCCCCTACTGCTGGTAACACAGGTAATATCACATAATAATTTCCCGAGGATAATAATCACTAGGAGATTCTCAAATTACTGAAGAAAATTAGATTAAAGCCACGTGCCACCTAGCAGATATCAATCAATTATATTTTATAAAATATCCTTGGCAACGACTCAAGACGCAATTATTTCTCCCAACCTTATTTCCATAGAATTTTCTGTTTGTTATAAAAAATATTATGAAATTAAATTTTTCTAACTCATAACATAAGGCAAGGGTACCTTCATGTTCATTTTACAAAAATCGATAAATTATAATTTGAACAACGATTCATACCCAAGAGAGGAGAACGCACAATAAAATGATGAGAAAACTAAGCTCTTATTATTCAAACTACTGAGGTTGACAATAGAAGGAAGAGAGAGAGAGAGAGAGAGAGAGAGAGAGAGAGAGAGAGAGAGAGAGAGAGAGAGAGAGAGAGAGAGAGATGGGTATTTTGGTAAGAAAATTAACGAGCAAAATCGTGTGAATCTCCTTTGAATTTAATTATATCTTAACAAGTAGTTATCATCCAAAATAGTTTACCTACAATGATAGAGCTTTGCTTGTACTATCATCTAATATATGCTATCTTAATACAATGTAGCCATCACTGAGGAAAGGAAGGTTACCAAAGCACTATAATTTGGGGGCTGTCAACATCCTCTGTTCCAGCCCCTGACTTGCTTGAGTTTGATTGATTGATTATTAAGTATTATCTGGCATCGTAACAGCAAAGGTCATTGATGCCATAGAATATAGTTAACGAATATTATGCATCTTATTTCAACTCATGATCAAATCTTATTAAATAAACCAGTATCCATAAGAAATTTAAAAAGGTGCTTGAGTTTAATAGATGAGACAGTTTCTGGTGTTTCTTTCAAGCTCACTCACAGACAACGGTCTGTTCATGTATGCCCATCATTTCCCCATCCCTGACGTCACCTTTGTGCCTGTCACTCACCTTCCTAGTTAGTGT
>NC_090725.1:76941450-76943950 GCF_036898095.1 Palaemon carinicauda
TTTAATTAAAATCACAATAATTCGAGACTTATTCAGCTCATGTTCCTCGTAATTGTACATTATCTTTATTGAAATGGGAGACAAATAATTGTAACTTCCGATTGCTTTAATTTCTGTTAATGCTACTGTATAATATATCATAGAGGACTACTGATTTTAATTATGAAGCCACGTGTATTATACAGCTCATGAATTTGTATTTGAATAATCAATGCAAATAACATTTCGTAACCGAAGCTCACACCTGCGCTTATAAATTGCATTAGGCTAATGAACCACTTCTGTCATTTGAATTTTACATTTTGGAATTGAGTAGGTTTAAAAATAAAGATAGGATAAAGCTCTGTGAACCACTTCTGTTGTTTGAATTTTACATTTTGGAAATTGAGTAGGTTTAAAAATAGAGATAGGATAAAGCTCTGTGAACCACTTCTGTCATTTGAATTTTACATTTTGGAATTGAGTAGGTTTAAAAATAAAGATAGGATAAAGCTCTGTGAACCACTTCTGTTGTTTGAATTTTACATTTTGGGATTGAGTAGGTTACATTTTGGAATTGAGTAGGTTTAAAAATAAAGATAGGATAAAGCTCTATGAACCACTTCTGTCGTTTGAATTTTACATTTTGGCATTGAGTAGGTTTAAAAATAAAGATAGGATAAAGCTCTGTGAACCACTTCTGTCATTTGAATTTTACATTTTGGAAATTGAGTAGGTTACATTTTGGAATTGAGTAGGTTTAAAAATAAAGATAGGATAAAGCTCTGTGAACCACTTCTGTTGTTTGAATTTTACATTTTGGAAGAAATGAGTAGGTTTAAAAATAAAGATAGGATAAAGCTCTGTGAACCACTTCTGTCATTTGAATTTTACATTTTGGAATTGAGTAGGTTTAGAAATAAAGATAGGATAAAGCTCTGTGAACCACTTCTGTTGTTTGAATTTTACATTTTGGAAATTGAGTAGGTTTAAAAATAGAGAAAATAGTAAAGTCATCAAAGTAGATTATTGTACTGAAGTCCTCTGTACATTTCCTTTGGACTGTATATCTTAATGCTCTTCGGTTCTTATGAAAATGAATTTAAAAGTTTAGTCCTTGAAGAATAAATCAATTTCTGAGTATATGATAACATGTACTTCTTCATCAGTTTTATTGGTATTTTAATATCCTTGTTATTTAAAGTACTATTATCTTCAAACACTACCACTCGTTTTATATATATATATATATATATATATATATATATATATATATATATATATATATATATATATATATATATATATATATATACACACACATATATATATACATACTGTATATACAGTATATATATATATATATATATATATATATATATATATATATATATATATATATATATATATATATATATACACAGTATATATATATACACACACATATATATATACTGTATATATATATATATATATATATATATATATATATATATATATATACATATACATACATGCAGTATGTATATATATATATATATATATATATATATATATATATATATATATATATATATATATATACTTACAGCTTGGGAAAACTTTATCATTATATTAATCCACAAAATGGAGACACAAAAGGCCTGAAAATTACTGTCCGATTAATTCACTCCCAGTAGTATATTAAATATTCACAAAGATTATATTAGACCGAGTAGAACCAAGTTAGACTTTAATCAACGAAGTAAGTACGAAGACTTTAGAAGCAGGTATTCAACAACTGACCATAGAGTATGAAAAAGCTCTTGATTCTTTCGAATCTTTAGCAGTAATGAAACTCCTTCAAAAGCAAGGGGTAGGTGAATCTTATGTTAGCACACTTGCTGTAAGGGGTAGTACAGCGATCCTGAAAATACGTGAAGATAGAGAGAAAATTCAGATTGAGAAAGGAGTTAAACAGAGAGACCACATGAAAAACAATATTAAGATACTAAAAAAATTATTAAAAGTATTATATTTATCAACAAATAACAAAAAAATGATGATAAGACGTAGATGAAGACGAGAGATAAAAAATTTATTAAAAATATATTTATCAACAAATAACAAAAAAATGATGATAAGACGTAGATGAAGACGAAAGAGAGAAGGAAAAGCACGAGAGAGAGAGAGAGAGAGAGAGAGAGAGAGAGAGAGAGAGAGAGAGAGAGAGAGAGAGAGAGAGAGAGAGAGAATGCAGGTATGAAAGAAAACACTGGCACCTGTTGCACTTAGTCGAAACAGAGTTTCATAAACACTACGCACTTATCTCTTATAAATTATTCACAGTATTCCTAGAATAATTATTCTGATGAATATAAATAGGAAAACATGTGGGATTAATCATTAATGGGAAATACCTTAACAACATAAGATTTGTAGAACACATAGTTCTATTTATTGAATCAGTGAAGAAATAACAAAAGATGATATAAGATTTGAATAGAGAAAGCATAAATGTAAGACTAAATAGGAATATAAG
>NC_090725.1:76953950-76986450 GCF_036898095.1 Palaemon carinicauda
AATGAAAATTTAGATTGCAAGGGCAAGTCAATAATTATACATGAAGGGAGGCATTAATAACAAATTATATGAAATTATAACACAACAATATCAGGTAGGCGTTGATACTATTTGTAACATGCTAAAGTAATTGTTAATAATAAACTGACGGTGTACCAAAAGAAAATTACCATCTACATAACTTCGTTACTTTAATTTTCCCTAAAAATCAAGATTATCTTCGTTGACAAAAGAACACACAAATAAACAGCTGTTATACCAGAATAATAATTTTATTCTCACTTACGTTTTCTAGAACAATACTTGCAATATCCAATAACATTATTGTAGTCATCAAGGAGGTATATATCCAATTTCTTATTCGGAAAACCCTTCCCCTCTCTCTGCGCAATCAATAACTTGAACATTAAGTTAGCCATTCTTAAAAAATCAATGATATTTCTCAGTCATTAAATATATATTAGTATTCTGAAAAGAATACAAGGCTAAAGGAATCTTGAAACCCAATTTCTGAGCCGAATTCCTCCTTCTATAAAAGGGTAACTTGATAACATTCTTATATTAACGGATTCTAGCCCTACGTTCACTGATAAAAGGATATTTCTGTCATTAAATATATATTAGTATTCTGAAGAGAATACAAGGCTAAAGGAATCTTGAAACTTAATTTCTGAGCAGAATTCCTCCTTCTATAAAAGGGTAACTTGATAACATTCTTATATCAACGGATTCTAGCCCTACGTTCACTGATAAAAGGATATTTCTGTCATTAAATATATATTAGTATTCTGAAAAGAATACCAGGCTAAAGGAATCTTGAGACTTAATTTCTGAGCCTAATTCCTCCTTCTATAAAAGGGTAACTTGATAACATTCTTATATCAACGGATTCTAGCCCTACGTTCACTGATAAAAGGATATTTCTGTCATTAAATATATATTAGTATTCTGAAGAGAATACAAGGCTAAAGGAATCTTGAAACTTAATTTCTGAGCAGAATTCCTCCTTCTATAAAAGGGTAACTTGATAACATTCTTATATCAACGGATTCTAGCCCTACGTTCACTGATAAAAGGATATTTCTGTCATTAAATATATATTAGTATTCTGAAAAGAATACCAGGCTAAAGGAATCTTGAGACTTAATTTCTGAGCCTAATTCCTCCTTCTATAAAAGGGTAACTTGATAACATTCTTATATCAACGGATTCTAGCCCTACGTTCACTGATAAAAGGATATTTCTGTCATTAAATATATATTAGTATTCTGAAGAGAATACAAGGCTAAAGGAATCTTGAAACTTAATTTCTGAGCAGAATTCCTCCTTCTATAAAAGGGTAACTTGATAACATTCTTATATGAACGGAATCTAGCCCTACGTTCACTGTCCAATTACACAATGTGTGATAAAAGGATATTGTTAATTCCATTGCATCCGCCAAGCCCAATGATTTGAGAGAGAAATTTTGAATATTTGCCATGTCTTGATAATATATGGAAAGCTATCTACATTACAATTGTGAACAATGAAATTCAAATCTATGTAAAGGCAATTTAGACAACAATGGCTTCATCGAATTGCTATTGAAATATATCGCTACTCTGATCAAAGACCCGCCTTCTAGGATTAGGCGTTGAATAGACCTGAAATCCTTATTCCTATTTCCACTGAATAGCGGCCCCCAACGTCTTTTCGATTCTCTCGGATTTATTCACCACTTTGGAACATACCTTTTTTTTCGCTGTGGCTAGGCTACGCCTCTTATCCAATTGTATCTGCACAGTCGTGTGAAAATCTTATATAGGAATCTAAAATTAAATGTATCTGCACAGTCGTGTGAAAATCTTATAAAGGAATCTAAAATTAATCTTACTCTTAGATATGGCAGGTATCAATCAAAAGGAAAGTCTTAGGAAATATAAATCGTTATGAACAATAAATATCGTGAGCTATTTTACACATTTATCTGTCAAAACACTTGTATATTTCTGATAAAATAAAGTAAGCGAGTACGCGGAATAGGTCTTACTTTTAATGTCTTGCATATTCAAGTACATGAATTTTATACCTTCTTCTATGTGAATAAACGTGTTTATTTCATAAACCTTATATTCTGGAATCGAGAACGTTTGACATACAATAAGGTAGTATGCGAGTCTACCAGTACATTTGATCAATTGAATTTACACTTTGCAAAGAATGTGGTAATTTTTTTTTACTAATTGTTTAATAATCTTTCAAGGCTTTGCAAATTAGGTATCATTATTCTCAGCCTCTGATAATAAAAATTTGGCTAAAAAGACACACACACATATACACACACACATACACACACACACACTCTCTCTCTCTCTCTCTCTCTCTCTCTCTCTCTCTCTCTCTCTCTCTCTCTCTCTCTCTCTCTCTAATGAAGGAACTGACTTCTTGACAATTAAGTATAGCATGATATTTCTTCACATGAATGTGGTCCAAAGTTAAAATGATTCAATTTAGTTTTAATGGCAATCAGTGAAGGTAACATAATATTTCCATGGAAAATAAATAAGTTTCAAAGTCGCATAAGGAAAATTTATCCATCCTTAGGCATACTTACATACTTCATACATATTTATATGAAAGGTTTACAGGTATTTTTCGTTTTAGATATTTATGAACTAATTGTTGATGTATGTATCAATATATGAATCTGAGCACATATTAATATAGATATTTGTGATATATGTGTCCAGCCATTAGTTTTAGTAATTGAAAACGGAGAATTCTGAATAATATTAACCCCGAATCATGAATTTATCATTAGTATTCCTCTAAAGGAATCCTCCTACGTTGGCAATTCCGTTTCATTCTATATATATAAAACCCTTCTCTTGAGTTTATTCTGAAATATTGAGTGTAGCAGAAATAGAGCGTTTTTTCTTAGTGCGTAGCTGCTCTTGATTTCTCCTCGGATCTCAGTCGTATAACAAGTATTAATAGCAATGTTCACAATGGCTTACCTATTCTCTCCTGTTTTAGCTCATGTTTATCACATCGCATTACATGAATATTTACAAAAATATCGACTGCTTATGATTTTGGGCAAAGCAATGTACGAGAATCAGCGTTAACGTCGTATGATTTAGAGGAGATATTTAATCGTTATTCTAATATGTCTTGCTTGAGGGTACAATCAGGCACACTATTCTATTTAATTTCTCTTCCTCTTGTTTTGTTAAAGTTTTCATAGTTTATATAGGAAATATTTATTTTAATGTTACTCTTCTTAAAATATTTTATTTTTCCTTCTTTCCTTTCCTTACTGGGCTATTTTCCCTGTTGGGGCCCCTGGGCTTATAGCATTTTGCTTTTCCAGCTAGGGTTGTAGCTTAGCAAATAATAATAATAATAATAATACATCGTCCCCTAAAAGGATTTAATTTCCCGGAATAGATGTCTTCGATTTTCAAAGACCATAAAGTTAGCTTCAACCGCCGCCGTCTTCACCATAATGAATGGCACCGATTCCAAGGAAGGTTATCTGCGAGCTTAGGAATTATGAGGAAATTACATCTGATGAATTGGGAGGGGAGACATTTTCAGGGATGGTTGCAGAGAACAAATAATGGTATTAGCAACCAATTTCCAGGGATATGGGTTAATGAGGAAAGACGAAATGGTCTAGAAACAGAAAATTCAGTGAAGCGGAGGGAAAAGAAAGGCAGAGGAATGGGTATCTTTTTGTTTGATGGTAAGACTTTATGAGAATTTCCAAACTAGTAGAATATTTAAGACACCGAGGTAATAAGATTACAAAATCGACTAAATAAATTCTATATACAAGTGAAAATATATAGATTTTCACTAGTGGCTGCAAAGGGATTTGCAGTTATGAAGCATTATAAAATATTTGAGTTGACTGAAGGTCAAGGAAATTGAGTACCATAACATAGCAATAGAATGTAATTTTCAAGTTGTATCCAAAGTAGTAGAATATTTAAGACACCTCAGTAATAAGATTACAAAATCGACTAAATAAATTCTATATACAAGTGAAAATATATAGATTTTCACTAGTGGCTGCAAAGGGATATGCAGTTATGAAGCATTATAAAATATTTGAGTTGACTGAAGGTCAAGGAAATGGAGTACCATAACATAGCAATAGAATGTAATTTTCAAGTTGTATCCAAAGTAGTAGAATATTTAAGACACCGCGGTAATAATATTATAAAATCGACTAAATAAATTCTATATACAAGTGAAAATATATAGATTTTCACTAGTGGCTGCAAAGGGATATGCAGTTATGAAGCATCATAGAATATTTGAGTTGACTGAAGGTCAAGGAAATGGAGTACCATAACATAATAGAATGGAATTTCTAAGTTGTATCGGTTCATGAATTTAGAATAAGTAATTTGCCTAAAGTAGATAGACTGACATCTAATATGAACGCTCGAGTCTAAAGTTGTAAGGGAGCGTATCAAAATGAAAATAAACCACGTGCTTAGTGGTTAGACATCTCGAAAAAAAAAAAAAACACACACACACACACACACACACACACACACACACACTAGAAACAGTGGAATAATAGAAAATCCAGGGACGGTCAAGTTGAAAATAGTAAAATATAGATTATAATGCTAAAGATTGGCGTAACTCATTGTAATAAAGATATTTACTTACATGGTAAAATTTAGATTATCTTAGTCAGCTACATTAGAAGGAAATAAATAGACCATTTAGAACCCTACTTCCTCGTTCCCTGCAATCACTCTTTAATCAGTAGAGGGCCTATGATTGTTCTATCACTTGATATTTCTTATTTCTATTTCCATTAGATTTTTCCCTAAGATATATGCGTGATTTTTTTTTATGACTCAAAATATCTCGAAAATCATCACAGTTTTCCCGAAGTATCAAAATTCTGTGTGAAATCCCTTGATTTTTCTTATTTCTATTTCCATCAGATTTATCCCGAGTTACATATGCGTGATTTTTTTTTTTTTTTTTTTTTTTTTTTAAGACTCAAAATATCTCGAAAATCATCACAGTTTTCCCGAAGTATCAAAATTCTGTGTGAAATCCCTTGATTTTTCTTATTTCTATTTCCATCAGATTTTTCCCTAAGATATATGCGTTTTTTTTTTTTTTTTTTTTTTTATGACTCAAAATATCTCGAAAATTATCACAGTTTTCCCGAAGTATCAAAATTCTGTGTGAAATCCCTTGATTTTTCTTATTTCTATTTCCATCAGATTTTTCCCTAAGATATATGCGTTTTTTTTTTTTTTTTTTTTTTTATGACTCAAAATATCTCGAAAATCATCACAGTTTTCCCGAAGTATCAAAATTCTGTGTGAAATCCCTTGACTTTCGGTGATCACATCGATATTATTATTATTATTATTATTATTATTATTATTATTATTATTATTATTAAAAGAAGGAGTTTTACCAGCCCAATGAGTCAAGCTTGACTCTTACAGGGCTGGCCCGAAAAAAAATCGGGATATAAAGAATTATAAAATTATCAAAATTCAATTGATAATGAAAAAAAATAAATAAATGAAAACAAAAATAATTATATATATATATGTATATACAGTATATACTTATAATCTTTAGATATATGTAGGTCTTAATTGCATATTTTCCTCAATTAGTTCTTAGCATTTTTTAATGAACAGAATCTGTGTAAATCCACATTCTGAAGTTTAACAGCGGTTGAATAAACTAAGCGACACACATACTTATACATACTTATACATACCTATATGTAGGTCTTAATTGCATATTTTCCTTAATTTGTTCCTAGCATTTTGTAATGAACAGGATCTGTGTAAATCCACATTCTGAATCTTAACAGCGGTTGAATAAATTAAGCGACACACATACTTATACATACAAACATTCATACCCTCAGTAGCGCTCATGGAGATTTAAAAATTAATTCATAGTTCCGGAGAATTCCAACAGGGCAACTTTTCCAAGCAAAAAAAGGGGTTTGTGGCGAGATTTATGTTTGTAGCTCTCATGAGAAAGGTAGATAGATTATATAACTGCTCTTATAGATTTTATATACTTGCCTTTAATTCTTGCAATTGTGAATCAATGTATCAAAAATATATTAAAATTTGGAATTAAAATCTACATTTAGATGAAGATAGATTGATAGATAATTGATTATAAAATAGATACATTGATAGATAGATTAGACTATATAACTAACCTTATAAGGTTTATATGGTTATATTTTAATCTTTTTATGGTGAAGGTATTATTATAAAAGATAATTATTTATAATATTAAGATGAGGTCGTAGGGTTTTGGTTACAAATGTACAGAGATCGGAGAAGAAAAACCTCCAAGTTTTGAAATGCTTAATAGTACTATTTAATGGCGTTTCATAATCATAGCTTGCAGTTTATTGCATGCCAGATTTTATAACAATCTTACAAATAGTATTGTAATTCATATCGGACCTCACAAATCCTTTACAAATAGTCTCTCTCTCTCTCTCTCTCTCTCTCTCTCTCTCTCTCTCTCTCTCTCTCTCTCTCTCTCTCTCTCTCTCTCTTCTGGACTAGTTCATTATTCAAACGCAATACTTAACTATACCTTGCATTAGTTAGAGAGGCATTGAGCATCACAAGAACTGGATATCCTTTGATGAATCTAGCCAATGAATCCTTTAGGGATTTAGTCAGTTAATGGAAAAAGAATATGACAGAATGGGGCCCAAGTTCCCGGGCGTAGAAGGGTGATAAGAATCTCCCGGCTTATAAATAGCAAAGAGAAACTGAAAATTGATAATTGGAATTTCAAAACCATGAATCAGATTGAGAAGTTACAGCAAGTGGAACATGAATTTATGAAATATAGTTTGGATATCTTTGCTCAAACTGAAATACGTTTTAAGGGGTTTGGTAAGGAAACCTTAGACCAAGGCTATATATATATATATATATATATGTGTGTGTGTGTGTGTGTGTGTGTATAAATATACATATACACACACACACACACACACACATATATATATATATATATATATATATATATATATATATATATCAAGAAGATCAGATGGAGTTGGAAAAGAAGGGGTAGGAATGATGATGACACCTAGAGCAGAAAAGGCATTAACCGTGTCAAGAGCTGTAAATAGTAGATTCTTCCTTGCAAAGTTTAAATCAAAGCAGTGCAATATGCGAATTGTAGTTTTGAGAACAAAGCCCTTAGAAGGATAGTGGGAGTTAAATTTCAGGACTGGATTAGAAATGAAATTATAAAGGAGATTGCTCGAGTTCCTTATGCGGATGAGATCATGAAGAGAGGTAGATGGAGATGATTTGATCATTCTCTTCACATTCTGCAAGAGTGATTAGTTCACCAAACGTTTAACTGAGCTCTACAAGGCACTAGAAGAGTTTGAAGACCCAGGCCAACATGGGTGAGAAATTTGAAGCAGCTCATCTAGGAAAATCATGGTATGACAATGAAAAAATAATCAACAGATTTTGTAAATACGAGAACAAAGTTCTCAGAAAAATATTGAGAGTTAAATGGAAGGACAGGATTAGAAATGAAACTATAAGAGAGATTGCTCTAGTGCCATATATGTGGATAAGATTATGGTAAGGGGTAGATGGAGATGGCATGAGCATGTTTTTCGATCTCCCAAAAGTGATTAGTTCACCAAACATAACTGGGCTCCACTGGGCACTAGAAGAATTTGAAGACCCAGGCCTACATGGATGAGAAATATGAAGCAGCTCATCCAGGAGAAGGGCACTCCAAAATCATACTTTTATTCTCTAGTCTTAGGTTGTGCCATAGCTTCTGTATCATGTTCTTCCACTGTCTTGGGGTAGAGTTCTATCCTATCCATTTTCTCTTTCTCTGTTTTTTTTTTTTTTTAATTTGTCATAGTTTATATATGGAAGATATATATCAATAGTGCTACAGTTCTTGGAATATTTTGTTCTAAATGTTCATGACTTCGCTCGTAGTTATTATCATTTCCTTATTTCCTTTCCTCACTGACTTTTTTTTTTTTTTTTTTTTTGCTGTTGGAACCCTTATGCTTATATCATCCTCTTTTCCAGCTAGGATTGTAGTATATATAATAATAATAATAATAATAATAATATTAATAATAATAATAATAATAATAACTAAAGAACATTAAAATTGCTGAAATAATTCTTAGAAAGAACTCCACACAGAATTTGTTAATAATTTGCATTTAGGAATATTGAAGCAATAGGAAGATTGCAAATAGCTTATTATTGATTATAGGCCTACAAAGGGACGTAAACTACACTTCTATCTACTGTAGGTCACCTTAGATGGACACCTAACCCATACTTTTAAGGCTTGGAGGAAATCTTGCATGAAATTGGTCTGGATAAAACAGTAGATTTATTATTTTATCCTCAAAAATCAATGTTTTTCACAAAATCGCCCTGCGACCTTGAGGTCAAGGTTAAGGTCATTCATATTGCACAGTTTATGTTGTCCTATGACACTATATTTAGTTCATATTGGCCAAGTATGTTTTGATTTAGCATCTTCATCCATGTGGCAGCCATTTTTGACGTCATAATATCTCACAAAATATTCAACGGAAATATGTCAGCCTTGCGCCTGCACTAGATCAGATTCCAAAAATTTAATCATTTCCAGCTTTTTATATAGCAGTTATTCCCAGTAAGTTTCATTACTCTACGAATAAAATTGTGCCCAGGAAGCTGTTCAGAAACAAACACACGCACACACAAACAAACACACCAACCGGGGGTAAAACATAACCTTCCAACTTCGTTGGCGGAGGTAACAAGTAGTATAACTTCAAGCAAGGCAAATGATGTAAGGATTCTTAGGAAACAAATCCTCCCAATACCCAGAAAGACAACGACTCACTAATTACGACTAAAGCTATTGAGATATCGAAGAGCGATCGTTTGAAAGGATTTTTGCTTTGTGCATAGAGGCGCTGCATGCACCTGCACGATTTTCTTGATTTATACCTCTCTCATATGGGTCATACTGCTGCTCAAAATTGGAAGCAAACGATTTGAAATTGGCTGAATCATTAGCGATCAAAGGCAAGAGAAGAATGGTGAAATTGAAACTAAAATCACTTAACAGGAAGGTAGATAGAATACCTAGGTTTGATACAACTAAGTTTCTAGAAGAGGGGCAGAGAGAAACCTTTGCAATTGAATGTAGGAATCGATTTGTAATCTAAGAGACTTTAAGACGCGAAAAGTCTTAGAGAACATTAGGGTTGCTGAAGCAATTCTTAGAAAGAACTCCACTCAGAATTTGCCAATAACTTTGCTCTTAGGGATATCGGAGCAATAGAAAAATTGGAATAGTATAATATTGATTATAGACCTACAATGGGACCTGTAATACACTTCTTAACAATGCAACCAGCCCTTTATTATGTAGGTTGACTTGAAAGGCCACCTAACCACTACTTTTAAGGCTCGAATGAGATCTTGTGTGAAATCGGGCTGTATAGCACAGTAGATTTAGTATTTTTATTAAAAAAAATCGATCTTTTCACATAAAATCGTCCTGTGACCTTGAGGTCCAGGTCAAGGTCATTTTATTTCACAGTTTATGTTGTCTTATTACTCTCTACACTTCCACCAGATTCGGTTCGAATCAGCTATTCTTTATCTCATGATATCCATGAAACTACTTCACAGAATTAGCTCAAACTTGCGCCTGCACTAGACCATGCCCAAGGTATCTTCAGCAGAAATTTGAAAGCAATTGATAGAACTGTTCTTGAGATCTCAAAGATCAATCGTTTTAAATGATTTTTGTTTTGTGCATAGAGGGCGCTGCCTGTACATGCACGATTTTCTTAATTTATACTTCCTCTTTATGGGTCATATTGCTGTTCAAGTTTGAAAGCGAACGCTTTAAAATTTCCGGAGGTATTAGCGATCAAAGATCGGAGAAGAATAAGAAGAATAATTGTAATAACAATAGAACTCCACCTGTGTGGAGATCTAATAATAATGATAATTCCAGTCCTTGGTACTCTCTACCGGAAGGATATTGTACAAAATGCTGACCATTGCCTTGTAGTGCATCCATGATATACCAGTCCTGTTTTTCCTTCCTGCGCTTGTCATTGATAAATTTTCTTTTACTACTCTTGTCTAGTATTGTGAGACGGGACACGTTATATAAATATTGATCGTCCACACCTTAATTAGACATTACCTAGATGTATATTTCTGCAGCACTGATAATAAGACCCTTCATGTCATCCCTAAAAGATTTAGTATTATATTCTAGTGGCAGCTCTCAATTTGTCTCATCCTGTTCCTGGATGGTAGGGGTTATCTATAAATATGCTAAAAGTATTTTCAAAGGCTTTTTTTATTGTTAATATATTCAAAGCACCAGTTACCATTACGTGTCCTCTTCTTGCCCTGGATAAAGCCTTTCCACTAAGCATATTGCTGTCATATGTTTTCTCTCAAATTTATTTCAAATTAGAGTACTTCTTGAGGTGACTTATACTTCCTAGAAAGCTCATGTCGGTGTATAGGTCACCAAGTAAATAGACGAATTCATCCAAATTACTTCCCATGATTTCATTCTTAATAACACAAAATGCCTTTTACCTCAATGGTCGATTGAATATTATATTTGGAGTGCAACCATTCTCACTTGCTCGGTTATTCCTAAGGAGAAGATTTTGTAGATTTGAGAATATCCTACCATACGAAATGCTCCTATTGCATAATATTTAACTGAAGAATATATTTTAGTGGTCAGGTTACTACAATGATCATCAGTAACAGCTCTTTGTGACTTAGTCAGAATATTAAACAAGAATGCTGAGGAACACTCCCAAACTCCCATTTGCACAAGTCTGTAAATACAAGCCTCATGATTAATAGAAAACCTAGTGATGTGGCAGGAGAGCAAAGTACTTCCTTGTAGGATATTCCATATCAGATGTTATGGAGTCAGTGATATTCCTTATGCCTTATTGTGAGACTCTATATCTCTGGTCATTAAGCAATATCAAAATGCCTCCAATGTGCTTCTGTCACACCTATCCTCTCCACATAGCACGGCAATGTTCTACTAAATCAGATTCATCCAGCCATTCCTTCACTTCTGTAGCAAGTGCTGTGTAATTGGATTAGTCGTCTGCTAAGAAGTTAGAGCGGCTAACTTAGTAAGGATAAGAAACTTATCAACCAACTAAATCCTTATTTAATTCACAACGAGCCTTCGCTGGGTTTTATGTATTTTGGCCTTGTACGATAACAGCTGCGTCAATTCACACACAGACATCGAAATAAGGATAGTCAACTTTCTGGAATACGCTAAACCTTCCGTCTACCTGCTTTTTAAAAGAATCAGAGATTGCTGGGAGGAGGAGGAACAAAATGTTAAAGAGAATGGAAATGAACAAAGAATAAATGTGATGAAGGTGGAAATGCATTAGAACTTGAGGTGTGTGATAAGATATTAGTGTCTGTTGTATTTAAGAAAATATTAAACAAAAAAATGAAAGACTCTTCATTTAAGAATAAAGAGGAGTATAAAGTCTGACGAATGAGGAGTGCGTCCTCGGAAATGTGCCAATTATTCTCCATTGTTCTTAAAAAAAAAAAAAAAAATTAATAAACAAAAAACGAGTGAAACGTTACCATGAGCGCCAAGGGAATTATTCATTAGCTCTTTTGCCAAGAGGACACTCTACTATACCAAATTCTTTTAGAGATGAATTGCTTCTCCATTCATGAAACATGAGCAACTGGATACTGATGTAATTATCTTTGTAATGGAGCATCCAAAATATGTGTTAATTTCTTTAGAAATAAATTATGAGAGGTATTATGCAGTCATTTTATGTTAACATTAAAAATGATAATCTTTAAAATATTCAATATGGTAAAATATTTATGTTCTACAACAGTACACCAATTCTACTTATGTTGATTTTACATTACCCTCCTTAGCAATTATATGACGTACATAAATGACAAAACATTCAGAGTTTAAGTGAATGGGATGCGTATCTTAAAACAAATATTCAGGCAATAATCAAAAGGATCTGATATGTGAGGCTCTAAAACAATTTTCTAAGATACGTTAAGCGATAAACATTATATATATATATATATATATATATATATATATATATACATATATATTATACATATATATATATAAATATATTTATCTATATCTATATGTATTTATATATATACATGTATATATATGTATATATATATATATATATTTAAATATATACATATATATATATATACATATGTATTTATATACATATATATATATATATATACATGTATGTATATATACATGTATGTATATATATATATATATATATATATATATATATATCATGATCATAAGTAGCCGATACTCGTCCACTGCAGAACAAAGGCCTCAGATAAGTCCTTCCAATTGTGTATGTTTATGGTATTTCTATGGCAGTCCACACCCGCAAACTACCTTAGTTTCGTGATTCATTTTCTCCCCATCCTTTCACTGCTTCATTAATGTCTATCTGTTATCTGTCAGTCTCATTTCATGTCTTGCCCATGTATATTTTCTTTTTATGTATACGGTATATATATATATATATATATATATATATACTGTATATATATATATATATGATATATATATGTATATATATATATATATATAATTATTTATATATATATATATACATATATACAGTATATATATATAATTATTTATATATATACATATATACAGTATATATATATATATATATATATATATATATATATATATTCAGTAAATATAAACAGACACAAACACACGCACACTTATGTATATATATATATATATATATATATATATATATATATATATATACATATATATATGTATATATATATATATATATAATTATTTATATATATACATATATACAGTATATATATATATATATATATATATATATATATATCTATATTCAGTAAATATAAACAGACACAAACACACGCACACTTATGTATATATATATATATATATATATATATATATATATATATATACACATATATATATATGTATATATATATATGTTTATATATATACATATATATATATTTATATATATATATGTATATATATATATATATATATATTTTTATATATATATATATGTGTGTGTGTATGTTTATGTAGTTTACACTGCCAACAATGTGGATGGATATATTTGCCATAGCTAGAGTCATGAGAGCTCGGTACAGAGTTAAGTTTACATTTGTTCGGCAAGTGTGTTAATTTCCATAGCAAAGATTGATATCCTAAATAATAATACTTTGATATCCAAAATCCTGTAAAGAAAGATAAATCACATACTATAGTTTCGCTTGAGGTTATAGTAAAACAACTCACCTTTGTACTATCCTTGCTTCACGACTTGCGTACCATCGCCAACCTTCCGAGGTGGGTACCAAGAAAGATGCATTTGGTTATCAATCTTATGATTAAATACTTCCTGAGAACCAGAGGACCATAACCTCCTATGGCGACTCCCTTCAGATGAGAAAAGTCATATGTATTTTGCCAGCATGAAAACATTCCTCTGACAGTGAATATTTCCTGAAACAAAAACAAACACAAAAATCAAAGTCACTTGAACAGTACTATTGAATCGTTAATGCAAATATTATTATCGGTGCTCATCTTATGAAATAGAAATAGCAATTTTTATTATATTCAGATATTTTGCCAAAACACATTCAAACACTTTAGATGATATGGGAGTTATGAAAATCAGGCAGTAAGCAGCAAGGACTTGAGCTACCACAAACGCATTCATATAATGGAATAACATTACCAATTATCTAACAAGAACGAAAAGAACCTCTTTTTTCCTAACTTGTTCAAAACAACAGATAACTTTAGGACTAAGAAAACTTCAGTCTATAAAAGAGAGGAAAATATAATTTGGGTCTACACCTCAAGGTCTATCAAGAGAACTTTAATTCCAATAAATCGAAATGGTAAACTAGTTAGTTCACCTTAGGAAAACAGGAATGATGTAGATCAAGTTTCTCATTATTCTGCTTACTGTCAAACATATGACTCAAAAGGGTTGCCTTTTCTTTTGGGCAGTGAGTGACAGAGCCATTTGGTTTAAATAAACAGGAAATGGTTACTTCTGCACCAAAGAGTACAGATTGAATGGGAGCCCACCAATTATGTTACTGGGTTTTATCAGAAAGGATTTTTTTTTGTGGTTTAATGTGCATTCCTTTCTACTTGAAACAAACCACCTGAGCAAAAGCTCTAAGCTGTGCATAATAATTCCAAGTCAAATCTGATCTATTACTCTTCCAAAGACGACAGGCCTACTGCTTCTCCAAATAAGCACGTCTGCAACTATCATTGAACTAAGGTTTATCTTTCACTCGGTACCTTAACACACGTGAAGGGATATGCTTATCTATTATGCTGAATGGATTTTCTTTCAAAGGGACAACAGGCTCAACACTATTATACAATTTTGACCATTTCAAGACCAAGAGATCATTCAAGATATGCTTGAGATTTAATATAAAACTAATGAAATCAACTCAGGATCAGATGTCCCAACTGAAAAACTAACCTTACTTGTTATAACAACAGGGGAGTTGGTGTATACGAGGTCTCAGCAATTACCAGGCATGTGAGTAGCTTCACTTATTATTTGCTCACTTCCTGATTCAGAGGCTACGTCCAAATCAGGAGAAACAAAATTTTACCTAACCTTATGGTAACTATTGAAATCACCAACAAACACAAAAGAGGCCTTTCTATCATCTTTTTGTGTATTAGCCATAATGGTAAGAAGGCAATCGAAGCTAATATCATTCATGTCTGGATTCCGGTAGATCGAACACAGATAGAAGTTGTTATGCCTACAACAAACTTTTATTACCTGAATCTTATGACTTCCACATCCATGGCAGGGCTTATGAGAAGCAGGTTACTCAGTCTCAATATACAACGTCATTCCCCTGATCCTAGAAACCGCATCCTGTTTCATAATTATTGGTTTATTAAAACCAATTATAAAGAGGTCAGATGAGTGCTTAATTTGAAAAAAAAAAAACAAGTTTCTGAGCACAAAACAATATCATGTTGTGTGGACACAACTGTAAGGTCTTTTATATTTGCATGCAGACCGCGAATATTGTAATACAGTGAACGACACTGATGAAGTCTAGGACGTATTGGTCCCAGATTTCGGTCTCCAGACAGGATAAGAATTAATAGCAATGAAAAAGATTCATCACAATTAAAAACATACATAACAATAATGATATCCAAAACATGTACATAATTATGTATAAAGCGGTTGATAGAACTCATAGAATAAAGAAAAAAGTCCGAAAAATTGGTTAACATGACGAAGCTATAAAAGGCTAAATGCCCTCCATGAAAGCCACTTCAACTAAAGGGAAGACAGAAAGGATGGTTAAGAAAAGATAATGAAACAGATGAGGAAATGACGCCCTCTTGATAAACAAGCATCCTTGACCCTTCTATAAAGCCTGTCCACACACACACACACACACACACACACACACACACACACACACACACACACACACACACAAAAAAAAACAAGAGTAAGAAAATACAATAGAATAGTGTGCTCAAGTGTACCCTCAAGCAAGAGACCTCTAACCCAAGACAAGGGAAGATCATGGTACACAGGCTATAACACTACCCAAAACTACAGAACAACGGTTTGAATTTGGAGTGTCCTCCTTGGGGAGCTGCTTATCATAGCTAAACAGTCTCTTCTACCCTTACTAAGAAGAAAGTAGCCCCTGAACAGTTATTGTGCGGTAGTTAATCTCTTGGATGAAAAAGGATAGTTTGGCAACTTTAGTAGTCTATATATATATATATATATATATATATATATATATATATATATATATATATATATATATATATAAACATATTTATATATATATATATATATATATATATATATATATATATATATATATATATATATATATATACATATAAACATATTTATATATAAATATATATATGTGTATATAAATATGTATATATATATATATATATATATATATATATATATATATATATACACATATATATAGAACTAAATGCTTACAAAACAGCAATCTATATTTTTTTCTAAAGATTTTCTTTGGAATATTTTAAAGATAAAAATACGTAATTATGGATAATTAAAATCAGAGTCCTTTCGGATGTGATCTTAGAAACCTAGAAATATAAAGAAAAACATTCTTACTGATTCTATAACTAGGTTATGTAAGGAAATTGATATTGCCTTCGTATGTAAAAACGATTACATTGGCAGAACCAAATCTATTGTAGGTGCTATTCTTTGCCTAAAAACTGCTTCTACGGTATTGAGATTAAAAGTCATAAGAATTAAATACATCTGAATATTTGAAGAAACCCAGATTTCATAGATGGAACAATGCGCTTGCTACAAATCTCCCTAAATTCAATAGACTAATTCAAATGACCTTGAAGTACGCAATATTTTCAGTATTAAGAGTTATTCTCCCCTTAACAGTAGTCTGAATTCACACTCACATACACAAACACACAATAAAAAAAATTAAAAAAAACACGTAAATAGTCTTATCTCTTAAAAGTGTTCGGTGTTTTTTTAAATATAATTAAAATAGTATGACTATTGAATGAAATTATGTTAGAGTAATAGGAACTCAGGAATTTGGCTCTAATATTTTAGAAGATTATATATCCGCTTAAAAAGTTATAAAATCTTAAACCGATAACGATCATTTGTTGGACTCGAAAGAAGCAGTAGGATTTATGATATAACCTAATCAAAAAGCTTTTTTTTCTACTACTAAGTCTAGCGAAAAGTAAATTGTTCTGAATTTAGATTACTGCAATGCAGAATAAAAGCAAAAAATTATATGTATGATATCTGGAAACATTTCAAGCAGGGTTCTTTTAGCAACGAAGCTAAAAGAATAATTTTCATTTACATCCTACACGCATGGAAAAGAATTTTAAATTAGACAAATCTGTCATAAGCCAGCCATTCAGCACATCGTTGCTAACTAAATAAATATGAAAATAAAACCCTCATGGACTCCCAGTCACTATTGCGTCTGATTATAACAACTACTATAAGCTCATAAAGAATGTTCTTGGAATGTTATTTATGTTATAAAGATAAATTACGAAATATTCGGTGTATACAGAAATAAGCTGAGAGAGAGCCAGGAAAGAAATTATGTATGCTGTGTTCCCATGAGTTTCATACATAATTAATGAACACGTGGAAATATGAGACTTGCTAAAATGTTGGTTAATATCATATAAGTTGTTTACATGCATACGGAAATACGCGTTTTTAATATATGGACATTCACAATTCTTACATCACGTGAGTATAGATACAATTCTAAGATAATGCACCAGTTTATATTTTAAAAATCAATGAAAATCCCATGAAAAAATCTTGTACCAATCTCTAATGTTAGTTTCAGTTACTTAGAGCGCAGTAG
Source organism: Palaemon carinicauda (assembly GCF_036898095.1). NCBI lineage: Eukaryota > Metazoa > Arthropoda > Malacostraca > Decapoda > Palaemonidae > Palaemon > Palaemon carinicauda. The sequence continues at coordinate 76,971,530 of NC_090725.1, forward strand.
TGTCTTTCATTAGAAATTATCTTCTACTATACAAGGCTTGAAAGGAAATCATTGATACTTACTGTTACTCAAACCTTTCTTCACAAATCTATTTATCTATATAAATGGCCATCCTTGATTATCACTATTCATTAAAGAGACTGTCAAACACAAAACTCACCTTTCAAATTATTCTTATATCTGTGTCGTCAAAAATCTCATAAATCTTATGCGTATAAATCCTAGTTTATAAATTTAGGTCTTCAAAATTTTGGAATACGAAGTAATGTTTGTTTGTTCTCTCAAAGGAATAAAAAATTGGTGAAAAAGTAATGATTTTTTTATTATACTTTTTGTTCTTTTCATAAAAAAATAGCTAAAAATGCCCATTTACTTCTAAGAAAGCATAACAACAAAAAATTTCAATCACTTGCAATTGGGAAATAAAAATATTATGTGATAAAAATCGTGAAGGTCATCTAATAAACAAGGCTCTCATACATGGCTGTGATCGTGAATGACGGAGATAAACTAATATTTGATAAAGAAAAATATTCCTACACTTTTATAGTCAAGGAACTGAACAAAGTATAACCGTCAGAGATTAAAACCGTCAAAGATTAAAAAGAAAAAAAATTGTGTATGTTACATATAATGTGTAGATGTGAGATAATGTCTCCAATTGTTTGTTCTATCGATGGTCCTCATGAAGACTCGTTGGTGTGCGGTGCTCGTGTATCTTGTGACGGACCAAGAGTAGGTTGTAACTCAAAGATAAGATGAAAGTAACTGAGTAACTTTACTACGACACATCGAATATATATACACTCTAGGTCCCGGTAAGGTCACACAATACAGACATGCTATTTCTTGTCAAATCAGCAACCTGTTCTGTTAACAGTTAACAATAAATTATGCAGACAGGTTAATACAAGTTACTGTCAGTGTGAGGGGAGAGCGAAGATACAAAGGATAACATATACAAAAAGAAGAAATGTTGTTACTATGTACGCTCGTGTGACACACGGGTGGTACATGGCTCGCCCCCTAAAAATGACATACTCTACATGTTAAATAGGCCGTCCTGGTCTAGAGAGGCGAACTGTAGGCAGGTCATCTGGCAGGAGATAAGCAGGTTTTAGACGATCAATGGAGACCCAGTCTTCTTTTCCAACAATGTTTGGTAGGAATGATTTTGGATTGCGTCGGATCACAAGGAAAGGGCCTGTGTAAGGGGACATTAGCAGTGGCTTGCTAGTGTCGTTGCGTATGAAGATGTGCATTGCAGAGTGCAAGTCGGTCATTATGTTATGCTGTGCTGGGGGCTTGTAAGTTTGGCAGCATGGAGTAAATTTTCCCATGACGTGATGTATGCGATGAAGATTGTTGGAGAAGGTTAGAGGAGATAAAAATTTGGCAGGATGACCAACGGGTCGCCATACACCATTTCAGCTGCTGAGACGTCAAGGGTGTCTTTAGGAGTGGTACTTAGTCCCAGGAGGACCCAGGGAAGCTGAGTAAACCAGTTGGAGTGCTTGCAATGGGACATCAAAGCTGCTTTGAAGGTGCGATGAAAACGTTCAACCATTTCATTGGCAGCGGGGTTGTAGGTAGCTGTATAATGTAGAGTGATGCCCAGGAGATTTGCTAATGATGTCCATAGTTGAGAGGTGAAAGTGGTACCCCTGTCAGAAGTGATATGCTCAGGGATACCAAATCTTGCTATCCATCTTGAGAGTAAGGCAGATGTACATGAGGCGGACGTTGCAGTTTCCATGGGAATGGATTCAGGCCAACGAGTGGATGTAGGCAAAATGACGTTGAGGTAGAGGAAAGGTGCCCACTCCTGAATCCGTGTGTCAATGTACTCTGGAAGTTTGGCAAGAAGTACAGGCGCAGACCCAATCCATAGCATCTTTAGTAATGCTGTGCCAAATGAACTTCATCTTAAGCAGCTATGCAGTAGAATGGCGCGAGGGATGTGAAAGGCCGTGAATGAAATCAAATACCTGTCAGCGCAAGGGAGCAGGAATCCATGGTCGCGAACTACCAGTACTGACATCACAGAGGAGGGTGGTGTTGTGACGTCTTCCCAACGGAGGGATGTGCTGGATGTCCTACATGCTTGATACTCTGGATCCTGATGTTGGGCTACAGCCAAGGCGTTATAATCCAATCCCAGTTGAATGGCGGCCAACGTAATTCTTGACAGGGCATCGGAAACGGGATTCATTTTCCCAGGGACGTGTTGAAGTGTGAAATTGTATTCAGCCACAGTGGAGAGATGTCGGCGTTGACGAGCTGACCAGGCGTCAGACTGCCTGGTGAAGGTCAGCACCAGAAGCATGTGGTCTGTGCGAATGACGAAGGGCCTACCTTTTAAGAAATGGCGGAAGTAACGGACAGCCAGGTGCACCGCCAGCAATTCGCAATCGAAGGTAGAATAACCAAATTTTGCCTTGGACAGCTTTCTGCTGAAGAAGGCCAATGGGCAGGGCGAGCCGTTGACCACTGTTCGAGTACTGCACCAATAGCAACGTCGCTGGCATCGGTGGAGGGATGGAGAGGGGCATGTTGGACAGGAAAAGTAAGAGCAGCAACGGTTGATAGGGAATTCTTTGCATTGCAGAAGGCCACTTCTTGAAGGGGGTTCCACTTCAGGTTTTTTGGCTTGCCCTTGAGAGAGGCGTGCAAGTGTGGCGGCAATGGCCGGCAGAAAATGGTGATAATAGTTGATCATGTCCAAAAATTCCGGCAGTGCTTTGACGGTCGAGGGCGTGGGGAAGTTCTGAACGGCTGCTACCTTCTCAGGGAGGGGATGGTCTCCATGAGTGATGCGGTGCCCTAAGAACGACACTTCATTGGCATCAAAGGTAAACTTGTTGTACCTGACTATAAGGCCGTTTTGTTGCAGGCAATCGAGCATGATACGCAGGTGACAGAGGTGTTCATCTGTTGAGGAAGAGAACACAAGTATCTTGTGCACGTAACATACACAGAAGGGGAGGTCCCCTAAGATGCCATCCATGAGACGTTGAAAACTGGGCCCAGCATTACGAAAGCCAAAATAGGAGTAATTGAAGGTATACGTACCGAAGGGAGTGGTGATGGCGGTCTTGGGGATGTCTTCTGGGTTCATAGGCACCTGATAATACCAACCTCACAGGAGGTCGAGCCTGGAGAAAACCTTCGCTTTGTGCAGGTAGGAGGTCACGTTGGTGATATTTGGGAGGGGGTAGGGATCTAATTCTGTTTGCTTGTTCAAGCGCCTGTAATCCCCACACGGAGAGAAGGAGCCGGGTAACGAACATGGTCTGGATGCCTTTTGGCAAAGGCTCATTTCTTCCATTTCGGAAAAAGTCTGTTTGGCGGCTGCCTATCGATCAGGTGCCAGAAATCTGAATTTGGTGAATACTGGGGGTCCCGTCGTCTTGATATGGTGAAAAATACTGTGTTTGGCAGGAGTCTTGGCCGTTTGGCAAAGTTCTGGACTGAAAACTTCCGGGTATGTCTGGAGAAGGTGGGCGTAGGCATCCGTGGGTGCGCTGATGTGGAGAGCGAGGTTGGAGGGGGTGGGTTGGAAGGGTGTGGACAGGTACGAGTCTGCGTTGACCAATCGTTGGTGGGTGACATCGACCAGAAGGTAGAAATGAGAGAGGAAATCCGCACCGAAAATTGGCAATGTGACGTCAGCAACGAGAAAATTCCAATAAATTTTCTGTTTCCAAATGAAAATGTGAGGTCTCGTAACCATAGGTGGGTATCGCAGATCTGTTGGCAGCTACAAGGCGGACGTCGGCAGACTTAGACAGACTACATCATGTCCTGAGGAGTTCCCATAACAAAAGAAAATGAGAAGCACCCGTGTCTACCAAAAAATCGCACGCCCGTTCCTGCATCATGTAAAAAGAAAAGATTAGAAACACGGGAGGCCACCGCCACTTACCCGTTTTTTTAGCCACTGACAATCCTTGGCACATTTCTTCACGGCAGCCCCGAATCTGGAGTGGTAGTAGAAAAACTGCTTCCGATGGGCGGCAGTAAGTGGCTGTAGAAGTCATTGGTTTGGGCACGAGCAAGTGGTGGGTGATGGGTGGCTTTGTCGCTGCTCCGGCACGTCACGCTTCGGTTAACCTAGAATAGGTGTCCTCTTCGTCAGAAGTGGAGGCGTTGATGGAGGTCTTGAAGGGCGTGGGCGTGGGCTTTGGTCATCTAGTCCTTTATGGGTAAACTATCGACATCTGGTATGGCAGCGCGTACATGTTCGGGTAAACGGCGTACCCAAAACGCACGAAGTAGGTTCACCTCGCGAGGAGAGCCGTCTGCGGTAGGGTGCAGGCAAGCAATACTGGTCATTTACCCTAGAGTGAGCGAAGCCCTTTGGTCCTCCAACGGTTGCTGAGAGAGCTGAGAGAGCTTTGCTATGCGGGCGGCTGGCGACGATGAGTACTGCTAGCATATCTTTTCTGTATATTCAAACTTTTTAACATAGGATTCTATTATAAAATTGCATTATATCCTGATTGCAATGAAATCAGTATATTTGTAATCATGTATGATGAGATATTTTTTATGTACTTGTGAAAACTTATTAGTTAATGACCACCAACTTTTTGTTAGGCCACGGGAATAATTATATGTAGATTAAATTTTCCGAATATTATGTTATAGGACCTATGATGAAGGTTATTTCTATCTAATATACGTTAATGTTAAAATTAAAACATTGCAATGATTTGTAACTTGATGATGTCATATTCCAGAACAAAAGCGCCTGGATATTTATCGTAACTTTTGACATCTTCACATTTGCTTATTGCGATCTGATTTGCCCTTCACCTTAAGGATTTTTTCTTTTCTTTTTTTGAGAAAATGGTCCTATATAAAAAAGATGGCAATGATTTCGAGAGAAGAGACATGATTCGTTTCTCTCCCAGTAAACATTGTTCTTTCGGACCGATTTCTTAGAAACTAGCTGTGATACTGCTATATATTTTTTTCCATTATTTCAATGCTGCTTAAATATTAAATAATAAGGAAACCTTGGAAGATCGAATATCATAAAAAATTGTGTCCCTTTTTATCATTATTTAAATCTGAAACTACGACTAGAAAAACACTTCAAATTCAGGGCAAAATTGAGGAAACTAAAAAAAAAAAAAAATGATCAAATTGATGAAAAGAAGACTGGGAAGAGAGCGCCAATAGATGTTGGCTTTTTTGGATGGAAATATTATCCACATTAGAGATAGAGAAATAAAAATTACAGAGGATTTCTATACCATCCTACACAAGAGGGATATAAGGAATAACCTTAACAATAGAAATAATGAGACACCTGAGATGGTACCAAACGTAACAGTATGAGAATTTAAGTAACCATTATAAGGCAGAAAAAGAGGCAAAACAGGAGAAGATGGTCTAACAATCGATTCAATAATAGATGTAGGAGATTTCATTGTAGTATTACTGGGTGAACTCCACACCAACTGTTTGCAAGTATGCTCTATAACTTCAGCTTGGAAAACTTTATCATTATACTAATTCACAAAAAAAGCAGACACAAAAGACTTAAAAAATTAACGCCCAATAAGATTACTCCGTAATATAAAAATTATTTAATAAGACCATATCGGGAAAAATTCACAAGCAGCTGGACTTGAATAAACCAAGAGAGCAGGCAAGCTTTAGAAGTAGGTATTTAACAACTGACCATATCTATGTAATTAACTGGAATTGTTGAATAGAGAAAGTAGAAATGTAGGACTGAAAAGGAATATGAGTAAAACTAGTAAAATGTTCAATGAAAATGCTGAGACAACAAATAAGAGTTATGAACGAACTACTAGAGATTGTTAATGAATACACATACTTAACACAGACAGTAGTTTCCTCTGGACACGAAGATCGAAATTAAAAGAAAGATAAGCATGGGATGAAGGGCATTTGGTAAACAAGATGAGATTATGAAAAGTAAAATGTAATTTTCTCAAAAAATAAAAGTATTCAATAAGATTGTCCTACTAGTATTAACTTATGCATCAGAAACAAGCCTTAGAACATGAGCTAGTTACAACTCAAAGAGCTATGGAGAGATTACTGATGGGGATAACACTAGGATATAGAAAAAAGCAATATAGTTACAAAAGAGAACTAAAGTAGAGAATATTCTAACAACATGTGAGCAAAAGAAATGACAAGGACAGGATATATAAAGAGAATGACAGACAATAGAGGGAAATTAAAAATAAGAGAGGATGTTCCAAGAGATTGTAAATGAAGCATGTGATGGATAAGACGATGGACTGACGAACTAAGAGGGATTGCAGTTGCTGACAGGAAGAGAAAGACTATAAATATACGCAAGTATAAGGACACTTCTGAGACCTTTGTTTTGCAGTGGACTAGTAACACCTGCTGATGATGCTGATGATATTCATAATATATATATATATATATATATATATATATATATATATATATATATATATATATATATATGTATGTATATATATGTATATACATACATATATATGTATATATACACGTATACATATATATAAATAATCATATACATATATATATATATATAAATATATATATATATATATATATATATATATATATATATATATATATATATATATATATATAAATATATATATATAATTTCATTATTATCAGTTTCTATAATTTTCAAACTAAAGAAAAATATTGAAGTAAAAACCTAAAAAAACCACACTAACATATTACGGTAATAATTATCTTAGATGTCGGTAAAAACAAGAAAGAAATGCGTCCGTGATATCTTTCCATTAACCAGATCCCGGGACAGCAAAAATTGACAAGAAACAGAAAAGAATCAGGAATGTGTAATGGATTCTACTCGATGCTCTATTATCATGGAACGCAGCCCCCGAAAGGTGTTTCATCCCAAAAGGGTAATTGAGTAACACAGGCACTAATGGAAATTCAAATGCAGAAGAAAATCGGTTCCTCCATAAAAAGACATTTAATTATTATATTCGAAATTTTCCTTTTGGGGAATAGAGATGAATGAGAGGAATAACTAACGCTTCCATCGTGGAGAGCTTTAAAACAGGGTAAAGCTAATAATTTAAGGACTATCATGGAATGGATATCATAACCACCCAAATGTGGTTATTAATATCACTTTGAAAATAATAATAATAATAATAATAATAATAATAATAATAATAATATTAATAACAATAATAATAATTGTTCTTCTAGGGCATTGTCACTGTGCGTTTCCTCTGCCATATATATACAAACTGGGGCCAGTTTTCAACGTCTCATGGATGCATCTTAGTGGACCTCCCCTTCTGTGTATGTTACGTGGACAATATACTTGTGTTCTCTTCCTCAAAAGATGAACCCCTCCGTCACCTGCGCATCGTGCTCGACTGCCTGCAACAAAACGGCCTTGTAGTCAGGTACAAAAAGTTTACCTTTGGTGCCAACGAAGTGTCGTTCTTAGGGCACCGCATCACTCATGAAGGAGTCCATCCCCCCCCCCCCCCCCCCCCCTGAGAAGGTAGCAGCCGTTCAGAACTTCCCCACGCCCTCGACCGTCAAAGCACTGCAGGAATTTTTGGGCATGATCAACTATTATCACCATTTTCTGCCGGCCATTGCCGCCACACTTGCACCCCTCTACGCCTCTCTCAAGGGCAAGCAAAAAAAACCTATCAACCGTTGCTGCTCTTACTTTTCCGGTCCAACATACCCCTCTACTTCCCTCCACCGATGCCAGCGACATTGCTAATGGTGCAGTACTCGAACAGGTGGTCAACAGCTCCCCCTGCCCATTGGCCTTCTTCAGCAGAAAGCTGTCCAAGGCAGAATCGGGTTATTCTACCTTCGATTGCGAATTGCTGGCGATGCACCTGGCTGTCCGTTACTTCCGCCATTTCTTAAAAGGTAGGCCCTTCGTCATTCGCACAGACCACATGCTTCTGGTGCTGACCTTCACTCGGCAGTCTGACGCCTGGTCAGCTCGTCAACGCCGACATCTCTCCGCTGTGGCTGAATACAATTACACCCTTCAACACGTCCCTTAGAAAATGAATCCCGTTGCAGATGCCCTGTCAAGAATTACGTTGGCCACCGTTCAACTGGGATTAGATTACAACGCCTTGTCTGTAGCCCAACAACAGGATCCAGAGTATCAAGCATGTAGGACATCCTGCACATCCCTCCTTTGGGAGGACGTCCCCCTCAACGACTCCAACACCACCCTCCTCTGTGATGTCAGTAATGGTAGACCGCGACCATGGATTCCTGCTCCCATGCGCCGACAGGTATTTGATTTAATTCCCAGCCTTTCACATCCCACGCGCCATTCTACTGCATTTGGCACGGCAATACTAAGGATGCTATGGATTGGGTCTGCGACTGTACTTCTTGCCAAACTTCCAAAGTACATCAACACACGGATTCAGGAGTGGTCACCTTTCCTCAACCTCAGCGTTATTTTGCCTACATCCACTCGCTGGCCTGAATCCATTCCCATGGAAACTGCAACGTCCGCCTCATGTACATCTGCCTTACTCTCAAGATGGATAGCAAGATTTGGTATCCCTGAGCATATCACTTCTGACAGGGGTACCACTTTCACCTCTCAACTGTGGACATCATTTGCAAATATCCTGGGCATCACCCTACATCCTACAGCTGCCTACAACCCCGCTGCCAATGAAATGGTTGAACGTTTTCATCGCACCCTCAAAGCAGCTTTGATGTCCCACTGCAAGCACTCCAACTGGTTTACTCAGCTTCCCTGGGTCCTCCTGGGACTAAGTACCACTCCTAAAGACACCCTTGACGTCTCAGCAGCTGAAATGGTGTATGGCGACCCGTTAGGCACCCTGCCAAAATTTTTTCTCCTCTAACCTTTGGGAAAATTTACTCCATGCTGCCAAACTTACAAGCCCCCAGCACAGCATAACATAACAACCGACTTACACTCTGCAACACACATCCTCATACGCAACGACACTAGCAAGCCGCCGCTAATGTCCCCTTACACAGGCCCTTTCCTTGTGATCCGACGCATTCCAAAATCATTCCTACCAAACATTGTTGGAAAAGAAGACTGGGTCTCCATTGATCGTCTAAAACCTGCTTATCTCCTGCCAGATGACCTGCCTACAGTTCGCCTCTCTAGATCAGGACGGCTTATTTAACATGTAGAGTATGTCATTTTTAGGGGGGGAGCCATGTACCACCCGTGTGTCACACGAGCGTACATAGTAGCAAAATTTCTCTTTTTTGTATATGTTATCCTTTGTATCTTCGCTCTCCCCTAACACTGACAGTAACTTGTATTAACCTGTCTGCATAATTTATTGTTAACTGTTAACAGAACAGGTTGATGATTTGACAAGAAATAGCATGTCTGTATTCTGTGACCTTCTTACCGGGACCTAGTGTGTATATATAATCGATATGTCGTAATAAAGTTATTCAGTTACTTTCATCTCATCTTACTCTTTGTCCGTCACAAGATACACGAGCACCGCACACCAACGAGTCTTCATGAGGACCATTGGTAGAACAAACAAGTGGAGACGTTATCTCACATCTACACATTATTGTCAGATGTGTAGGTAGATGTCTGAGCCTATCGTATTTTCCATCTACCAAGTCATCAAAAGAAAGAAGCGGCACAAGCAAGGCCTATCTGCACGCATATTATTCAATTAATTATCTTGGTTAACAATGTTTGACTATCATGGTAAATTGTTACAAGAAAGGGGTTCCTTTTAGTACACATGGGGAAATTTAGTTTATCGATATAAGTTTCATGGTTTTAAAACCCCTATCTATTTTCAAATACCTTACTGATGGATGATTGGATTTTCGTATTTCGTTCGTTTTTAACTAAATGGAATATATGTCCTTTTTCCTTAAGCTTTTTCTTTCAAACCCATTATTTTGTGGACGTTGGAAAAATTAGAACTATTTTTTCTTACTTAGGGATAGGAAGTGTGTTTTTATATGTACATTTTGAAAAAGATTATTTGTAACATACACGATTTTTTTCTTTTTAATCTTTGACGGCTTTAATCTCTGACGGTTATACTTTGTTCAGTTCCTTGACTATAAAAGTGTTAGAATATTTTTCTTTATCAAATATTAGTTTATCTCCGTCATTCACGATCACAGCCATATATGAGAGCCTTGTTAATTAGATGACCTTCACGATTTTTATCACATAATATTTTATATTTCCCAATTGCAAGTGATTAAAATTTTTCGTTATTATGCTTCCTTAGAATAAATGGGCCTTTTTAGCTATTTTTTTTATGAAAAGAACAAAAAGTATAATAAAAAATCATTACTTTTTCACCGATTTTTTTATTCCTTTGAGAGAACAAATAAATATTACTTCGTATTCCAAAATTTTGAAGACCTTAATTTTTAAACTAGGATTTATACGCATAAGATTTATGAGATTTTTGACGACACAGATATAAGAATAATTTGAAAGGTGAGTTTTGTGTTTGACAGTCTCTTCAATGAATACCGATATTCAAGGATGGCCATTTATATAGATTAATAGATTTGTGAAGAAAGGTTTGAGTAACAGTAAGTATCAATGATTTCCTATCAAGCTTTGTATAGAGCTAAACAAATTTAAGTAGAAGATAATTTCTAATGAAAGACACTACTGCGCTTTACGTAACTCAAACTAACATTAAAAATTGGTACAACATTTTTTCATGGGATTTTCATTGATTTTTAAAATATAAACGGGTGCATTGTCCTAGAATTGTATCTATACTCATGTGATGTAAGAATAATGAATGTCCATATATTAAAAACGCGTATTTCCGTATGCATGTAAACAACTTATATGATATTAACCAACATTTTAGCAAGTCTCAAATTTCCACGTGTTCATTAATTATGCATGAAACTCATGGGAACACAGCATACATAATTTCTTTCCTGGCTTTCTCAGCTTATTTCTGTATACACCGAATATTTAATAATTTATCTCTATAACATATATAACATTCCAAGAAAAATTTTTATGAGCTTATAGTAGTTGTTATAATCAGACGCAATAGTGACTATGAGTCCATGAGGGTTTTATTTTCATATTTATTTAGTTAGCAACGATGTGCTGAATGGCTGGCTTATGACAGATTTGTCTAATTTAAAATTCTTTTCCAGGCGTGTTGGATGTAAATGAAAATTATTCTTTTAGCTTCGTTGCTAAAAGAACCCTGCTTGAAATTTTTCCAGATATCATACATATATTTTTTTGCTTTTATTTTGCATTGCAGTAATCTAAATTCAGAACAATTTACTTTTCACTAAACTTAGTAGTAGAAAAAAAAGCTTTTTGATTAGGTTATATCATAAATCCTACTGCTTCTTTCGAATTCAACAAATGATCGTTATGGTTTAAGATTTTATAACTTTTCAAGCGGACATATAATCTTCTAAATTATTACAGCTAAATTCCCGAGTTGCTATTGCTGTAACATGATTTCATTCAATATTTATACTATTTTAATTATATTTAAAAGAACACCGACCACTTAAGATATAACACTATTTACGTGTTTTTTTTTTCTTTTTCTTTTTTTATATCGCATGTGTGTATATGAGTGTGAATTCCGACTACTGTTAAGGGGAGAATAACTCTTAATACTGCAAATATTACGTACTTCAAGGTCATTTGAAATAGTCTATTGAATTTATGGAGAATTGTAGCAAGTGCATTGTTCCATCTATGAAATCTCGGTTTCTTCAAATATTCAGATGTATTTAATTCTTATGACTTTTAATCTCAATACCGTAAGAGAAGTTTTTAGGCAAAGAATAGCACCTACAATAGACTTGGTTCATTTCCATCCTCTTTAACATTTTGTTCCTTCTCCTCCCAGCAATCTCTGATTCTTTTAAAAAGCATGTGGACGGAAGGTTTTGCGAATTCCAGAAAGTTGACTATCTTTTTTTCGATGTCTATGTGTGAATTAACGCCAAAATACATAAAACCCAGCGAAGGCTCGTTGTGAATTAAATAGAGATTTAGTTGGTTGATAAGTTTCTTATCCTTACTAAGTTAGCCGCTCTAACTTCTTAGCAGACGACTAAACCAATTAGACAACACTTGCCACATAAGTGAAGGAATGGCTAGATAAATCTGATTTAGTAGAACTTTGCCGTGCAATATGGAGAGGATAGGTGTGGCAGAAGCATATTGGAGGCATTTTGATATTGCTTAATGACCAGAGATATAGAGTCTCACAATAAGGCATAAGGAATGTCACTGACTCCATAACATCTGATATGGAATATCCTACAAGGAAGTACTTTGCTCTTCTGCCACATCAACAGGTTTTCTATTAATCATGAGGCTTGTATTTACAGACTTGTGCAAATGGGAGTTTGAGAGTGTTCCTCAGCATTCTTGTTTAATTTTCTGACTAAGTTACAAAAAATTGTTACAGATGACCATTGTAGTAACCTGACCACTAAATATATATTCTTCACTTAAATTTTATGCAGTAGGAGCATTTCGTATGGTAGGATATTCTCAAATCTACAAAATCTGTTAGATATTGTTTGATTATCATACCACGACTCATGTCCATACAGTAACACTAATCTCATTAAACTGACATATATTCTGTTTTCTTTTTCTTTTTTTGTGTAATTTCAGGCGATTTGTTTTCCAAGTTTTATTCATCCTAGCCATTGTCTGATTTTTTTTTTCAGTCTTTCATTAAACTCCAATTCTAAAGACTCTGTATTAGAGATCATAGTTCCTGATTATTTAAATGATTCTATCTCATTAATCCTTTCTCTTTCCAATGATATTTCATATTCCATTGCGCATTCCGTTCTCATCATCTCCTTCTTTCTTATATATATATTGAGGCCAACCTTCTGTGATATTTCATGTATTCTGGTAAGACAACATTGCAAATCTTGTGGTGTTCTGCTAATAAGGACGGCGTCATCCTCATGCTCTAAGTCAGCTAAATTCCTATTACCAATCTAGTGCAACCCTTCGCCACCATTTCCAAATTTTCTATGTATTACACAATCCACGAGGAGGGTAAACAACATAGGTGACAGCACATTCCCTTGGGGTACTTCATGGTTCACTTAAAATTCATTTCATAGGACTCCATTGCCTCTGCATTTTTTTATTAGTAATCAGTTTATGTTTTTTCTATTACCTGGCCCAATTTGGTATAATTGTTGTGTAAAAAACTAGTACCCAAGTTTACAAAACTATTTTTTTTTTTTATAAATATTCAACTGTTTCGTATAATGTAAGTTGAGGTAAAAAAAAAAAGAGATATAAACAATGAAGTAATTTTCTTACACATCTACATAATCAAAATACTTATTGCCAGGTTTATCTTCAAGTCTTAATGTCATATCTATATACTGCTTAAATATTTCTTCCTTCGAAAGCATGTTCTGTTTTTCATAACCAAAGCGTTTTCTTTTTCACTGTCAATAATTATACAAAATATTTGTTTTATTGATCTTTTCTTAGATGCAGATAGTCCCATGTCACAAGACATAGGCTGTAAGGATTTCTAATTCTGTACCTTTCGAATGAATGAGTAAATATGTACGGTTTTCCAGTAACATTTATACTTATAGTTCCGAATAGCTCAAAATCGTTATTTTTCTTGAAAACTATATATCCTTTAATCAAACTACGACAACTAGTATAAATCTGTATTTAACGTATGTAGATATACAGTAATGGTTGTCTAAGTCTTTCAGATTTTTAAAGGTGTGGAAAGATCAAGCTTGATAATTTTGTTAGAATAATTTAGCAATGATTTAATCATCTTTCAAAGGAAACTAAAACCAATTACTTATAAAACAGACACACAGACAATATATATATATATATATATATATATATATATATATATATATATATATATATATATATACTGTATATATATATCCATACATATATAGATATATATATATATATAAATATATATATATATATATATATATATATATATATATATATATATATATATATATATATATGTGTGTGTGTGTGTGTGTGTGTGTGAAGGATAATCTCAAATTTTATGACGATGACTGAGCTAGTCCTATAAGCTTTTTTACTAAATGGTTAGAATTTCTGCATTATCAGGTTTCCATTATGTCATGAAGTTACTGGAACCGTCTAATCTTATTTATTTTTAATCGAAATGTAAACAAGTGATAGAAAGTTAGACTTATCTGTCTGGATATATTAGAAATGATCGGTCGAAAGGATTTGTTCCCAATCTGTAGTTATACATACACACTCAATAAACCCATTAGATTTAGATGGAAGAAATGTATTAGAGTAGGCCTAAAACAACAGATTGCTGACAGTGGAACACATTCATGTTCAGTGTCCCAGATATTTTAATGAGCAGATAACTCTAGTATTGGTTTACAGCCCATATTCTGGATGCTGGAAAAGTATTAATGTCCTCTCCTCATTCAAATTGAAATTTGGATTTTATTTCTTTCAACATTTCCAGATTTTGCATTTCATTGCTTTTGTATTTTAGCTTTTCATATTCATTAATATGTCAATATCATGAAAGCAATACCTTCTCACAACAATTTTCCTCCAGATAACCTTTATGGTCTAATTCCATTTATGTTCTCAATTTTTCCATCATTCACATCAGTGAAAACAAGAGAGAAATTTATAATGGTTTTGCCGGTACATTTTCCCATTTATATAATGTTGCATATCTCTTTAGAAGTCTTTTATATTGGGTCTAAAGATTCTTGTTGAATAAGTAACTGTCATGACGACAATGTTTATTTTTATATTATTATTATTATTATTATTTGCTAAGCTACAACCCTAGCTGGAAAAGCAAAATGCTATAAGCCCAGGGGCCCCAACAGGGAAA
>NC_090725.1:76993950-77008950 GCF_036898095.1 Palaemon carinicauda
GAATTAGTGTAAGCTTCCTTATATTCAGATCAGGAATTTAGGAAAAAAAAAAACGGGAATGACTGACAAATACGGATCAAGAGGGGAAATGTGAAATTATTAGAGAATAACCTATATGGAACCTTTCAGAGGGGAAATATGGAAATGAAAAGCATAGAATATCTGGCAAATATGCATCAAAATAGGACGAAGATAATCAAAACCAAAGCATGACAGTTTCTTAAGATAATTAAAACCAAAGCATGACAGTCCCATAAGATAATTAAAACCAAAGCATGACAGTCCCATAAGATAATTAAAACCAAAGCATGACAGTCCCATAAGATAATTAAAACCAAAGCATGACAGTCCCATAAGATAATTAAAACCAAAGCATGACAGTCCCATAAGATAATTAAAACCAAAGCATGACAGTCCCATAAGATAATTAAAACCAAAGCATGACAGTCCCATAAGATAATTAAAACCAAAGCATGACAGTCTCATAAACAAGGTGATGGGAAATATGAAAATAATTACAGAAACTCAATTGAATAAAAGTTTAGAGTTGATGAACAAGTAATTGGAAACAGGAATGACTTTTGCAATAATCCAATTCGCAATTGTAGCATTGACTCCAATATGTGATTTGCATACAAGTGTCAGAATAAGGAATACTATTTCAAAATCCTTCTCTTTTATCAACATTTAATGGGACATTTCACGAATTACAAATATCCCTTTGTTCTGATATTCTACTTTCTCCTAGAATGTACCCCTAAAGCAGTGGTTTCCAAACTATCTTACCTGACGCCCCATTTTTGCTTCCAGTAGACCTGTACGCCTCCACTCCTCTCTTTTTTTTTATATGAAATGATTCTTACATTTATTTCTTAGCATTGTACAGGAAAACAGATTTTTGTTTGTATTACATTTTAATAATGAAAGCCACTCAAACAAATAATAGTACATTCCAGTAACTAAAAACGAAACTTTTGGTTCAAAGTGAGCGAAAAAAAGTTTGAACATTAGCAAATTTTATTATTCTGTTAAACAAGTAATTCCAAGCAGATGACTTCACGCCCCCCTTGTATCATGCTCACGCCCCCATAGTGGGGCGCGCCCCCCAGTTTGGGAACCAGGGTTGCCAGGTTGGCCATTTTTCAGGCCAAACTCCTCAATTGTGGCCTTTTTTCGTGCTAAATATCTCAATTTGGCCTTTTTGAAATTGATCGGCCATAAATGCTTTATTTTTGTCCTTTTTCTATTAATGGTTTGGCCTTTTAAAGCTTCTGTTGTTTAGAAGTTGGCCTTTTCTCATTTGGAAAACCTGGCAACCCTGTTGGGAACCACTGCCCTAAAGAGATTTTACTCTAGCATTCCTTCGTGTTTTATCCCACTGGTCTCCCGAATAACCAGTTGTATTGGGTTACATAATTTATATGTCCTAACGATAAGCTACTATTCAAACGTTTTATCATATTTTAATGGGTAAAAAAAAATATGTGCTCAAATTAGAAATAACATGGGCCCCTTTCTAAATAATCTTCAAGCCTATTCCAAATTAAAGTTCATTTCTTTTAATAGGATATCCAATAATAGGTATTTACATTTTATTTATTCTTTCCGAATTAATTTTTTTATAATATATTTTTCAGTTCAATTAAGTGGCAGTTTAACCCCCTTTTTCAACAAGTGGAAAACCACCAGTATATATATATATATATATATATATATATATATATATATATATATATATATATATATATATATATATATATTATATATATACAGTATATATATATATATATATATATATATATACTGTATATATATAATATATATATATATATATATATATATATATATATATATATATATATATATATATATATATATATATGTATATATATGTATATATGTGTAATATATATATATATATATATATATATATATATATATATATATACAGTACCATGTTAGACGGCATATCTTATGAATCCATGTTTGCCATCGGTTATAATTGTATAAGCGGATGAGCAACTCGGTGGGAGTAATGAGAGCTTTGGTTGTGGAGGAAATGCCCCCCTAAATTCGATGAAGTCACTAGCAGCAGGGTGACGGATTGGGTTTAAGGTGATGAACAATCTGTCTCTTTGGCTTTTACTCCTGATGCCTGGCGATTGATCTAACTAGAATTAGTATGGACCGCCAGGAGTCACTTTCCTTAGTTAGATAGGCACTGCGCATCACAAGGGTCTGGTTATCCTTTGATGTATCTAGCCAATGAACTCTCTATGGATTTAGTCAGTCATGGAAAGAGAAGAGGAAAGAATGGCCCCCAGTCCCTGGCGTAGGGGGGTGCTAAGAATTTTCCGGTTCATGAATACTACAACAAAGTTTAAAATAGTTAATTGGAATGTTGGAACTATGAATCAGATTGGGAAGTTACAGCAATTAGAAAGTGAATACAGTATCATTCTATTCAGGAAGATCAGATGGAGTTGGAAGAGAAGGGGTAGGATTGATGATAACATCAAGAGGAGAAAAGGCATTAGCCGAGTGGAGACCTGTAAACAGTAGATTGTTACTAGCAGAGTTCAAATCAAAGCAACGCAATATGAGAATTATAGTTTGCTATGCCCCAAAAAATGATTCCCCTGAAGAAAGGAAAGATGAATACTATGAAGAGTTGTAGAGTGTAATAGATGGGATCCCAAAGAGAGATATGAAAATAAGATTGTCGACTGCAATGCTAGTTGGCAGATATTATCAAGGATAGGCAAAATAATGAGTGTCTAGTTTCATGGCGATATTGCAAATGAAAAAGGGGCCCATTTCATAAGTTCCTCATCAGCAAATAATCTTGTCATTAGAGGTACTCTTTTTCAACATAAGAACATTCACAAGTATACATGGCATTCACCATATAATTAGAAAAATCAAATTGAGCACATTACCATTAATAAAGAGAGAAGGACTCTAAGAAATGTAAGAAGCTATAGAGGTTCAGAAAATGGTAGTGATCACCAGCTCCTCATTGCCACACCGAAATTAAAACTGAAAGCACTCAACAGAAAGATAGATAGAATACCGAGGTTTGATACAACTAAGTTTTTACAATAAGAGTACAGAGAAACATTTGCAATTGAATGTAAAAATAAATTTGCAGTCTTAGAGACTTTAAAAGACGAAGAACAGACAATTAATGAAGAATGGTGTGATATTAAGAACCTATATCAGTCAGTTGGTGGTGACACTCAGTTACAAGGAGAAAGCCATGGATATCAAATGATACTTGGGATACTATAAAAAAAGTAGCCAACGGCAGAAATTAATGGATGACTGTTTTCGAGGAAGTGATGAAAATTACAAGTTAGGACATGCTAAGTATCCCAGTATTGATATTTATGTCAAAAGAAAAGCTAGGAATGACTGGAAAGAATATTTACACAGTAAAGCAGATGAAGCTGACAAAACTATGAATTCAGGAACTGACTATGATGAAAGAATTTCTCATAGAATTATTAATGAAATTTAGAGTGGGGCAAAGAAGAAGAGGCATATACCATCAAAAAGAGAAATGGGGCTGTTATAGCAACAGAAGGTGAAGAGACAAAGCCACCCACCACCCACCTGTGCTGCCCTATGCCTGTGCCCCAACTATCACCCTCAGCTGCCACTGGAAGATGTCCCTTGTCGTGTTTTACTTAGGGCTAATATATACAAACTTTATTTCATGAATTCATTCTCAACTTGCTGCATCGTCCCAATGTGATTCATGCTTCTAACATTCGTATTGCTAATTTTCTATTTTGTTTACAGTTATAGCCAAAGAAGATTGCGTGTTCCAAAATATTTGATCCAATTTTAAACTTACGGTCTACCTGCTCATTATAATTTCATAATGTTATTACGAAAAAACTAAATATATGAATATTCATTACTTTTGCCAAAATCAAAGAATCTACGAAGAGTATGTTTTCACCCCAGTCTGTTTGTTAGTTTATTACCTTTGCCAACTTCGTTGCGGCGAAGGTTATGTTTTCGTAGGCGTATATTTTAATGTCTGTCTGTGTAGTATTTGTAAACCGGGAGATTCTTAGCACACTGCTATACCCGGGAGGACTGGGGCCCATTCTGTCATCTTCTCTTTCCATTAACTGACTAAATCCATAGTGGATTCATTGGCTAGGTTCATCAAAGGATAGCCAGTTCCTTGTGATGCACAGTGCCAATCTAACTAAGGCAAGTTACCCCTGCCAATCCTTACTAATTCCAGTAAGATCATCCGCTAGGCGTCAGGAGTAAAAGGGGAAGAGACATCTTTTCTATTGCCTTAAACCCAATCCGACACCCTGCCAAGATACAATGCCTAGCATGGTATTGCAAAGATATAATGCATAGCACGGTATTGCTAAGATATATATATATATATATATATATATATATATATATATATATATATATATATATATATATATATATATATATATATATATATATATATATATATATATATTATATATAAATATATATACATATATATTTATATATATATACATATGTATATGTATACAGATATATTTATATATATATATATATATATATATATATATATATATATATATATATATATATATATATATATATATATATATCTGGGTTTTATGTTTTATTAAAAACAAATATTATTTTTATCTAGGCCCATACGGAGAATCCTGTAATGATAAGTATTTTTGCCTGACCAAGAATTCGAACAAATGACCGATAGAAATGATGTTAAACATTAGACTTTAGGCTAATTATCTCTAAAGAGTGATAAGAGTGGATTCGGACTAACGTATTTTATTTTGCCGATTTCAGGATATTTCCACTATTACAGCCGATTGGTAATTACATAACAATTCGCCGTTTTATGATAATTTTATCGAATCCCAGACCATCCAAGAATTGGAAGATGCAAAATACACCGGTAGATGCATTAGCAACTCTCTGGTGGATATACGAGGTGCCTCACACTGAGGGACCTGGGGGAACCCAAACAAAAAATAAGGCAAAAATAAGGTAAGGTACGGCATCACAGACCAAAAGGGAAATTCCTTTAATGACAATACCATCAAGGACTAAATGCAGCACAGTAGAAGTTCCCTATTTCTCTTCTCGCTGCCTTATTCAAAACAAAATGTCTGGCAAAATCTTTCAAAACAAAATGTCTCGCAAAAGCTTTCAAAACAAAATGTCTGGCAAAAGCTTTCAAAACAAAATGTCTCGCAAAAGCTTTCAAAACAAAATGTCTGGCAAAAGCTTTCAAAACAAAATGTCTCGCAAAAGCTTTCAAAACAAAATGTCTGGCAAAAGCTTTCAAAACAAAATGTCTGGCAAAAGCTTTCAAAACAAAATGTCTGGCAAAAGCTTTCAAAACAAAATGTCTGACAAAAGCTTTCAAAACAAAATGTCTGGCAAAAGCTTTCAAAACAAAATGTCTGACAAAAGCTTTCAAAACAAAATGTCTGGCAAAAGCTTTCAAAACAAAATGTCTGGCAAAAGCTTTCAAAACAAAATGTCTCGCAAAAGCTTTCAAAACAAAATGTCTGGCAAAAGCTTTCAAAACAAAATGTCTGGCAAAAGCTTTCAAAACAAAATGTCTGGCAAAAGCTTTCAAAACAAAATGTCTGGCAAAAGCTTTCAAAACAAAATGTCTGGCAAAAGCTTTCAAAACAAAATGTCTGGCAAAAGCTTTCAAAACAAAATGTCTGGCAAAAGCTTTCAAAACAAAATGTCTGGCAAAAGCTTTCAAAACAAAATGTCTGGCAAAAGCTTTCAAAACAAAATGTCTCGCAAAAGCTTTCAAAACAAAATGTCTGGCAAAAGCTTTCAAAACAAAATGTCTCGCAAAAGCTTTCAAAACAAAATGTCTCGCAAAAGCTTTCAAAACAAAATGTCTGGCAAAAGCTTTCAAAACAAAATGTCTCGCAAAAGCTTTCAAAACAAAATGTCTGGCAAAAGCTTTCAAAACAAAATGTCTCGCAAAAGCTTTTACTTGTAAAATGTGAAAGATATGGCAACCCTATAAGGTTATTTCAAATTGGCAAGGAAAAAATGTTGGTGCATAGTAAGAAATCTTTATATTTAGTTTGCTGGTACAAACTTGTAAATATGAAGTTACAAATCTGTCAAATATTGTAGAAACTGTTTTGGTATATATAAAGGTTACTAAATGATATAACATTATTTGATTAACCTACCAATTACTACTTACGCATCACTTCCAGGCAGGATGCCAGTTTGGCCTTTTTCAGGCCAAAAACACCTCAAATTTGGCCTTTTTAAAATTGGTTGGCTTTTAGTAATATCATGAAAAAAGTGACCCTTAGATACCCCTTTTACCCCCACTATAAGGTTAAATTTCGAGCACATTTTGCTATACAAAAATTTTAAATTGCTCTAACAGGCTTCATTTTTGTACTAGAGAGGTCAGGTTGGTCTAATTCTTTTGGAAAATGCCTGAAGTTTCTCATAAAATTATCAAAAATATGTAATAAAATGTAATTAACAGTGTTTTGCAAGAACGTACCGGTACGTCCTTTGGTGGTGAAAGGGATGCTATATGTTTGGCCTTTTTCTACTATTAGTTTAGCCTTTTAGAGCTGCGGTTGATTAGAAGTTGGCCTTTTCTCATTTAAAATATTAGAAGTTGGCCTTTTCTCATTTAAAATATTAGAAGTTGACCTTTTCTCATTTAAAATATTAGAAGTTGGCCCTTTCTCATTTAAAACATTAGAAGTTGGCCCTTTCTATTTTGAAATATTAGAAGTTGGCCCTTTCTCATTTAAAATATTAGGAGTTGGCCCTTTCTCATTTAAAATATTAGAAGTTGGCCTTTTCTCATTTAAAATATTAGAAGTTGGCCTTTTCTCATTTAAAATATTAGAAGTTGGCCTTTTCTCATTTAAAATATTAGAAGTTGGCCTTTTCTCATTTAAAATACGTGTCAAATCTGTCTTGTAACAACTTCTATCAATTAGCATCAATTAATTAATCAATCAATTAAATCATTTAGTATTACATAACGCTGCTCTTTCATTTGACGATAATAGATCTTGAACATCTCATACAGACATATAAGCAAAATCCTGAATGTCAACGGATTTATCTTTGAAAATGGTGATGCTTTCGGAACAATAACGTTTAGAAATAATTTCAGCCACACATTTCAGCAAGAACAAATTGTGACATCGTCTTCATATTCTTCTCAATTGAGCATTTCAAGACCTTCAAACTGGGATTTTTTTATAACAGAAATTGTTACCCCTGAATAGATTATTATTATTATTTCTCAAATAATCATGAAAATAGAATGAAAAATCATATTAAAAAAAAAAATTTCCTTACTATTCTTGATAGTATTTTCATTATTTATACTATTAATAGTAGTGTAAGCGGTAGTAGTTGTAAATATTTTTCTCACTGTAACTGCATTTTCGTTTACAAATCCTAATATGATGTTCAGTAAGATATTACGACTTTATTTGATGTTATACATAACACGCACCAACTCTGAGGCTTTTGGTATGATGTATATTTCCTATTTATCTTAATCCATAACCACTCTCTCTCTCTCTCTCTCTCTCTCTCTCTCTCTCTCTCTCTCTCTCTCTCTCTCTCTCTCTCTCTCTCTCTCTCATTACAGTTATCAGAATGTTACTGACGGCTATTTAAGTATTTGATTAAACCGAGAGCAGTGTTCTTACATGCATTGAATTTACTATTCATGATTTCCCTTTTTCTGTATCTTCCGCTAATTCTATTTAATCTTTACCCTCTCCATTATATCGTAACATCATTTTTGCCACTATGTGTCCATAGAAATTATACTTTTTTTATTAGGTTTGAAGAGCGCAACAAAAGCTCCTTTCGGGACGACGTAATAACTCTCTAAGGTGATAAACCGAATGAGGAAGTTCGCCCTGACGAGGAGATAAGGGTGTTAGCAGGAGAGATAACGGGATCATCAAGTTCCTTTGCTTGAGACCATCCTCATCTCTAATGGACTACCTCCTGGTGCATCCTTAACGTATCATGTCCCTTGGAGTCATTTGGCCCAATTCCGGCCATGATGCATTCCTTTCAATCTATCTCTTTGTTTTTTTGCAGAGAAAGAACAGAATATATAAATGTGTGACGGGCCGAGAGAAGGTTGTGAACTCGAAGGCAGTATGAAAGCAACTGAGTGAGTTTATTGTAGAACACTCTCCTTCATATACAAAATCTCAAAGCAACAAGAATTTTCATGTTGAGAAATCGACAATGTTACAGAGGAGAAAAGCAGACATGATTTTTCAGGTTCTTTTTAGTGCGAGGGGAGAGCAAAGATACAAGCACAAAATGAACTATGTACGATCGTGTGACACACGGTTGGTCCAAATGCCTTCTTTTAAGATTGGACATTGCTGCTGAAGAAAAGGTGCAATTCTATGAGAAGTATGATGGGATCTATTCAATAAGTAGAAATTACACAAGTATATAGATTTGGCTCTTATCACTTACATCCATGATAAATAATAAATTTGTACTAATTCCACAAATTTTGACATGACTTTGAACAATGAGGGAAAGCATGTTAGATATTTTTTTTTTCGTTTACATGATTTTAGTGGGAGAAATATAATGTATTACATAGGTATATATGTATACATATTATACTAATATTTAGTGTAAAAATGCCTATACTCTTTAATCATTGTTATATCAACATGAAATATCTTATTTAGGAAGTAAATCTATTAGACACACATGTACATGCTAGTGCGCACACACACATACATTTGAACACACACATATATATGTATATATATGCATATATATATACATATATATTTATATATATATATGTATGTATACATGCATATATATATATATATATATATATATATATATATATATATATATATATGTATATACATATATACATACATATACCAAAGGCACTTCCTCCAATTTTGGGGGGTAGCCGACATCAACAAGAAACAAAACAAAAAAGGGGACCTCTACTCTCTACGTTCCTCCAGCCTAACCAGGGACTCAGCCGAGTTCAGCTGGTACTGCTAGGGTGCCACAGCCCAACCTCCCACATTTCCACCACAGATGAAGCTTCATACTGCTGAGTCCCCTACTGCTGCTACCCCGCGGTCATCTAAGGCACCGGAGGAAGCAGCAGGGCCTACCGGAACTGCGTCACAATCGCTCGCCATTC
Organism: Palaemon carinicauda; assembly: GCF_036898095.1. NCBI lineage: Eukaryota > Metazoa > Arthropoda > Malacostraca > Decapoda > Palaemonidae > Palaemon > Palaemon carinicauda. The sequence goes on from NC_090725.1 coordinate 77,003,186, forward strand.
ATTCCTATTTCTAGCACGCTCTCTTGCCTCTCTCACATCTATCCTCCTATCACCCAGAGCTTTCTTCACACCATCCATCCACCCAAACCTTGGCCTTCCTCTTGTACTTCTCCCATCAACTCTTGCATTCATCACCTTCTTTAGCAGACAGCCATTTTCCATTCTCTCAACATGGCCAAACCACCTCAACACATTCATATCCACTCTAGCCGCTAACTCATTTCTTACACCCGTTTTCTCCCTCACCACTTCGTTCCTAACCCTATCTAATCGAGATACACCAGCCATACTCCTCAGACACTTCATCTCAAACACATTCAATTTCTGTCTCTCCATCACTTTCATTCCCCACAACTCCGATCCATACATCACAGTTGGTACAATCACTTTCTCATATAGAACTCTCTTTACATTCATGCCCAACCCTCTATTTTTTACTACTCCCTTAACTGCCCCCAACACTTTGCAACCTTCATTCACTCTCTGACGTACATCTGCTTCCACTCCACCATTTGCTGCAACAACAGACCCCAAGTACTTAAACTGATCCACCTCCTCAAGTAACTCTCCATTCAACATGACATTCAACCTTGCACCACCTTCCCTTCTCGTACATCTCATAACCTTAATCTTACCCACATTAACTCTCAACTTCCTTCTCTCACACACCCTTCCAAATTCTGTCACTAGTCGGTCAAGCTTCTCTTCTGTGTCTGGTACCAGTACAGTATCATCCGCAAACAACAACTGATTTACCTCCCATTCATGATCATTCTCGTCTACCAGTTTTAAACCTCGTCCAAGCACTCGAGCATTCACCTCTCTCACCACTCCATCAACATACAAGTTAAACAACCACGGGGACATCATACATCCTTGTCTCAGCCCCACTCTCACCGGAAACCAATCGCTCACTTCATTTCCTATTCTAACACATGCTTTACTACCTTTGTAGAAACTTTTCACTGCTAGCAACAATCTTCCACCAACTCCATATAACCTCATCACATTCCACATTGCTTCCCTATCAACTCTATCATATGCTTTCTCAAGATCCATAAACGCAACATACACCTCCTTACCTTTTGCTAAATATTTCTCGCATATCTGCCTAACTGTAAAAATCTGATTCATACAACCCCTACCTCTTCTAAAACCACCCTGTACTTCCAAGATTGCATTCTCTGTTTTATCCTTAATCCTATTAATCAGTACTCTACCATACACTTTTCCAACTACACTCAACAAACTAATACCTCTTGAATTACAACACTCATGCACATCTCCCTTACCCTTATATATATATATATATATATATATATGTATATATATGTATATATACTTATATATATAATATGTATATGCATATATATGTATATACATATATAATATGGATATGCATATATATATATATATATATATATATATATATATATATATGTATATGCATATATATATATATGTATATATATATATATATATATACATATATATGTATATGCATATATGTATATATATATATATAAATATATATATCTATGTGTGTGTAGCCTATATGCATATATATACATATATATATATATATATATATATATATATATATATATATATATATATATATATGTATATATGTGTGTGTAGTCTATATGCATATATATATATATATATATATATATATATGTGTGTGTGTGCGTGTATATATATATATATATATATATATATATATATATATATATATATATATATATATATATATATGCTTTTGGGACACAACTTCCCTCCTAAGCAATTTTCATCAAAGGCGATTGACTTAGTAGCGTCAATGTGTTTCCTTTAGGAATCCTGGAATTTTCTCAGCTCCTTCAGATTCTCAGGTGCAAGCCTTTGGCTGAAGAAACTATGACTATTCTTTATCTTTTTCTTTTACTCCATCCACTATAGCATTGTTTCGACAAAACTATGTCTTTATCAAGTGGTTTTCTTTAACATAAATATATGATTCCTTTTATATATATATATGTGACGCAGTTCCGGTAGGCCCTGCTGCTTCCTCCGGTGCCTTAGATGACCGCGGAGGTAGCAGCAGTAGGGGATTCAGCATTATGAAGCTTCATCTGTGGTGGAATTGTGGGAGGTTGGGCTGTGGCACCCTAGCAGTACCACCTGAACTCGGCTGAGTCCCTTGTTAGGCTGGGAGGAACGTAGAGAGTAGAGGTTCCCTTTTTTGTTTTGTTTCATTGTTGGTGTCGGCTACCCCCCAAAATTGGGGGAAGTGCCTTGGTATATGGATAGATATATGCGGATCAGTTAGAATTATTTTTAATGATTTTGAGACTATATTTTATGGAAAATGATAAATAAACGAAAAAATTGGAATGTTTCAACTTTCAGAGATCTTTAGATTATAAAGAGGCTAATGACGTAGTCTTTTCATGCTCAGGAACGATGTGTAAATCTTAGAGAAAAGACTACTTTGGATACACTACCACGACACTACGAAGACGGATGCTGGTTCACAAAAAATTAGAGGGCATCACACCAACTTTTTATTAACATCCACGACTGAAAACACTCCCTTAATGAACTGATTGACGGAACCTAGGTCTTTCACGGGAAGAACATCTAGGCAGGTTCATAATAACTAAAGCTTTAAGTATCCCTCTCCCTTGAAGCAGAAAGTTTTAATGGGATGCGAAATAACGGAGCAGGGCTCACCTCAATTCGTGATATCTTGCACTTGTTTCACCCGTGTGTCATACAATCGTGCATAGTAATAACATTTCTCTTTTTTGAGTATTATCTTTTGTATCTGCTCTCTCCCCTCGCACTGACAGCAACTTGTATTAACCTGTCTGCCTACTTCATTGTTAACTGCTAACAGAACCGGTTGCCGGTTTGACAAGAAATAGCATGTTTGTATTTTGTGACGATCTTACCGGGACCTAGTGTGTATATATACTCGGGGTGTCTGTAATAAAGTTACTCAGTTACATTCATCTCGCCTTTGGCTCACAACCTACTCTTGGCCTGTCACATTGGTGACCCCCGCCGAGGTCGACTCGCTCGTTCAGCCTTCCCCACCTCAGTTACTATGTTGGCGCTGCCCCATTCAAATATGTGTTGTTTGCCAGCGGAGAGGCGTTTGCTTGGTTTCAGCGCGCGGAAGTCCAGTTCCGCATCAAGGCCGTGACTCGCTTAATCACCAAAGCATATTATGTTCTCGCGGTGATATATATATATATATATATATATATATATATATATATATATATATATATATATATATATTAATACATCCATATATATATACATACATACATACATACATATATATATATATATATATATATATATATATATACATATATATATACATATATATATGTATATATATGTATATATATATATATTCTTTTTTTATTTACATATGAGTATTAATATTTGCATATATATATATATATATATATATATATATATATATATATATATATATATGGCTTTGTTTAAATAAAATTTGTATAAATACAGCCATGAAGCCCCCTCCACCAATTACTCTCCAAGCCAGATAATAAGCTGCTTGAAACGCGTTGTAATTTAACCTCGCTACTTGAACACGACATGAAAAAATATCGGCTGACCCTTGAATGTCCCTGGACTTAATGCATAAATTAATGTTCATATGTACATGTTTGAAGTAAAAATCGTACAGCATTTACTAATGAATATCTATATCCTCTTTGGAAATGAGAATTGCGTAGTTACTGACAGATTTCAGGGATCATAAAAAGGAAATCTGAAAGGTTTCTGATATATTCACCCCACCTGTAACATCCATAGTTTTTAATCAAACATATATTTGTATATAGTAAACATTGAAAATTAATTCAATAATGATCTCTATAATTTCATTTATAGGATTACTATTTAATAATGCTCTTGTTTTTCTTCATTCATTCGGAAATATAAAGTGCATTCGAGAAAAGTATATAATACGAATTATGGAATTGTTGAAGATTAGGAAAGTTTATATTTATTGTTTATTATTGGTTTCAAAAAGTCCATGTGAATAGTCTTTTGAAACCTTTAGAAAATAATTACAAATATACATTTGAATGTAATCTTTTGATTAGTTAAATCTATTCATCATGTGACATTAAAAAGATTTTACTGCAAGATAACATTTGATGAATAACTACGTAATCTATAATGACTTATATATATATATATATATATATATATATATATATATATATATATATATATAATACTTTTTTTTCTTTCTTTTGGATCAGTTTGTAGCAGTTGAAACTTTAGATTCAATTTCAATAATTATCATTCCTTTTGTGAAAGTTGCCTATATTTTTCATATCTTCCAGAAGCATAAAAAAAAATTGCATTTCAGTCAACCCAGTTTGTTGCAATGAAATTCAAGCAGTATCATAAAGGGAAAGAGAATTGTGTTGAATAAGTTAGAATCAATTTGCGAAAGCTTTAAAATCCATCGCTCCCTGCAATATGGAAGTGCTTTCGTTTCCACTTTTGCAGTTTATTTGCAGTGTGATAGATAAAGTGTTATCATACGGTATTGTTTTTAAGGTTTTATTGAAAGCTCTGATTAAGATGTGACTGAGGTTCATAGTTGTAATACAGTTCTATAGGCCGGTTAAGTTTGCAGTAAATAAACTGAATTTTCTATAATAGGATGAGAATCCAAATAATATAAAATCAAAAGATAACTGATAAATGCAAAATAAAATAATCATCTATTGAAAAGTCTATAGAGGTAATAGACTAGAAATGAAGTTAAAGAGATACTGGCATGAATACTTGTAATAAAGAGAATGGGATTAAGAATGTGATGTAAACAACACAGTGATAATGAAACTTTTATAAAATTAAGGTAAATAGTTTTGGTACTTCTAAAGGAAGGGTATAATTTAATAACTGCCTGACAGCAGTATGCAACATATTTATAATGAGTTGAAGAAATTTGAATTTTAAAAGACTTCTTTTATAACCAGATGAATTTATATGAAGTAACTGAATGTTGTCATAAAAAAAGTTGAAAATTCACCGTAAGATATTGAGAATACGGTCAAAGAAGGTAATTAAAAAGGGAAATTATTCAATGTCTGTGACAGATGACTGAAAATTATGGGATAATCTTTTATTAAAAAGTCATAGAATAATATTGTATAGAATGAATAAACGAGTATTGAGATAGAGATCGAAAATAATTATAAGCATCGATATATTATTAAACTATTTTAAATTATGTAAATTTTATCCATATTACATGGGAGTTCATGATAGAAAAATTGAATCAAAGAAATATTGTATATTCGTATGACAACAAAAGTTATATTTATCTCTCTCTCTCTCTCTCTCTCTCTCTCTCTCTCTCTCTCTCTCTCTCTCTCTCTCTCTCTCTCTCTCTCTCTCTCTCTCTCTATATATATATATATACTCTGTAGGTATGGAGCAATCTTGCTGACATTTTGTGTAGAGTCCATCTATCTTTAAATCAATTGATAGCTCATTTCTTCCAGCTGTTTTGTCTTTTTTATGCCTTTTAATGGTTTCCTCTCTTTTTCTGTCACATTTAGTACCGGCTCAGGTGTTTCCTAATTTTTTTGGGTGAAGTTTTTTTTATTATATCACTATCATATAGCTTTGTATAAAATTCCTTTGCAATTCTTATTACTCCATCTCTATTGTTGATAATATATTCATTCTAATCCTTGAAAGATAAACATCTCCTTTCC
>NC_090725.1:77013950-77026450 GCF_036898095.1 Palaemon carinicauda
TTGTTTTTAATTAAGACAAGCTATATTCACGATTCCTTTATGGAATCTAACGAATACAATAGTTTTTTTTTTTCAAATAATCTGGTGTTACTAAAAATGCAGGGTGATCGTTCATTATCATGGGAATCAATACAATAGGTATTATTCTTTTTTATTGTTTTTAATTAAGACAAGCTATATTCTCATATCTCATTTAATTTCATGAAAATAAAATCCTTTCCTTGGAAGAGGTAATTATCTTTTTGCGTAGGAAAAAATTTCTTGGTGCTGATGTTTTTCAATTATCCGTTTCATCCCTTTTAATTAGAGAATGTCGTGATGAGGTTATGGGCTTTTACATGCAATATTTCTTCCTTGGTGAAGCTGTGTAAAGGCAAGAGGCTTCTGAAACTGATTTTACATGCAATATTTCTTCCTTGGTGAAGCTTTGTAAAGGCAAGAGGCTTCTGAAACTGATTTTACATGCAATATTTCTTCCTTGGTGAAGCTTTGTAAAGGCAAGAGGCTTCTGAAACTGATTTTACATGCAATATTTCTTCCTTGGTGAAGCTGTGTAAAGGCAAGAGGCTTCTGAAACTGATTTTACATGCAATATTTCTTCCTTGGTGAAGCTTTGTAAAGGCAAGAGGCTTCTGAAACTGATTATATATGCAATATTTCTTCCTTGGTGAAGCTGTGTAAAGGCAAGAGGCTTCTGAAACTGATTTTTTTTAACCCCCTTAATCAATATTTCTCTCAATGCCTTTTGTACATTTATTATCTTTGCTTTTAATATCTTCCCTATCTTATATTCCTAGAAAAATTAATGAAATTTCTTATTTCCTTAATTTTCTGTGTGTTGTGAAACCGTTCATTTGCCCATAAAAGTTTTTAAATAACTTGTAATTTATTTTTTTTTTACCCCCTTAATCAATATTTCTCTCAATGCCTTTTGTACATTTCTTATCTTTGCTTTAATATCTTCCCTATCTTATATTACCAGAAAAAATAATGAAATTTCTTATTTCCTTAATTTTCTGGGTGTTGTGAAACCGTTCATTTACCCATAAAGGTTTTTAAATAACTTGTAATTTATCATTAAACATCCTATTCATAGCTGTTTATACATGTGCATTCTATGTTTCCAAAGGTGTAAAAACTTTCTCACACCAACATTAATTTCACTTATTCCTAGTTTTATGGTACTCTATGAACGCTCATGACAAATGAATCATATAACTTGGATGAGTCTATTTGGTTGATTTGTTATTGTATTCGTGGCCAGTAATTCGAATTATTTTACGTATTGACTTCCTTTGGTTTATTTGATTTGATTTGATGTTTCCTCCCAATAAAGAAATGGTGTAATTCAAATGTATTCACAACCGTTTTAGATAAGACCAAACATATTCGATGGTATGTCTTCTGCTTCTATGATTAGATATGAAGTCTCAAATTTCTGTAATAGCATTTTTTTTTTTTTTTTTTTTTTTTTTTTTTGCAAAGTAAAAATCTTTCACAAAAACTACATTTTTATCCACTTGAAATCGAGTAACGCATTTTTTGTCGATATTTTTCACTTTAAGGTCAATTCTTCTCCATATGATATTATTGAAAGTCACCATTCCGGTTTCACTAACTCTCCGATGAATAGACTTAAAAAATTTTTTTTATTCATTTGGTCATCTCATCAGATATTTTTTTTTTTTTTTTTTTTGGTCATAATTTAAATCAAACCAAATGTTCTATGCTAAGCTAAATATCTTAGAAGGAAATAAATGTATTGTACAGTATGCAATGAAATGGCATGGGGTCGTAAAAATCTGGGTAATTGATAATTGTTCATAATAAAACCAAGCTTTTGGCAGGAAAATTCGAGGTACTCTGCGATAAATATGCAATTTTACTGTTATGACTGTTTGTTTCATTGTTTATATCATGGGCTATTCATGGTAACGAGTGTGTGGAAATTAAACTAAAGGTACGATTTTTTCTCCACAATCTCTCTCTCTCTCTCTCTCTCTCTCTCTCTCTCTCTCTCTCTCTCTCTCTCTCTCTCTCTCTCTCTCTTCAATCATAGCAGGTATACTAGTAATAAATAAGTGTCAACCTTTTATTAACATCGGAATGGAGAAATAAGTAAGCTAAGCTAATATTATTATTATTATTACTATCCAAGCTACAACCCTAGTTGGAAAAGCAAGATGCTATAAGCCCAGGGGCTCCAACAGGGAAAAATAGCCCAGTGAGGAAAGGAAATAAGGAAATAAATAAATGAAGAGAACAAATTAACAATAAATCATTCTAGAAAAAGTAACATAAGCATATAAGTTAAATTACATATATACTGAATTGCAGAATTGGAAGTTTACCTTCGTGTTGGAATATGAACATAAGAAAATTATTTATATATTCAAACACTTAGTTGTGATACATCTTATGCACATACATAAATGATAAATGAAAAGCTCTACTTAACCACCATACCTTTATAGTTCTGCGAGTAAACATTTTCCGTACCCAAATTGTATAATCCTTGTTTCAAATGCTGACGTGCCAAGAATAGGGAAAAGACTTCTCCGTGAGAAACAACAGCTTTTACTCTTTCGCCTAATGAGTTACGCAATTTAGAATTTCCAGGTTTTTTTGCACAGAAGATATGTTGGTTATTTTACGCCGTAATTATATTAGCATTTTTGTAATGCACTAACAGCAGCAATATTCTTGCTTTGTTTCGAAAGAAGTGTTTCTTTTGACAACGTTTCCTACCATTTATCCTTCCTTGGATTTTAATGTGAACGTTTACTCACACCCCAGCTATCCTAATGTTCAACTTTTATATCAAGGGGTAAAAGAGCAATTACTATAACACTTTGACAAATGTCTTTATCTTGTTTTTTTATGTTTTTCTAGAGTCATTTCTAGTTAACAAAAGATTAAATAGATTTTCAAAATGTTTTGTTTTCTTATACGTTTTCAAAGCATATTCAAACTGCAGTATAAATTATAAATGCCTTAACATTCAAGAATCATGGGATGAAGACTCTATCAACATAATGCTGCTGCTACTACTACTACTACTACTACTACTACTACTACTACTACTACTACTACTACTACTACTACTACTACTAATAATAATAATAATAATAATAATAGTAATAATAGAAAATATTAATGACAATAATGGTTATTATTATTATTATTATTATTATTATTATTATTATTATTATTATTATCATCATTGTTGTTGTTGTTGTTGTTGTTATTATTATCTCAATAATAATGGTTGTGTGTAGCATTGAATACTATCACTGCTTTAGCTGCGTTCAGTTCGCAAGAAACTTTTTCTAAGTTCAGTAAAACTATCCTCTTCCCTACTGCTATCGTCAAGTACATCTGATATCTTATTTTCCTTTTGGGGAGAGAAAGAGTTATTATCCAATATTTCTTTATTCGCATAACTAAAGGAAATAAAAAGTACGAGAAATATCAATAGACACATATCTTTAAATTGTCTGGTTCACATCTTTTACACCATGTGGTGTTGGCAAAGGATAAGGCATCCCAAATTTGAACTAAAATGCTAGAATTCTGAATTCAGATACAGGATTGTCAATGGATGCTGGAGGCTTGTGGGTGGAGCTTATACCTATATCAGTGGTATCACTTGGTCCAAGTTCAGGCCTGAAGCCTGATGCAGGGAGACTGTTGAGCAACTCAGTTGCTGCCTGAGTGACAGAATTTAATGGATTTGTGTCATTTGCACATTGTATAATATCAAGTGAATCAGCAAGAGACTCGTGGGTTCTGTGCTTGGTTGAAACACCATTTGGCCAAGGTAAACACTCGGGCAATTTGTCTTCATGCCAACTCTCCTCTGAAGTTCATAATCTAAAAAAAATCTGGGTGTTTGTACAAGTGTAAATAAAAAAGTACTCTTGAATGGTTTTAACCTGTTAAACGTCTCTCCACTGAAGACCCCACAACTATCGCACCATCACCAAATGCATCATCATGAAATTATTCCAACAAAAGCAAAGGGGTCTCTCGTATTTTAATTTCTAGAGAATTCGGAAATGGCGCTCTCCCCATCCAATGGGTTATCACTATCTAAGTCCTCTTATAATAACTACTTAATTTCCTCCTGAAGAAATACTCCCTGAAGCAGCAATATCCATCAATGCAACTTTGATCAAAAGATCACCTACTCCCAAAATTATAATAATAATGATAATGTTGATCGCTATTATCTTATTTATTATTAAAGTCAAATTATTAATAGTGAAATTATTATTACTATTATTATTATAAATTTATGTGCCCGAAGTGTAGTTCGGAATATGTGGGTAGTTCGACTAAACTGTTGTCTACCAGAACCTTTGAACATAGAGGCATCAGTTCGAGGACCCTTCAACCGCTAGGTAAGCCTTCTCAATCCTCTATAAGAGATCATTGCCATGGAGTGTGTAACACCAATTTTAATCATCTCAATTTTAGTATTTTATGTAAAGCTCGATTTGAGACCTAGCTACGATTATTGGAAACATTTTACATTGAAAAACTTCAACCGAAACTAAACCTAGATAACTCTGCTTTCAGCAGAAAAGTGTTTTAAGTACTATTTATAACTTTAAATTATCTTATTATTATCATTATCATTATTTTTATCATTATTATTATCATCAAAATCACAGTCATTTATCAACCATTCAGATTTATTATATTTCTATATAATTGTATTACTCCTGGTTAAGTTTATTAAATCATTTCAAAAGCATCTCGTAATATGAAACACTTTAATAATATATATTACTGATATATGGTACGTATGTGTTTAATTCGTGTTTGATATTCATATCTGTCATTCATTATAAATTTGTGAGTACATGGATATTGCAGGTTATATAAATTGTGTACTTGTTTTAATGGTTGATCCATTTTGTAATGAAATCCCTAAATAATCTTTAATAAGTCATCATTTAGTCTCATCTAATTTATGTTTTATGTTCTATTTACGAGAGTTAAAATATAGATTTATATTATTTTTTTAGTTTTATTTGTTCATGTGAATAATAATGAATAAAAAAGATTATACCCTGCTCTCTATGAAGAGTATGAAGTATTTTTTCAGGAGGCATTGATAAGAAGTTCGTGTGTTTTTCATATACATGCAAATATTTTACACTGCGTACCTTCAAAAAAATAAAATCTTCCATTGCTGTTTTAAATCTAGCGAATTCCAGATTGGTTTTTCTAAATTCTAGGTTCTCGTTTTTTTCAGTCTTGTAATAGGAATGACTGGCGAGCGATTGTGACGCAGTTCCGGTAGGCCCTGCTGCTTCCTCCGATGCCTTAGATGACCGCGGAGGTAGCAGCAGTAGGGGATTCAGCATTATGAAGCTTCATCTGGGGTGGATAACGGGGGAGGGTGGGCTGTGGCACCCTAGCAGTACCAGCTGAACTCAGTTGAGTCCCTTGTTAGACTGGGAGGAACGTAGAGAGTAGAGGTCCCCTTTTTGTTTTGTTTCATTTGTTGATGTCGGCTACCCCCCAAAATTGGGGGAAGTGCCTTGGTATATGTATGTATGTATGTATATTTTGATCGATGAACGTCCATTTCATGTTATGAATGTCGGTGCTATTTTGATCATATGCAATATGCAATTCCGTGTCTTGTTAATATCCTTGAAGTGCTTGTCAGGGATGAGCTCTCTCTCTCTCTCTCTCTCTCTCTCTCTCTCTCTCTCTCTCTCTCTCTCTCTCTCTCTCTCTCTCTCTCTCTCTCTCTCTCTCTCTCTCTCTCTCTCTCGATTAATATAACCTCTTCTTCAACAGTAGGTATCTCTATTTTTGTATTATGAATATAAGTTTGAACAAATTTTTACTCTCATCTTAGCATCATCCATGTAGTGTCTCGTGTGTATAATTTAATGTTTCCATATTTTACTTTTTACTTAGAGCGATGGTAAAAATTCCACTTAAAGTTCAGATTTTTTTATTACTAATCCAATGTAAAATCATTTTTCAGTTAGCTTTCAAATGGGAGTTAAAGTTACGTATTCTTATCCCTTGACACTTAATATATAGGAATTTTGGCTTAGTAACTTTCCGGAAATGTAATGTTAAGTAATAGCAGATGAAAGAGAAGATTAGAGTGAAACATAGATAGAATAAGAATGCATAGGTGAATAACTATAAATTCGAAGGAAATAATAATGGTGGCGATTATTGTAGAAAAGACCGAGAGACCTAGTGTGAATCTCTGTGACTCCTTATATTTGGAAATAAAGTCTATCATGAGTCCTACTTCCCTGTAGTTTAGTGAGTGCAACATTTCTTCTATATTGCGACATCTTCTGTGCAGTAACTCGTTTACCTCTTCATTTACACCAGTGCTTGTTTGATGATTTCTCCATCATGTTACTTGTCTATTTAACGTTTCTTTAGTGTATGACTTTGTTATTGTTAGTAATCGCATATGGACCTCTTTTCCAGGATGTTGGAATTACTTTCTCCCCTTGTTTTGTTACTTTTAGTGTCTTCCATGGAATAATTCAAGTAACTTTGACTAAACTGAAAATTCCCCACATTTTACAAAATGGTGTAACTTTTTGAAAATTAATTATACCTTTACGAGAGATTTTTTCATCTTATATTTTACTCTTTTAGTAAATTTCTAAACGTGCAATCCTCAGTAAAGATCTTGTTCTATCAGCAGATTCCTCATTTTTTTTTCTCACAAACTGTTACCAAGTTGTGGAATGATCTTCCTAATAGGGTAGTTGAATCAGTAGAACTTCAAATGTTCAAAGTTGGAGCAAATGCTTTTTTGTTGACCAGGTGGACACGAGTCTTTTTATAGTTTATATATGACATATTTTTTTTGACGTTGTTAATAGTTTATATATGACATATCTGTTTTGACGTTGTTACTTTTTTTTAGATTGATTTATTGTTAATTTATTCTCTTCATTTATCTATTTCCTTATTTCCTTTCCTCACTCGGCTATTTTTCCCTGTTGGAGCCCGTGGGCTTATAGCATCTTGCTTTTCCAACTAGGGTTGTAGCTTGGACAGTAATGATAATGATAATAATGATAATAGGAAACAGCTGTTATAGATGATAGTGAGTTACTTTAAACCAAATTAATACACTGTATTTAAGGCTTCAATAGTCACAATTGTTGTCTTTAAACTTGTTTTTTTTTTCCTAAAACCATGGTGATTCACCTGTTGATTGTGACTCGTGTGTCCCCAAATTTTATTGAATAATGGAAGTAGCGATTTTTACACAACAATTATTACATTTTTATTGTAGTTTATATTCTAATAATTGTTCAATTCTAAACAATCGATGTCCGTTTATCACAAATATACATTTCATAATACGCCTGCTTTCGGTGGGGTGTTACGATGTGTCTTTTATTAGTGTTGATTAATATGATGTTTATAGGCTACATACAGTAGTATAACACTCAAAACGATAAACCCTATATCGGTGGTTCCCAACCTGTGGGAAATTACCCCCTGAGGGGAAATTTGAAACTTCCAGGGGGGAAATAATTACACTACCTACTAACTAAAACAAGCGGAAAATGTCCACATAGTACGTGCAGCAATTTGTTGTTAGCCATTCAATTGTGATATGATCATATCATTTCTCAAAGACATGATATTCAAGGGGAGAATTGGAGTGTCATGCCCATTTCTGAGGCAGGCGAGTGGGCATGAGGGCTGGGCGGGGCATGAAGGGGGAAATCTGGATGGTTGAACTGGGTGCAGGGAGGAAATGACAGAAAAAAGGTTGGGAACCACTGCCCTATATGATACATAAGGTTTTGTATTTGCATTATCCAATTTACCAGATGGAAACGATAAATGTTGATTAGGAGAAGGTAAGCATAGCGATGAAAGACCGAATGTTTTTTCCTTGATAAATGTTTTGTATATCAGGTTGCAAGGTATGGTGAAATCCTGATAAGATACATTTATGATGTTTGATCATTACAGTGCTTATTTATATACGTAAAATAAAATAATTTTTGCGATTAGTTTCACCGAAAGACATATTTTCTTCTGGTGAAAGGTTCAATATTTGGTATTCAAACCGTGAAAACGGTGGTATTTGATTTCAAACGAAATGCCAACAAATTCCGTATAGAAGTATGTTTGATATATCAACATGAGCAAATCTCTTTTGATTGTTTGTTAAAGGGAACAATTATACAACATCTTTACCCTTTGGAAAGAATACTGTATTAGATACCTCCTTTCTCAAATATATTGTATTTCTGAATGGGTAGTTTCTTTCAAGTCAAAGCCAATAAATTCTGTGTAGCCTATATGCAACCTAATTTAGTAACAGAAAAGGTTATTGTTTGCAAACCTTTTACTGCACTGCTATAATAAGAGATTTACCACAATGGCATTTAATATTGGCTGAAAGGCTCTGATAATTTGGACTAAAAGCCATTGGTTCGAATCGTTACCCAGCCATAAGCATTTATCATAATTGAAATTCCAGTGGATATACATTCCCTAAGGTAAAATTCGATTCCGACATCAAATGTCATTGTGATTGATGTTTTGATTAATTGAAATCACGAATGTGAGTAGTAAATATATATATATATATATATATATATATATATATATATATATATATATATATAATATATATATACATATAGATATATATATATACACACACATATATATATATATATATATATATATATATATATAAATACATATAGCCTATATATATATATATATATATATATATATATTATATATATATATGTGTGTATGCATATATATATATATATATATATATACTGTATATATATGTATGTATGTATATATATATGTATATATATATATATATATATATATATATATATTATTAAATGGTAAGCTACAACCCTAGTTGGAAAAGCAGGATGCTATAAGCCCAGGGGCTCCAACAGGGAAAATAGCCCAGTGAAGAAAGGATATAAGGAAAAGTAAAATATTTTAAGAATAGTAACAACATTAAAATGAATATTTCCTATATAAATTTTAAAAACTATAACAAAACAAGAGGAAGAGAAACTAGATACAACAGTGTGCCAAAGTGTACCCTCAAGCAAGAGAACTCTAACCCAAGACAGTGGAATACCATGGTGCAGAGGCTATAGCACTACCCAAGACTAGAGAACAATGGTTTGATTTTGGAGTGTTCTTCTCCTAGCAGAGCTGCTTACCATAGCTGAAGAGTCTCTTCTACCCTTACCAAGAGGAAAGTAGCCACTGAAATTAGAGTGCAGTAGTTAACCCCTGGAGAGAAGAAGAATAGTTTGGTAATCTCAGTGTTGTCAGGTGTATGAGGACAGAGGAGAATCTGTAAAGACTAGGCCAGACTATTCGGTGTCTGTGTAGGCAAAAGGAAAGAACCGTAACCAGAGAGAAGGCTCCTATGTAGTACTGTCTGGCCAGTCAAAGGACCCCATCTATTATACTGAAGAAAATTAGATACCCATTCCACCGTCGTCTATATAGAGACTTTGACCGTGTTCTTTGTGTTTCGACCACACAGTTTTTTTTTTTTTTTTTTTTTTTTTTTTTTTTTGGTGTGTGAGGGGGGGGGGGCGGTTAAAATAGAAATGCACAAAGCCTATGTGAGTGTAGCAAATAAGTTGGCAATTTACCCAGCAAGAAACATCGCAGTGACCCAGAATTTACTGCGGCAATAAAGCTGATATAACGCCGGGTGGAATGCACAAAGTTGGAACAGGCCAAAATGCACAAGTTGAAACCAAGCGGAATACGGTTCTTTTGTAACCACTTGGATCCTTAAATGGGTCAATTCCACTAAGCTAAAAGACTCGCATGGAAACATAAAAGAATGAGAAACAAAAACATTCCCTTTTTATCTTTCGAATCATTTCTGTTAGTTGGAGTTTGTTAGCACTGTCAAAACACCGGTTGCAATTGCGTATTTTTATGCATTTACCATGATACTATAGTCCATTTCTTTTATCGAGGCAGATTTGCACCGACTCGCAGCGGTGCCCTTTTAGCTCGGAAAAGTTTCCTGATCGCTGATTGGTTAGAATTATCTCGTCCAACCAATCAGCGATCAGGGAACTTTTCCGAGCTAAAAGGGCACCGCTGCGAGTCTGTACAAAAATGCATCGCTAAAAGAAATTGACTATAGTTTTAACAATCTCTAGAATTTTTCAAGATTTCAATATTTCCAGAATAAAACGTGCAACACACCATTGTTTGTTTGATTTTTATGTACGCTAGTCGTCAAGTTTTAATGAATTTGGAATTACACTTAATGTCAATAAACTGTAGGTACACCCATATGTCGTTGGTGTTAGTAAAGAACAAATATACAAAACTTATTTAAACAAAAACTCATACTCACGAGTCTACTGATTTTTAGGATTCCTAGATTTTTCCATTATTTTAATTTGATTACGATTTCCTCCTAGGTGATGCATTGTGCAAATGACTACCAAATTTTAATGAAAATTAAATATATTCTGATCTTAACATAATTTTGAAATCTTATATTAGGTCTCGTGCCAACTCAGTAACAGGTGGATGTTTTTTTTTTTATTATTTATTTATTTATTTATTTTTTTTTTATCACGATTCGGTAATATTTAAGGAGTAAATACTTTCTAAAATTGAAGTTCCTCTATCACGGGAATATCCTTCACTCAAACGGAATTTAAATAAAATATTATTTACATTGAACGGACTCGTACACGTATGGTTTCATACAGATTTGATATTGACTCTGATTCCGTTGTACATATATTTTTCGAATTCATGTTTTGTGGTTGTTTGTAATGTTTACCACTAAATGTCATTGAACTTTACACAGCTACGTGTTTCAAAGTTGGCACCAACCTGGCATGGTATTGATGTAAGTATCACGAGTTTAAGATCGGGGACCTAAATTTTACTAACATATGCATATATTAATTAGAGTCAACTTTCTATCCACACACACACACACACACATATATATATATAAATATATATATAAATATATATATATATAGATATGTATATGTATATGTATATGTATATGTATATATATATATATATATATATATATATATATATATATATATATATATGTGTATATGTATATGTTCCCAGCAGAATCCCTGCGAAGTTCACTCTGGGTGTTTTCATTCGCTACCTTGGTGAATGTCCCTTACTTTGCAATTAAGTCCTGGATCAAGCTGCTTGTAAGTGTTTTTTTTTTTTTTTTTTTTTTTTAGTCGAGGTTAATGATTTTTGTTTCCTTCCACTCCCCAATTTTATTTTGTCAAAGTGTTTGACATGTAACTGCCATTACATGATATGAATGAACATGTCTTTTAATATCCTAAGACACGATTCTTAGGTTTCACTCTTAAAGTCCATGGTTAAAGAGTGAAACGTCATTTGTGTATATTGTTTTTTTTTCTTCTTCTTCTTCATCCAGCAGCTAGTTTAAACGCTAGCATTTAGCTTACTACAGAGCTATATTGAACAATGGAAATGCGCTTCAATAAAAAATATTACCCAATCTAATTCCAATGTAGAGTTAGGGTATAACGTATATCTTTACCATGAAGCCACCTCGGGATATTTAATAGTTAAATAAATCTCAATGCATTTCGAGCCTGGAATATTAATCTTGCCATCTGTTGTTTGGTACAGTGTAATGAATAACAATTAAATTTTCCTTTCGTCTCTAACTTTCATATAAAAGGAGGAGAAAAAAAAAAAACGTTCGGAATTGAGCCTATAAAGAAAAGAGTGGAAGACCTTTGAACAATGAAATGCAAAGGGCAAACAATGCACCTTCTATCCATCAAGGGAAAAATAACTACAAAAAGGGCATCGGAATAAAACAATGGAAGTCGACTACACCTTCATCCAAGGAAAAAATATAGGACAGTGTAAATCTGGGAGATCTGAACGGTGTGAATTTGATTGCAAGTTATACCATTTACTCTGGTATGCTAACCACATCGATTACTCCTCCGTGAAGGTTTCACTTGATATGCAAGTTAACCCTTTTACCCACAGGCTATTTGGAAATTTCCAACCCTTAACCCCCAGGGGGTTATTTTTGCAGTATATTTTTTTTTAAATTGCTCTAACAGCCTTAATTTTTGTCATAGAGAGGTCAGGTTGGTCTCATTCTCTTGGAAAATGCCTGAATTTTCTCAAAATATTTTTATAGCATTTTTTTGAAAGGACGTACCGGTACGTCCGTGGGGGTAAAGGGTTGGGTTTTGTGAAACGTACCAGTACGTCCTTTGGGGGTAAAAGGGTTAATAGTATCACGAAATAAATTGTTAGGAGATACAGAAAAAAAAAATTGATGCAACACCAGGGGAATATAAGTTAAAAAAAGATGCATGTAAGATGTTTTAACATCTTCTGCACACATTTCATAATAATTAAATCATCTTATTGCCTTCTTGTTATTTTTGTTTTAAAAAATGGAATATGCTGCGCAT
>NC_090725.1:77031450-77046450 GCF_036898095.1 Palaemon carinicauda
CAGAATAAATGGGTCTCCGGAAATCTTGAAAGACCTCCTCGATAGGCATTTTTTTATGCAATTGAAGAACACCGAATGTGTTTTCGAAAAGAAATTTACAATTAAAAATCACTCCTAATATTCTAAAGGAATCGTATACGGTTAAAGAAACTCTTAGTTTGGTACCTAAACAAACATAAGCTTATTTTATGTTTTTGAAGTATCAGTATTCGAGAAGATTTATTTTAGGCCTCTGTGAGAATGTAATATAATTTTTCCAGATTATTTAATTTGTTATTTTCGACGAATATCATTGCCCTGAAAATATGTTATATTAGAAAATGGATTCCAGAATAATGTCTTTGAAATTCTGTTGCAAAACATTTCTTCTTTTTTTAACATCCATGGTAGTCAAATCGAACAGGAAAAAAATAATCACACATTTAATAAGTGATGAAACATGGCACTGGTTTCACTTAAAAAAAAAAAAAAAAAAAAAAAACGGAATGATAAATGAAGAAATTAATAAATGAATTAAAAATTATAATGACCTTTTCATCCTTTCGCTATCCATTGATCACTAGTTTTTGATTAATGATGGTTTTTTTTTTTTTTTTTTTTTTTTACATAACATAATTTGTATTCTTTCGTAAAAATATCCATGGAAGAAATGAGGTTAGATTTTTCAGCATCGCTTGTAAACTTCTAGTTTCCATCAACGAAAACGTTTTCTTTTGAGCTTTGTACAACTACCGTGTATTTTCATAACATATTTATTGTATATGCAACTCCCAGAGGTGCTTTGAATGATAAGAATAAGCATAAAGTTGTTTTATTTTAGGATTCCATTTTGGGAGGATGTTTATTTCGAAGTTCTCTATGAATATTTTAGTTTTCCTATTGAACTTAAGGTAAAATGTAGTTATTTGTTCGTAATTTCTTAAAGAAAATAGTTTACAGAATTCATTATTTTTTAGTTTTGACCGCTGGTGGAAAAAAATAATTGTAATGTTTTCTTTTCTAAAAGATTAGTGTATTTTCTTCATAAGAAATCCTTAGTTCCCTTTTGTTGTGGTGTTTGAATAATTAAAACAGGTTTTTGGTGGTCATAAGTTGAAAATAAAGCACAAACACTAATGGGTAACATGAAGCGATACATCGCTAGTAAGACCTCATCTAGAACTAGAATATTATGTCAATTTTTAGGCTTTAATTATTAAAAGGATATAGATTGACTGAAAGCATTACAAGTTCAAGCCACCAAAAAAGTTTCAACTTTGTAATATAAATTTCGACGGAGGTTGGAACGTTTGAACTTATTTGATATGCAAAGTTATAAAAGGCTTTCAAAATTCTTAGGAAAATAACAAATGGAGACTATAACAATCTATTCAAGCCTAGCACAAATGATTCCAGACCCAGTCTTTTTATAGTTTATTTATGACATATTTGTTTTTGATGTTGTTGATAGTTTATTATATGACATGTCTGTTTTGACGTTGTTTCTTATTTTAGAGTGATTTATTGTTAATTTGTTCTCTTCATTTATCTATTTCCTTATTTCCTTTCCTCACTGGGCTATTTTTCCCTGTTGGAGCCCCTGGGCTTATAGCATCTTGCTTTTCCAACTAGGGTTGTAGCTTGGATAGTAGTAATAATAATAATAATAATAATAATAATAATAATAATAATAATAATAATAATAACGGATACAAACTGGAATTGAAAAGATACATCACCACTGAATGTCCTAATTTCTTTACATACAAAATAGAAAATATATGGAACAGTCTTCCAAAGGATGTAGTAAACTGTAACACGGCAAACAAGTTCAAGAACAGGTTAGACAAGATCATAAAAAAGCTCTAAATGTTGAAAATAAATCGCTTTACCGAAGAGCAAAAAACGTCTCCGCGGATGGACTGAAAAGTCTTTGACGCATCCAAGATCCTATTAACTCTCTCTCTCTCTCTCTCTCTCTCTCTCTCTCTCTCTCTCTCTCTCTCTCTCTCTCTCTCTCTCTCTCTCTCTCCATTTTTATTAATATAACGCATCAGAACTCGCTCTCTCTCTCTCCATTTTTATTAATATAACGCATCAGAACTCTCTCTCTCTCTCTCTCTCTCTCTCTCTCTCTCTCTCTCTCTCTCTCTCTCTCTCTCTCTCTCTCTCTCTCTCTCCATTTTTATTAATATAACGCATCAGAACTCTCTCTCTCTCTCTCTCTCTCTCTCTCTCTCTCTCTCTCTCTCTCTCTCTCTCTCTCTCCATTTTTATTAATATACCACATCAGAACTCTCTCTCTCTCACTCTCTCTCTCTCCATTTTAATTAATATAACGCATCAGAACTCTCTCTCTCTCTCTCTCTCTCTCTCTCTCTCTCTCTCTCTCTCTCTCTCTCTCTCTCTCTCGTATTCTTATTTACACCCTTCTCACTTTCTCCATCTCTCGTTCTTTCCCCCTCTCTCATGTGTTATCTCTATGTCTCTCTGGCTGATATTTTTCTAACATAACTTAGCTCTTATTCTACCGGTAACGAGTAGTTTACAACCAACCGCATTGTGCACAACTCTGAATTATCTCTTATCCTCGGTTTTGTTCAATCTTGTTGATATCGTAACAAATCGAATTTGTATGTCAGTGGGATCTGTGTACGAAGTTAAGATATCAAATGAGGCTGAAACTCCGTATATAATACGTTTCGCGTCATTTTCAAGAGAAACTTACGGGAGTGCGAAGCACTCATAAATCATGTGTTGGCCTTTCAACAAAAGACTGATACCAGCATTACTGGATTCATATGACATCGCAGAGTATTAGTATTTTGTTATAGTGCAATCCGACGTGCGAGATCTCTTGAATTGGTGGCCTTTTTTTTTTCTCCTTTCGAGCAGATATGTTCATCTCTTTTTCGTCTCAATAATAGTCGACAGTTTCACTTTTTTTTTTTTTCAAATCCAATGTTTTGAAAAATTGTAAAATCTACCGTAGGTGAATGGAATTAATCCTCTGTAATAAAGTAAATAGTAACAACTATGGTTCCATCGACTATATATATATATATATATATATATATATATATATATACATACATGAATATATATATATATATATATATATATATAAATTTGTATATATATGTATACATATACATATATATATATATACATATATATATTTATATATATATGTATATATATATATATATATATATATATATATATATATATATATATATATATATATTTATATATACATATATATGTTTTCTTACCAAGCTGGTCTTGATGAGAGTAGAATGTTTTATTCACATATTTTATTTGTGTATTTTAGAGATGCATAGCCAGCTCCTAAGGCGAGTTCCACTCACGTAAGATTAAGTAATATATGAGAATTATATAAGACTTTCGTCATTCCTTTAGTCGTATTTTCATTCAGTTCCGTATATGTAAATTTAAGTTTTTTTAAAGAAATTTATTTTCATTTCAGGTAGTTTTATTACAAAATCTTATTTAATCGTGTTAAAGGGTATGCTGTTTGACACACATGCTAGGGATTGCATCATGTTTCTACGTGCTTGGAAAATGCTTGAAAGTTCTAGACTAAAGTTTGTTCTTTTTATTAATGTAACGCAAAGAGGTGGGCAGAGTTAGCTATAGAGTTTCCTTGTTAGTGACGTTTGTACCCTACAGCAAAATGCCAAGTTGGCAACCTTTACACCAATAGACCATGCCCCAACGCTTCCAGTAGGGTGAACTGGAAGGTTCTGGAATTAATTAAGTTAATTTATATGACCTAGCAATGCATTGGAGACAGAGATATCCAGCCTAACCCTGAAAAGAGCCTATGTCCAACAGTCCTTTTCAGCATCTATTCAGCCACTACGTGCTTAATGTCTCCTCTCAAACGTGAATAGTGTTTTCATCTCAAACCCAAATATAGTTTTCTATCAAATATGAATTTTTTTTGATAAAAAATATGGTAATTTGGATTTTGAGTGAAGGGATGTAAGAATTATAGTAAACTTATATTATAAAGTTTATTTGTAACTGGCCCTGTGTAATTAGGTTAAACTCTGAAGTTTATCTATTTTGCTTACCTGTTCGGTAACCTTGTGTGAGCCGAAGGACATAAGAGTAGCAGTTCAGTATATTTAAGTGTAAATTAGATTTATTTTCTATAGTGTCAAAGTGTCAACTTCTTTCATTAATTGTCGAAATTAAATATTTTTCTAAATCAATTTTTATTGAAACAAGTGATTGTATAATTTTTATAGTGTCCCTTTGTCTTAGTCTAAGGTTTAGTTCAGATTTAATATTTCGAGTGATTTATTTTTTGTGTTCATTTTGAATTGTTATTTTTTTTTTAATATATTTATTTTTGTGAAGAGTGTACTATTTCTATCGCCTATACTTTTCTCAGTGATATGTTCGTAACCCCAAAATAAGAACTGAAGTATGATGTTGATTTAAGAATAGTTCCGTTAAGATTAAAGTAATAAGTAAGTTTTATTTTGAGTCTAAAGTAAAGAGATCTTTTAGATATTCACTGTTCATATATATTATTGTCTGGGAGTTCTGTATTATTCTCTGAGCTCGTAGGTATTTCTGTTGTGTATCAAATTATGTAATATAAAGCAGGGTAGTTTTGGAGCCTGTGAATTTACATAATTCGCTAGTCTTAATAACATATATAAATATATATATATATATATATATATATATATATATATATATATATATATGTGTGTGTGTGTGTGTGTGTGTGTGTGTGTGTGTTATTGTATGTGTGAACTTCTTCCACTGTGCCATTATTAGAGGGTTTATAGGGATTTGTCTTCACGTGTACAACATTTTACAGCTTCAACAATAAACTTGGGGCCATTATCAGTCAATATCCAGACTGGAACGCGTTGATTAACAGAAAAAAAAAACAAATTGTACTACTCTTCTTATTCCTTATGGGAACTGATGTACCCCACTTCAAATAATGGTCGACTACCATCAAATACCCAATAAAACAAGTGCTGGTTGTTGGAAGACTAGCAAGGTCCATAGCGACCAATTCAAAGGACAAGAAGTCCTTATTTTCAATGGTAGCAAGGCAATCACCTCCCTTGAAACCTTACAAGTCTAATATTCCCAACACGTCTGGCACATCACTGATTACACTATTCAAAGATCTGTGCCAAAAGAGTCGATGGGACATAGCAGTCATTTTTCTAATCCTCCAGTGAGTATTTTGGAAGTGTGTATCGGCAACTAGGTCAATCAGGACATTGAAGATGACTATCAAGCCATTTTGGTTCAGCTTCCATAGTAGATCCTGGTGTACCTCCAGGTCAGACCAACATCTATAGGGCAGATAGGAGTCTGGAACTCATGATGCAGGAACTCCAGAGTAGATCATCATGATGATAGATTGCTTGAAGGTACACTCAGGTGCACTATTTTATCTGATTTCTCTTTCTCTTGTTTTGGTAATGTTTTTATAGTTTATATAGGAAATATTTATTTAGTTGTTGTTACTGTTCTTAAGATATTTTATTTTTTCTTCTTTCCTTTCCTCAATTGGTTATTTTCCCTGTTGGGGCCCCTGGGCTTAGGGCATCCTTCTTTTCCAACTAGGGTTGTAGCTTAGCAAGTAATAATAATAATAATAATAATAATAATAATAATAATAATAATGATCTACCCGGATCTTGGCCACCAGCCTCAAAGACAGAAGGGCATTCCCAGAGTACGCTCCATGTTCAGGTTCAGGACAGTCACCTTCATGACAGTGGTCTCAGTGTGCAGCTAAGAGACTGAGAGTACCTTGAGAGACAATTGTCGAACAGTAGTGTGGTCATACACCAATTGTTCTCAGGGGGAATCCAGGGTCATGTAGGCTGCTTCCAGTAGATTCCTACCAAGGACAAAACAAAAGTTAATGTCTCTAGCAGCAACCACTGCATAGTTAAACGGCGGTAGTCTAGAATGTAGCCTAGAATGCTGGTGCAAGTACCAGTCAACCCCTATAACTATTTTCTGACAGTATTTGGTACTCTATGCCAAGTTAGACACATTGACAAGGCAAACTTGTGACACTGTAACAACAATGGCACAAAATAAGGTGTCCTGTAACATTGCTATACCTACTGCCAAGCATTGAGACACATGCTTACAACTGGACTGACAAGGTGCCTTTTCAGTCACGTACTGAAATACAGGATAATCCTCCGGTGCTTCTTGATCATCAGCGACCAAGCACTCAATGTCAGACACACGAGCTCTTACTTCCGACTTATGGCCCAGAAAGACGTCGGTTGGAGGGACGTAATTGTGGGGCTCGATCAGAGAGTAAAAATGCACTCCAGACCTAAACTGAAAATGCATATACTGATGCTCAGTCAGGGATGGATCCTAATAGACTACAGGACAAGTGGGACCCAAAGGGACCCAGATTTCCAGGTTCATTATCTCAGATGCTGCTAAAAACAGATCCAGAGCTGGGACCGTACCTGAAAACGCATTTTCTTGATCCTGTTTCTACTTGTCTTGACCAATTTAAAGCCTAGTCGACTGGGGTCCTTCAGAAACTGCTGAACTAAGGCATACTCGAAGTTTGGCTCCCTTCAGAGGAGAGTTGGGTGTAACACCTGACCCTTCCATTCAGCAGTTCACGACTAACTCCAAAGACTCTATAAGAGAGTTTGGAACACCACGGACCTCCTTATACAAGGCCAATCCATTAGAAAACTTAGGATTAATAGGCTCAGTAGCAAGAAGACAGTTAATGCAGGCCAGCGGGATAACCAGTCTTCTGTGGCATTCTGATCACCAGGACAGTAGTTCACAACAAAGTTAGATTCAGGCAGGTCCTCCAGTATCTGTGGTAGACGACTGTCCACCATCTTCATCAGAGGATGGTGATCAGAATGAACTATACTTAAAAGCTTTTTGTTTCAAAGTGTATACAATTTTTTGACATCTCCATTGAAGGTTTTATCTTTACAGTAGGCAGCTGATTATTCTTGCTAAGTTCTTGCTGACTTGTCAGTGTTTGATCGAGGGCTTGCAAGATAGAGAAAAATCTTCCATATTCTTCTCCACCCTGAAATGGTGGAACATCAGAATTAAAAAAGAAAAAAGAAAGAAAAAAAACTACATTGTTCATGTCTTCCCTTTCTTGGTGAGTGGTTGTCAAATCATTACTGCATATGGCATGACCAAGAGGGGTATGACCTGACAAACTGTTGATGAGGTCATGCCAAAGGCTGGAATGGGATTATTATTTGATTACCTAAAAAGTACTGCCCTTGTGAGTGCACTCAATACTACCAGCAGTGATGCCAATGCTGGTGAAATTTCTGGAATGGCGAAATATAAATGTTGCGAATATATATATGTATATACACACACACACATATATATATATATATATATATATATATATATATATATATATATATATATATATATGTATGTATGTATGTATATATATATATTTACATATATATGTATATATATATATATTTACATATATATGTATATATATATATATATATATATATATATATATATATATATATATATATATATATGTATATATATATATATATATATATATATATATATATATATATATATATTAGTTAATTACGTTAACTCTAGTGGGCAGTTGAAACTAGATTTACATTCAGTATTTTTTCGTGTTTTTACTCGAATTCAGACCTACATGGAAGTTCCTCTTCGACAACTTCTAATTCATTTTTTCATAAAAAAATGCATGATTCCAGCTAACCCTCATGACCTCATCGTAAGTCTTATCCAACTGGAGCCCACTCTTCTCAATGACCTCTCTCGTCACAACTGGTCCAATGAAAACTTCCTTTTCCTCTCAGCCCTTCCAGTAAATCTTGAAACTTCCCCATCAGTGTCATCTCTCTCGGTAAAATGAAAAAAGACTAATGCCATGTTTTCTGGGTTTGTCGTTACCGTGATATCTTTTTGAGCGCCTTTGCTAACGATTTTATTCACCCGACATCTGATATGAAGTCGGGTCAAATGATGACGGCTATTCCAAACCAAGAAAATATTAAAGATTTTTTTCATCGTGATTTCGTATATTTTTTTCCCTTGCCGTTTTGCTTGATAGTGTTTGTATTTGAATTGACGTTTCGCGGACGCTACTTTATTCTTAGCTGTTTTTTTTAATAATGATATGAATGTCATGTCGAAAGAAACAGGTCTGCATGATAATTCTCTTTGTTTATTATTTCTTAAATTTCAATATTTTTTGTATAGTCTCTCTCTCTCTCTCTCTCTCTCTCTCTCTCTCTCTCTCTCTCTCTCTCTCTCTCTCTCTCTCTCTCTCTCTCTCTCTCTCTCTCTCTGTATATATATATATATATATGTATATATATATATATATATATATATATATATATATATATATATATATATATATATATACACGTATATATAAAACACATACACTTTATACATATATATATATATATATATATATATATATATATATATATATATATATATATAAATATGTATATATATACATATATATATATATATTTATAAAGTGTGTTTATATATATATATATATATATATATATATATATATATATGTATGTATATATATGTATATGTGTATATATATATATATATATATATATATATATATATACACACACACACAAACACATCTATTTTAGTCAAACTCAGCTCTCACTGTCCCTCAGGAAGAGGGGAGTGGAGTAATCATATTCTTGTGAGGGGGGGATGCGTGTGAGTTTATATAGATGTAAATATTTAGCCGTCCTTTTTGACGAATCGCGTACACTGTTATAATAATAATATATATTCATATATATGTATATATATATATATATATATATATATATATATATATATTTATAAATATATATTTATTTATATACATATATATATATATATATATATATATATATATATATATATATATATTATATATATATATTTATTTATATATATATATATATATATATATATATTTATTTATATACATATATATATATATGTGTGTGTGTGTGTGTAATTCAAGAGGTATTAGTTTGTTGAGTGTAGTTGGAAAAGTGTATGGTAGAGTAATGATTAATAGGAGTAAGGATAAAACAGAGAATGCAATCTTAGAAGTACAGTGTGGTTTTAGAAGAGGTAGGGGTTGTATGAATCAATATTTAGCAAAAGGTAAGGAGGTGTATGTTGCGTTTATGGATCTGGAGAAAGCGTATGATAGAGTTGATAGGGATGCAATGTGGATTGTGATGAGGTTATATGGAGTTGGTGGAAGGTTGTTGTAAGCAGTGAAAAGTTTCTACAAAGGTGGTAAAGCATGTGTTAGAATAGGAAATGAAGTGAGTGATTGGTTTCCGGTGAGAGTGGGGCTGAGACAGGGATGTGTGATGTCGCCGTGGTTGTTTAGCTTGTAGGCCTATGTTGATGGAGTGGTGAGAGAGCTGAATGCTCGAGTGCTTGGACGAGAATGACCATGAATGGGAGGTAAATCAGTTGTTGTTTGCGGATGATACCGTACTGGTTGCAGACACAGAAGAGAAGCTTGACCGACTAGTGACAGAATTTGGAAGGGTGTGTGAGAGAAGGAAGTTGAGAGTTAATGTGGGTAAGAGTAAGGTTATGAGATGTACGAGAAAGGAAGGTGGTGCAAGGTTGAATGTCATGTTGAATGGAGAGTTACTTGAGGAGGTGGATCAGTTTAAGTACTTGGGGTCTGTTGTTGCAGCAAATGGTGGAGTGGAAGCATATGTACGTCAGAGAGTGAATGAAGGTTGCAAAGTGTTGGGGGCAGTTAAGGGAGTAGTAAATAAATAGAGGGTTGGGCATGAATGTATAGAGAGTTCTATATGAGAAAGTGATTGTACCAACTGTGATGTATGGATCGGAGTTGTGGGGAATGAAAGTGACGGAGAGACAGAAATTGAATGTGTTTGAGATGAAGTGTCTAAGGAGTATGGCTGGTGTATCTCGAGTAGATAGGGTTAGGAACGAAGTGGTGAGGGTGAGAACGGGTGTAAGAAATGAGTTAGCAGCTAGAGTGGATATGAATGTGTTGAGGTGGTTTGGCCATGTTGAGTGAATGGAAAATGGCTGTCTGCTAAAGAAGGTGATGAATACAAGAGTTGATGGGAGAAGTACAAGAGGAAGGCAAAGCTTTGGGTGGATGGATGGAGTGAAGAAAGCTCTGGGTGATAGGAGGACAGATGTGAGAGAGGCAAGAGAGCGTGCTAGAAATAAGAATGAATGGCAAGCGATTGTGACGCAGTTCCGGTAGGCCCTGCTGCTTCCTCCGGTGCCTTAGATGACCGCGGAGGTAGCATCAGTAGGGGATTCAGCATTATGAAGCTTCATCTGTGGTGGATAACGGGGGAGGGTGGGCTGTGGCACCCTAGCAGTTCCAGCTGAACTCGGTTGAGTCCCTTGTCAGGCTGGGAGGAACGTAGAGAGTAGAGGTCCCCTTTTTGTTTTGTTTCATTTGTTGACGTCGGCTACTCCCCAAAATTGGGGGAAGTGCCTTGGTATATGTATGTACGTCATATTCATATACAAGTAATACAGTTGTTATCAAAACCTTAATAGATAAAACTTTTTCTATATGCAGAACCAGGTCTTAGCTATTATTAGCATTCTCTTGTTGATGTAGATCAGATGATGTTGTGACTTATTACCTCGGAATAGGACACAGTAAGTTTCATAATATTTCTTGTGTTATGGTTCAGCTTTCTAATTTCCAGATTTTGGAATTTTGTACAGATTTGTATTTTTTGAAGTAATTTTAGAGGTAATATTTTCTTCTTATCATAAATCTACCTTAAAGTAGCTTCTGTAAATTTTAATATGATTTCACGAAGTATGGATAAAATGAATTGTTTCATGTGGTAGGTCTTTTTAATAAACCTCTTATATACTTGAATGCTTAATATTTCAGTGAATGGTTTTGCGACATTTTCTCCTAACTGTATGTTGTGATATAATATTTGTTTCCCTTGGTTTATTTTGATTATCACTTGCTTCCTTTTGTGAATAATTCGTCGTATTTTTACGGACTGTGTTAAATAGAGTATGAAGTTGAGCGAAATAATTTAGTTCCAAATTAGCTTCATTTGTCCGTTGCAGTGAGCTCATTCACGTAATACAGTTAATCCCAGCTTTTGTTGTAAAGGAAGCTTAACTCTCTCTCTCTCTCTCTCTCTCTCTCTCTCTCTCTCTCTCTCTCTCTCTCTCTCTCTCTCTCTCTCTCTCTCTCTCACACACACATACATACGCACATACAAGCAAATACACTGTAGAAAAAGTTATAATTACGATATTTCAAGTGTGATAAAAATTAAGACAATTGACCTTCCCCTCCAATTTTTAGTTTTACAAAAATTCACCTTAAACGTCCCTACATTTTTATTGTGGTTTTGTGTATGATATTTGAGAAGCATTTTTACTTTTCTTTTTCGTTTTGCTGGATTCTGTTGGTGTTTTTATGCGGTCTTTTGACGTTTTCGTATTGAAAGTATTACCAAACCATTTTATTTCCAACATATTTTCTTTTATTTTTTATATCCTTTTGGTAACCCATTCTCAAATATTTTGGTAGTTTTCTAACTAGGAGTCTTAGTGGCCTATATACAATTTTTTTTTCTAATCTTTTCTTTTAACTCTTCCTCACTTTCATCTTTTGTAATTGAGTTATAAACTTTTATTTTAGCTAATAAACAGATTTCTACTGTGTCACAAAATTCTTGAAGCAGCCTTGATGTAATCCCTGTGTCATTATATATTTAGTGATGTACATGTTTTTTTTAGCATCTCAAACAGACCAATAGCTGATTTGCTATGCATAATTACCTATTTCTGAAATATATACAAACATCTCATCAAGGAGACTCATCTTTTTGTCATCTATCTCCACCCAAAATCCATATCTCAGAGGTATGTCACTATATTTATGATTAAAGTACAAGATTTCTGACTAGGACATAATCAGAGCGATAAAATAAGATATTTTCCTTTCCAATTGCTTGATTCCGACAAATTTTTATTTGATCATATAATTCGTTGTATGCTAACAGTATTAACCCTTTTACCCCCAATGGAAGTACTGCTACGTTTCACAAAACTCATCCCTTTACCCCATGGACGTACTGGTACGTCCTTTAAAAAAAAACGGCTATTTACATTTTTTTGGCATATTTTTTATAACTTTATGAGAAACTTCAGGCATTTTCCAAAAGAATGAGACCAACCTGACCTCTCTATGACGAAAATTAAGGCTGTTAGAGCAATTTTAAAAATATATATATTGCAAAATGTGCTTGGAAAAAAAAAACGACTGGGGGTTAAGGGTTGAAAAGTTCCAAATAGCCTGGGGGTAAAAGGGTTAAGAGAGCAACCGAGTCTCTGTTGACCATTCAGACTTGAATGTAGTTCAATGTCCTTTTAAGCTAAACCATGATACTGTCAACTAATTTATAAATACCCACATTCTAAGAGAACCCTCGAATCAGTAAGGTTATTTCTAATCAGTTTTAGTAAATGAGGAACATCAACGGAAACAAACATTTCCCTACCAGCATTTGGGATTTTTAATGAAACTCATTTGCCATGGGATTTATACTACGATTCATCTTAAGGTATAGAGTGGGTAAAGAGTAAATGACTGGTGAGTATCTGTTGAGGCATCGTTAATATCCTAAATAATGGAACTCTATTAGTGGGTCCTGAATTCTAGCAAGACAGTGTTTTAACATTATGTGATAATATTGCCAAAGTATTATGTAAAAAAAATGCTTTGAATAATATTTTCCTAAAAATCAATGTTTAAAAAGGTTTGATGTTTATTAAAAGATGTGTCTCTACTTGAAAATCATCTATTTCCTTATATCATTGCCATTTCTACAATTAATCTCTCTCTCTCTCTCTCTCTCTCTCTCTC
Source organism: Palaemon carinicauda (assembly GCF_036898095.1). Taxonomy (NCBI): domain Eukaryota; kingdom Metazoa; phylum Arthropoda; class Malacostraca; order Decapoda; family Palaemonidae; genus Palaemon; species Palaemon carinicauda. Next base: position 77,044,412 of record NC_090725.1, read on the forward strand.
TCTCTCTCTCTCTCTCTCTCTCTCTCTCTCTGGATTATTAAAGAGAATGATGTCTAGGATAGTATTTGCCTGCAATTGTGTGTACATGCGACATAAATTTGATCCATTAAAAAGTCTGCAACTTGTAATAAGTGAATGATTATTCAAGTATTTTTGTAGTACAAATAAATTCGATACAGTGATATGCCTTCAAAGGAGGAAAACCCATTACACTTTCATGGGCGGAAAAAACCATTATACTTTCGTGGACGACTTCTTATACATATTTAACTTTATACTAAAAGTTAAGCAGGGTCCAAAAGAGTTTAACTTTAATATTAAAATTTAGACAGGGTCCCAAAGTTGAATTAGGAAGTAAGGATACTTCCGTTGATACTTGATGGGATGTAAAAATTATGAGACTTGATCCGAGTGTAGCATTAGATCTGGTTAACCAAATGGCACGAATAATGTTGTACGAATAATCAGGTTGGAGTAGAAGGTAAAGTTAGATGCTGTTAAATACTCACTCCCTAATCAAGAGCAATGTTGTTTAAGCATAGGTATTCTATAGCGACATGATCTTGCCTAAGGCTATTTAAGTACAGCACTCAATTAGGAACACACGATCTCTTCTTGGTGGAGCAGCTATTACATTTTGCACTACGAGGAACCGCTCGCAGTGACTGTGTGGCATTATGTTTTTAGAATAAAGAAAATTTTGGTCCCCAAAAAGTTATTTTTTTTTTTACATCATCACAATAATTGTCTAGCTTCAATAATTATTTATCTTTCAATAAAACTTCTGGTGCTCTGTCATAGAATTAAATAGCAATGTAGATAGCATACAGATCCTCCTTTACCAAGTTGAGATGGTTATCCTCCATTACCAAGTTGAGATGGTTATCCTCCATTACCAAGTTGAGATGGTTATCCTCCATTACCAAGTTGAGATGGTTATCCTCCATTACCAAGTTGAGATGGTTATACACATAACCATCTCAACTTGGTAAAGGAGGATCTGTATGCTATCTACATTGTTATTTAATTCTATGACAGAGCACCAGAAGTTTTATTGAAAGATAACTAATTATTGAAGCTAGACAATTATTGTGATGATGTAAAATAAAAATTAACTTTTTGGGGACCAAAATTTTCTTTATTCTAAAAACATAATGCCACACAGTCACTAAGAGTTACTTGAGGAGGTGGATCTGTTGTTGCAGCAAATGGTGGAGTGGAAGCAGATGTACGTCAGAGAGTGAATGAAGGTTGCAAAGTGTTGGGGGCAGTTAAGGGAGTAGTAAAAAATAGAGGGTTGGGCATGAATGTAAAGTAGTACAATCACTTAGTGCAAAATGTAATAGCTGCTCCACCAAGAAGAGATCGTGTGTTCCTAATTGAGTGCTGTACATAAATAGCCTTAGGCAAGACCATGTCGCTATAGAATACCTATGCTTAAACAACATTGCTCTTGATTAGGGAGTGAGTATTTAACAGCCTCTAACTTTACCTTCTACTCCAACCTGATTATTCGTACAACATTCATAATAAATATCAGATAACATTATCATAATTCTAGGGAGCATTTATTTGGCGCGTCAAATCATCAAAATAATTAATATCTCGATTAAATGAAAAAAATCCAAATGATAAAAAAATTAGGAATCAGATGTCGATCTTAACTGGACATGCATTATAATTTAACTCACGAGTATTGCTCAATTTTGATAAAGTGATAGTACATCATCTTATAAATATCATGTACACATAAGTGAAAACACATCCCATACATATAATGGATGCAGAACAGTGCATAAGGATATTCACATTAACCAGAAATTCTACACAATGTCCTGATTGACTTTGAGCAAACGGGTTATTTGTGAAGAACGCACAAATAAATGCCGATAAATATATTGTGACGGGCCGAGAGAAGGTTGTGACTCAATGACAGTATGAAAGCAACTGAGCAACTTTAATATAGAACACACTCCTTTATATACAAAAGCTCAAAGCAACAAAATATTTCATGTTGAAAAAACAGACACTGTTACAGA
>NC_090725.1:77051450-77053950 GCF_036898095.1 Palaemon carinicauda
CAATGTGAATAAAACCAATAAAATACATATTTCCTCACCGCGCGATAAAAGAATGATGCAGTGCTGTTATTTGTGAAATTCAATAAAGTACATAAAAGAATTACCCTATGGAAAACCTAAATTCCGTCTCACAAAATTGTTTGGTTTACAACGTAGTTTTTTATGGTATGAGTTTCAATACGATTGATGTTAAATTAGTGGCGAGAAGTTTACCTAAATTTTTTTCTTAAATCATGATTTTTTCTAATAAATTGAAGAGTTTTTGATCAAATGACTTGAAATTTTTATATGATGAAGGTATTATATATGTCTAAAACATAAATAGAAATTATGTATTTTGGATCACTAGAAAAAAAAAAAGAACGGACATGGCGAACGGTCCCCTTAACGGTGGAGCCATCAGTTGTGTGGTTTTGGAGTCTAGACACCTGTTGTTAAATAACTAAGGCCTCGTTGTGAAATTTCAAAAGATTTGTCATTTTTTTCTATACACCTGCATAGTAACACAATGTAATTCGAGTAACCGAAAATTCATGTTTTTGTTTTCATATGAGAACACAACTGTAAGTGTTATCTTTTTCAATTATGTTTTTAGAAACTTCTAAAATGTCAATTCTAACATAAATTCAGTAGTTTCTTGTGTTTTAAGAATTGTAAACATCGGTAAATCAAATGTCAAAATTTTCCTATGTTATACTATGCTCATTCTTAATTTCAAAGTAGTTTCTGTTACTATGTTTTTATAATGTCTATTGCACTCTAGCAAGGCATTTCCAAATTATTTAAGTCTTTATGGTCAATTACTGTTGAACCAAGAAAATCTCTTAAGTCTGTGCTCTTTATTTTGTTACAGATTTTGAAATCCCCTATTCACTAACCACTATGTACTGATTAATCAAGGAAAATAAACAAAATGGTGTCTTCAAACTGTGTGTTTTTAAGTCACAGAGGCTTTTATATGCAGTTTCCAGCTACACTACCATTTTGGGTTGACCCGTCGTCTTTCACTGAATCTGAAACTCTTTCCAAATTGCTTATTGTTTCTTCTTATGTGCTCGTGGTTGCAGTGTATTTTACAAAAATGCAAAATTTATAATTTTATATATTCTTAAGTTCATCATTTCATCCATCATAAATACTTGTTTACCTGGCATTCCACCAGAATAATATGTTTCCTGATTTCCTGCTTATTTTTCAATTTCTGACTCTTTTTGTTCAACCTCTTTCATCTCTAGCCTTTTCTCTGTTACATTTATCTATCATTGTCCAGCAAATAGTTTTATGTAGTATTTTATCTTTTTTTATTCTGGAAAGGCTGCTGGATAATGAGTGAAATGCAAAAGTTACTCCAACTGCCAAGAGAGCAGGAAGAAAAAGAGGCCCCCTGAAAGTTGAGAGATGGATGAAGATTAAGAGACAGCCCTGGCAATAATCAACCTTTATTACAAAATGCATAGGGTTAATAAATATCAAGAGAATGAAAATCCCATAAAGACTGGGACCTCCAAAAATCTTTCTATTATCTGCTAGAAAAGAAAGCTGAACTTTGTTGTCTACTGTATGAGTGGCTCAAACAATCGCCTTACAATGAGAAGCAACCCTACCCCTCCTGTTGAATATGTATCCTGATGCACGAAATTTGAGGGATATGAAGGTATGTGAAAACAGTTTATAAAAATATGAAAGCTAATGAATTTAAGATCGCAGCCAAATTTCAAATCGTGCAGTTAGGTGTTAAGTAAAATAACTCTTTACACCTGGAGGTTCACTGAACATTGTTTCATGTTTGTTGATATCAGCCTCAGTCACGTACCCAGCAAATGGTTGTGTTGCGCTCCAAGCAATTCAGTTATTCCTTTTTGTAGAAACTGTAAACCATTGTTAATCTAGATATCAAATCATAAGTGTAACAGTATTGACGATTTGTCTGGAACTTTTGAGAAGCGACAATCCATAATAATGGGAATAAATATCTCTCCAGTATCATCTTAATCACCCTGTACCTACAATCAGTAACTCATTTTGACCTCCTATCCCAAGTTGGGCCCTGTATGCCAGCTGTTCAACCTTAGCAAGTAAAATTGCACATTAAACGTTTTTTCTTTAATGATGAATAATATTTGTCGATTGATCTGACTTCTAGGTAATTATTAAAAATATTGTAAAATATATATTTTCCTTTTACTCTTTTTTTGAATATATGTAATTTTGGTAGCTCAATAATCAAGAACACTGCGTATGTTAGCTTAATGGCCTACACATCAAGATTACATAGCATAATGTACATGTACACAGAAAAAATGAGTTATAATGAGAAAAATCTTTAAGTGGCTGTTAACAGTAGAATAAATAAAATGCTGTAAAAATTACTTAATTTTCAAAAATCATTTTATATATTTAGAACAAATAGCAGTAGAAAATCTTGATATATCCATTGTTTACATTAATTAGTATGTGTGTATGCTTGCTAGAGTTACTGCGGCTAGCTGACTGACAGCTT
>NC_090725.1:77056450-77103950 GCF_036898095.1 Palaemon carinicauda
AATAGGTAAGAGGAAAGAAGGTAAGACCTTCCACGTCTTAGTTCTTGTGCAGCTTGAAATATGCGTGTTTATTTGATTCTCATATCTCAAACCGAATGGTGTTTATGATTCGCCATCAGACCAAGAAGGGATATTTTGACTGTGTGATGCTGCTGTTTTTGACAGGTTTGTCTGTTCTTAATATTTTGTAAATTCTGTTTGACGTGATAGCATATTATAAATTTCGTAGTTTATTGATTTTAGATGCCTATATTATTATTATTATTATTATTATTATTATTATTATTATTATTATTATTATTATTATTACTATCCAAGCTACAACCCTAGTTGGAAAAGCAAGATGCTATAAGCCCAGGGGCTCCAACAGGGAAAAATAGCCCAGTGAGGAAAGGAAATAAGGAAATAAATAAATGAAGAGAACAAATGAACAATAAATCATTCTAAAATAAGTAACAACGTCAAAACAGACATGTCATATATAAACTATTAACAACATCAAAAACAAATATGTCATAAATAAACTATAAAAAGACTCATTGATTCTAATATAAACTTCAACAAGTTTTCCATTATGGTTTTCTTGTGTCATCAAATTACATTTTCACTGCTAGCACAATCTTGTCATGAACTGCCACAGAAGATTTCTCTCTTCTTTGGCCTGTTTCTTGTATACCGTAATGGTAGCATTTTGTTATATATACTTATGTAAAATATTTACTGACAAAGTTGGCGGATGGGCAATGATAGCTATTTCAATGGACACATGGTGTAAATTGTGATGGATTTTTTTTATTATATTTCATTTTACCTGTAACTACTTTGGGAAATAAACTATAGAAATTACATATAATGGAATAAATGATTAAGCTGCTTAATTTTATCCATGATCTGTAAAAATAACAGTAAATTTATCCAACATCAGAATAACTCTCCCCAGAGCCATCATCATTTTCAAATAGTATATTCATATCCTAAGAGATGAAAATATATACAAAAAAAGATAACTTTACATGAATAAGAAAAACATTATGGAAGAGGACCATTGGAACAGAGTCATTGAGTGATGTGTAGATCAAAGAATTAGAAACAACGTTTTCATAGTTTTCTGCGTTTTTGTAAAAACAGTAGTTCACCCTATTTTGAAACTAAAAAGGGAGGATGCCCCACTCGACATGAATTAGGGATAGTCATAAAGGAATTTGTCTTTCTAAGATGGCATAGTATGTCCAAGACAGTGCAACAAAGTCTTTATGTATATCCGGCGAATGACATTCTAAAGTGATGATAGAGGTTATTAATTATGTTTATGATCATTAGCTGGATAGGTATATAACTAATGGGAATTCATATTGCTGGGGGAAATTAGTAAATGTGACAATAGGGACATCGCGCGCAAAAAAAAAAAAAAAAAAAAAAAAAAAAAAAAAAAAAAAAAAAAAAAAGAAAGAAAGAAAGAAAGAGATGACATTCATAGTTCATTAGGGCATCTTGTTGGATGTCTTGTTAGAACTTATCATGAATTAGTTGAGTCTGGGTTAGAAGGCATTAAGGAAATGTGTACAAACATGGCCTCTGGAATGTGAGTCCTGCTACAGATGGTGAATCAAAGGTCTTTGTTCTTAAACTTATCATGTCACACGTTCTCATTTGTTCTTTTTGAGGCTCCCCCCCCCAAAAAAAAAAAAAAAAAAAAAAAAAAAAAAAACTAGTGATTGAGAGGCTGTAGCTGGAAGATATTAAATATTAGTTTGCTTCCTAAAACAAAAGGTGACGTGATAATGCATAGACACTACTAGCTGAAACTTCGCTTCCATTGGTTTGAGCTGTGCTATGATAAAGAGGAAATAGAATTATGCAAATCCATGTTGGTTTGGGTCTTCCCATATAATGTTCAATATCATAGCACACGCGTACATCTCAGGGGAACTACTTTTTCACAAGAGGGGAAATAACCAAAAATTAACATAATGCATTAACCAATTATTCTGGAAACCTTCATTAATTGGTCTATTCCTGTTATGATAAACATAATGGCATTGTGCATAGGCTCGTCTTACAGGAACATTTCGCATTGGATTAACGGGAACCTCCACCATTAAAGCCAACCTCAATAATATCATTGGATTTTTATAATTTCAACATACGTTATTTGTATTATTACTCCGTTGATTTTGTATTTTTTTTTAATTGGATGAAAATCATATCTTTTATGACTAAAAATTAAAAAAATATATATTTTTTTCGAATTTTCTCAAATACTGCAGTGAATTAAATAATAATTGGTACGAATAATGCTATTGAGTGTTGAAATATTGGTCAAAGGAATTCTCCTTATCTTGGTATTTTATTTCAATGATATTTATATTGTTTAATCTTATTTAAATTTGAAAATTATACAAAATTTAAAATAGCCTTATAATTAAAATTCCTCTGACCAAACTGTTGCGTTTTTCTTTTTCTTTCTAACGATGTCTTTGGATTTGAAATATCTATGTATATAATGGAGAAATATTGTTTTGAATGTCAATAACTATGAAGCCGAGATATCAGCCCTCAAAGTTTTAATACAAGAATACGAAGAAACATATCACAATGTCACCATTAAATACTATTTTCATTGTCAATGATAATTGGAAATTATTCTCAATTACTTTAAAAATACCTAAACTTGATTACTATATGGCTTTCTTTGCTAATTACTGATAACATGGCTCAAGATACCTGGCCCTACACTCCACACCCCATTCCAAGGAAGTACTACTTACACAAGGTAAGGGTATTAGTAGCCACCTCCCGCTTTGTTGTTTAGTACATTCTTACAAGGGCTATCCTTTCCCTATACTTAGATAGGATTTTTCTTTTGCTCTTAGGCATGATAAGGATACCACTGCAGTCCACTATCACTACAAATAGCAAGAAAAAAGTTATCACACCACGAGTAAGAGGCTCAAAAACTCTCTTTTTAATAGTGTTTTCTGGTATTAACTGAGACAGTGACAGAAAGTGTTGGGCTGTCAAAAATACTATTCATAGTGTGATATTTTTTCCTATTTTATATGAATAGTATACTTATCATAGGTTACCGTAAGTTCGAGAACATGATGTTGCATTATTATGATAACCTGTGTAGTACCATATACCTCCACCACAAAAAATGCAATAACTCGGTTAATTATGGCAGAAAAAGTCTGATACTTTCTCACGAGACTCTTTAGTTTTGGTGCAGCTCACTGCCCAAAATCAACGATTTTTGATATCCCAAAGTATATCCATGAAAATTAAGCTAGAACTTCTTTGTTTGTTTGTCAGACTTGGCATTACGTTTCTTATAAAGAAAAGAAAACAATAATCCCAAAAGAAGGAAGTAAAGCAGAAAGAGAATTCTTTTTATTTAAAAGTGAACCGAATTTTTTGTAATGAAAAGATATCTTATTCAATTAAAAGAGGGAGAACAACAATAATATAATGGATGAAGTTTACAGTGTGGAAAATCAAGGATTCCCCGACCTAGAAAAAAATCTTTTCATAAGCTGATTAGTCAAAACTCTTTCGAGAATAACGCTTGTTCTTTAATGAAAGCAAATATTCCTATGGACAAGATGAAATTAATTTTTAAGGCATATTGATTTCAAATACTTTTACTACTATAGAAAGTAATAATAAAATGTGTCAGACTCAATTGCAGCTCGGATCGCTTCTTGGGTGGCCGGCTTTCAAAACTGAAACGTATCATATGATTGAGTATCGTCATAAGGTAAAATGTAAATGAATTAAAATCTGTTTTCCCAGCTCTCAACATACTGTCAACGTCCTAAACGTAGTTCTGCATACATACTTTAAGTATTTTGTCATAGAATATGATCCCTTTTTTTTAAAACATTTACTCCTGCTATATATGTGATTTTAGGCTATTTGAAATATACAAAACTTCGACAATAGGCCATTTGAATTAAGACTTTGATGAATATATATATATATATATATATATATATATATATATATATATATATATATATATATATATATATATATATTGGTTTAATAGTGCATTGTCAGTTTATTAAAATGCAGTTTTTGACACAGAGTAATCATTAATTAACACTATTTAAAAACAAATGATTATCAGATAAATTTGTCCATGGTTGAATGGTATTTGATTAAGTGGCCCGGCCAGAATATCAGTATATGGGGTTATAAGAACAAAAACAAAATCTTGAAGACATTCACAGAGCTTCGTATGACAATGGAGAACGCGTATACGAAATATTTTGTCAAAATTCCTCTCACTTTCTTAGTTACAGGGTAATTAGTAAATGTAACATAATAAACCGAAAACATTGTTCCCTACAAGAAAATACAGCATTTCTTCTGTCATCTTAAATTTTGATAAAAATTACATTTCAATGTAAAAGAAATTGTGAACAATGGCTTCTGTATAGCTTCCACGAGTTATTACACGGTAAATTACAGCTTTTGCCTTTCAGTCTTACCACAAACCTCAGAGAGAGTGCATGTCTTAGTTTGACCTCTGACTTTCACTTATTTTTACGTTTGTTTTTCTCGCTTTCGTCAAGAATTTTACCATTTCAGATAGGAAAAGACAATTTCAACATCTTGCAAACACAAGGAAGGAGAAAATTCGCTCTATTAAGAGTTCAGAGGAGGGTAATATTGGTAGTGCAGAGAGAGAGTGGTGTGGATGGAGGAGAGAAGGACTTGCCTGACACGAGTCAAAAGAAGCAAAATATTGAGCAAAAGGATCTTTGTTTAAGATTAAATTATGATAAATAACTTTGTTTATCAATATCCAAAAAGGAACACAAAATTCATAATAATCCGGATTTATTAATATTGTCTTTAAAAATGCAAAGAAAAACATTGAACGCCCATATCTCAAAACTATATTATTGACCTTCAAATTCTATCTTCTACCTTGGTTTTCAAGATATAGCTTTGAAGTTTAGTATGTAACTTAGAAAGACATTAAGAAAAATTAAGCCCTTTTTTACAATTTGTTTTTATTTTAGTTTTTAATTTTTCCCAGATTTTTAAGGTTTGTGTTTTTACCATAACGAAAAAAATTCACTTCTAGCAAAAAAATGACTCCTGGGGGAAAAAAACTCCTCATTTTATTGAAGGTCTACTGTACATCAAGTCCATTTAGGGTAGTAATCCCAGGTCTTAATATAAATTATCAAGGGAGAAGCTAGAATTTGAAAAACACTAATTTTCAGGATAATTTGCCCTGGCATCGCAAAACCGAAGGTCAGAGGCAAAAATCCTTAACAGTTTTTAGATCTCCTAAGATCTCCTTTATTAAGTGGTATGAATGTCATAGTCCTGTCCTTAGAAAACGGCATTAGCCGGCCGGCCCCCTTAATGTGTTTGTCTCATAGTTATATTGGAAGTAATTGAAATAAAGTTGCTCTAAAATGAATGAGCCATTATTTTCAATTTCAAACTATATGAGAATAACTAGTTTTTGTATGAACTCACTAAATACTTTGTTATAATGATTAATAAAAAGTACTGTGACGGTATTTCCAATCATATTTTACAGAAATAACAATCGTAAATATTATAAAAATCAGGAAATACAAAGCAGAAAAGGGATATAACAACATACTGGATACTAACCAACAGAATCATCCACTTTAAGATCATAATACACCTTTTCTTTCGGAACTTTGTGAGATAAAAATATAAAATAGATTCAACAAGAAAGATTCCACCTCTTTCGTTTAGGTCCCTTATAGAAAGAAAACAAATTGTTGGGATTCTGGAACACAGGATTTTGGGAAAGTAAATAACCTGGTGCATCGGGATTTTGCCTGCCGGGTTTGTGGTGCCAAGATTACGTTGGTTGGGATTGTAACCAACAACAATATACATACATACATACATACATACATACATACATACATATATATATATATAAATTATATATATATACATATATATATACACATACATATATATATATATATATATATATATATATATATATATATATATATATATATATCTATATATATCTATATATATATATATATATATGTATATACATCTATGTATATATACATATATGTGTGTATACATTTATGTATATATATATATATATATTTATATATATATATATATATACGGATATATAAATATATAGATATATATATATATATATATATATATATATATATATATATACATATATACAGTATATGTATATATATACATATATATATGTATATATATACATATATATAAATATGTATATATATATATATATATATATATATATATATATATATGGAAGAGTTTAGTGTAAATACAGTAGTTTATTAAAGATTTTATTGATATTGTAGTTGTGCATTGAAGAGATGATATAATCACACCGATATATTTGAGCTCCTCCCATGTAAATGTAAGTATTTTATGTAAATTGTGTGACTGAATTTCATTGTATTCTTTATTCAAGTTAGTGTATGTAAATTTACTATATTTTTAAGAATAAAATTTTTTTCCACGTACGTTTGTTACGAAGTCTTACGTAAACTATTTGAGAGTGTTATGGGATTCGTGAGAGATATGAACAAAGGCATGGGAAATGTTCTTTTATATTTCATGAGGTATTGCGTTATGTTTGAGAGAGAATGCTTAGTAACATGTGCTTTGGAAAATTCTCTACGTGCTTTGGAAATTTCGCGAAGGCCTGGTGATAGGATGTTATCTTTTTTTTTATTTCGGGTACAAAGGGTGGGTGGAGCTAGCTGACTAAGAGAGCAATCTGGCGTGGAGTGAGTAGCGTTCGGGAGAGCAATATTTGGCAACTCAGTCACCTTGCTCGGCCCCCACTCTTCCAGACTTCATTCTGGGATATATGTGGAAGTTGTTGAATTTCATATAAAAAGGGGACACCAGGTTTACAGAGACAGATAGAGATAGAAATTACCAGCCTTAAGATTGTCCTTTCCTCACCTCTCTCACTCTCGCACGAAACCCAGCGCATTGCTATTTTAAAGTGTTCAGTACATTTAGTGTTTCCTCTCCTAAGTGAATCTGTGCCCAAAAGCAAATCATGTGTTAAAAAGATGCGTAAGACAAAACGGTTATTTTGAATTCATTGTATTAGGGTGAGTGTTGGAATTGTAAAAAGTTTTGTAAACGCCCCTGATCTGGTTATCTATTTTCATTAAATATCAAATTTAAATATTGTATTATTTAGATTTAATTTCAAGCTTTTGTATAATTTACGTTGCATTATCAATTTGACGTAGTCAAAGGTTTATTCAGATTTAATATATCAAGTCAAGTTCATATATAATTTTCAGATTGTATCATATTTGTCTTAATCTAAATTTCGTTCAGACTTACTAATTTAAGTGATTTAATTTGTTATTAAGTAAATTCTTTTCAAAGTGTAATTTATATAAAATACGTTTTTTTTTTTTGTAGAGTATATTATTCCAATCATCATTATTTAGAACCAGAATCCGCTCGTATTCTGTTACGAACCAAGGTAAGTTTTGAATAATACTTAAGATTAATTAACTAGTTTTGTTTTGAGTGTACTTAAGCGATCTTTGGATGTTCAATGTTCTATATATTGCTGTCTGGGAGTTATTTTACTGTCGCAAAATTAGTGTATTATTATTTTAAAGTATAACAGTTTTAATGTAAAAGAAAACAAGTGAGTTTGGAATTTGAGAGGTTGATCAACTTGCCAGTCATAATTTATACAATATTATATGTTTGGTTCCATAGCTGGAATATAAGTTCAGGAATACTGTGTAGTATTGAGACTCTGGAGGGAGAAGGCCTGACTATTAGATTTAACTGCCTGCCTAGTATTATGAAGAGGATGGAACTGTCCAGGAATATCTGAATATAAACGAAGGTCAGAATTATGAAAAATCTGATGCAACATGCATAATGAACTAATTGAACGACGATGCCAAAGATTAATATCTAGATCAGAAATAAGAAATTTAATAGACCGTAAGTTCCTGTCCAGCAAATTACGATGAGAATCAGAAGCTGGAGACCAGACAGGAGAACAATACTCGAAACAAGGTAGAATGAAAGAAATAAAACACTTCATCAGAATAGATTGGTCACCGAAAATCTTAAAATATTATGATCATATATATAAATATATATCTATCTATCTATATATATATATACATATCTATATATACTGTATATATATATATATATATATATATATATATATATATATATATATATATATATATATATATACACTTGACCAATTTTAGCACACAGTACTGCATGTGTATAGCACATTTAACTGTGATTAAATGTTTGATAATATTGTTGCTCAGTATATTGTACTAGCTCATTTTTTTTTCATCTACTTGTTAGAGGAATTCAACATGACTCAAATGGGCCTAGATTGAGAAACAAATTTAAACGTAGCCGAGGCCATTGCACGCATGGAAGGAGCAATGGATGATTTGCAACTGTACGGAGTCAATGTATGCTGAAAGAATCTTTTGTGTGAGACCATTACTAACATTATGGGATACCCAGTATTAGATTTCAATGGCCAAATTTCTTTTGAAAATGATAGATTATTCTATGGCAATGGAATACCAGACATGTTAGATCAAGATGTCATTGAACGTATTCAGGAGCATCCAGAAAAGCTCCTTAAATCTTTAACAACTGATGGATATGATATACCTACTCAAAGCATTTATCATCTAGAGTCTAGACGACAAATGGGCATATATACGCCCATATATATATATATATATATATATATATATATATATATATATATATATATATATATATATATATATATATATATATATATATTTTCAAATATTCAGTAAAAAAAAAAATATCGGTTATATCCCAATTGTACTTGGTGGAATAATCAGAGATAATACCGATGTCCTTAAACCTTCTTTATTTGTCTTTAGCCGAAGTTACAGTAATCCTGTTAATACAATATCTATATACAGACTCGTGAGATAAGTATTTACATAACCAGAGGTAAATGTTAACTGCTCTTTGGTAAAGGATCACTAACCCAATATAACAACATATTTATAAAAATGCTCTACTTTAAACAAGCACTTTGTTATATTACTAATAACAGCCAGTTATACTCTCTTGTTCTAATATAAATAAATATATATGTATGGTATATCAATCGCTCATAAGGGAAAAGCTGTTCTATGCTGGCGATAGAGAGCCTTAGTTAAACTTATTGCTATGGACCTGCAGTAATGTCTCAATCAGCTGTGTAAGCCATAAATGCCATAGTCGGCCAATTTCCCCTGACATGAATAAGGACATGTCTGAGGCATTTCTCCTGCCGTGAACTAAAAGGCTGCACTTGCTGTAGATATTGGTAGAAGTACGAAGTATATTGCGTATATTTTTGTATATTTTGGCTGAATAAACGCCTATGGCCGTTATATGAAAATTAATTTAGAACAAAATACAACAATTCTCAAACTCATGTCCTTTTAATTTCCTTTTTTACGAATATTAGTATAAGCGTAAGTAACAATTCTCCCATATATCTCAAAGTTTATTATATATAGACTTGTTCTATAGAAATTCTGATTATTCTTTCGCATAATACAATCATTTAGATAAAAAGAAACAAAACCGAAGGGAATGGTATACCTTATATATCACTGTCGATATAGAAGCTTGACAGAGGTTATCGACAGAAGAGGACGACGATGACGACCTATAGTCCACTTCTTTTATCAAGGCAGATTTGCACCGACTCGCAGCGGTGCCCTTTTAGCTCGGAAAATTTTCCTGATCGCTGATTGGTTAGAATTATCTCGTCCAACCAATCAGCGATCCGGAAACTTTTCCGAGCTAAAAGGGCACCGCTGCGAGTCGGTGCAAATCTGCATCGCTAAAAGCAATGGACTATAGAGCCTCAGAACTGAACTTCAGTAAAACTAACCGACGATTTTGGAATATTGTTTCAATTGAAACACAAAACAAAAGAATATGAACTTCATTCAGAACTGCCCATTATTGTGACTGACGATTTTGGAATATTGTTTCAATTGAAACACAAAACAAAAGAATATAAACTTCATTCAGAACTGTCCATTATTGTGACTGACGATTTTGGAATATTGTTTCAACTGAAACACAAAACAAAAGAATATGAACTTCATTCAGAACTGTCCATTATTGTGACTGACGATTTTGGAATATTGTTTCAACTGAAACACAAAACAAAAGAATATGAACTTCATTCAGAACTGCCCATTATTGTGACTGACGATTTTGGAATATTGTTTCAACTGAAACACAAAACAAAAGAATATGAACTTCATTCAGAACTGCCCATTATTGTGACTGACGATTTTGGAATATTGTTGCAATTGAAACACAAAACAAAAGAGTATGAACTTCATTCAGAACTGTCCATTATTGTGACTGACGATTTTGGAATATTGTTGCAATTGAAACACAAAACAAAAGAATATGAACTTCATTCAGAACTGTCCATTATTGTGACTGACGATTTTGGAATATTGTTTCAACTGAAACACAAAACAAAAGAGTATGAACTTCATTCAGAACTGCCCATTATTGTGACTGACGATTTTGGAATATTGTTTCAACTGAAACACAAAACAAAAGAGTATGAACTTCATTCAGAACTGTCCATTATTGTGACTGACGATTTTGGAATATTGTTGCAATTGAAACACAAAACAAAAGAATATGAACTTCATTCAGAACTGTCCATTATTGTGACTGACGATTTTGGAATATTGTTTCAACTGAAACACAAAACAAAAGAGTATGAACTTCATTCAGAACTGCCCATTATTGTGACTGACGATTTTGGAATATTGTTTCAACTGAAACACAAAACAAAAGAGTATGAACTTCATTCAGAACTGCCCATTATTGTGACTGAATGCGCCATGGGTTCTATGCTATCTTTGAAGCAGGCACATTGTAAATTGAATAGTCAGAAAAAATAGTTGTCAGTTACATCTCTAACAAGGATAGAAAAAAGCATACTAATGAAGAAAGAACATATGCTGCCAAACCATTATCATCTATACATTGCAATTCTGATTAATCAGTAGCACAATATAAAATTTCTGAAAAAAAAAAAAAATATTGCATAGCTCAAAAAATACGGTCGCTATAGCTATTAGGAAAAAAAAAAAATTTTCTTTGAACCGTTTCAAAGTGTTAAGTGTTATTGTACCATAGTTTATTGTACTTTTTAATACAATAGAGAGAGAGAGAGAGAGAGAGAGAGAGAGAGAGAGAGAGAGAGAGAGAGAGAGAGTGAGTCTTTGAAATAGCATAGGGTTGCTGGAAGTACATACAGTATTTTATACTATTGAATACTGTACTGTAGTGTGTTATATGCAATGTAAATAATGTTCTGTAGAGTGTACATTCATATACATATAGTTTTTAACACTCAAAGGGTATAAGATATACTCTATTATATAGAAGGTATTTAAGTAAACGTAGAGTTTTTCTAGCCTCAGTAACTTGGAGTGTCTTGGAACATATTTGCCTCGGTTAAGGTTTTACCATGTATTGAAAATTTGGGATTTTTTCCCTTCCCAGCTAACTATCACCCAAATTTCCATAACTCCCATATCATCTAAAGCTTTTGAAAAACTTTTGGCAAAACGTCTAAATAGGTCTGTTTTAGGTAATCACCTGTTCATTAATTTACAGTTTAGCTTGTGTAAGGCCTTGGAGCATGTTATGCCCCTCTTAATAACTATAATGCTGTACAGAAATCATTTGATTGTGATATGGAAATTCGTATGACTGGCCTTGATTTTAGTGTTGCCTTCAACAGTGTTAATCACGTCACCCTTGTTTTCAAACTTAAACAGTTGGGAATGGGGAGATCTTTTATCATCATCATTATTGAAATTTTAGGTAATAGATTGTAAAGATGTTGATGGGCACAATAGTGAGCATATGAATATGATATCTGATGTTCCTCAGGGTAGTGTTCTTGACCCGTTACTTTTCATACTATTTACACATGACGTGATTTGGCCTAAAAACCTTCGTATTAATTCTTTCCCCTGACTGTAGATCTGATTGTCGAGGATAGTGGCTTCTCAACATCCAGATCTCAGCATTGACAGTTTCTTTAAGTCTATAAAAAATCTTTTATTGTTTTGTTTGTTTCTACTTAAATTGTACAAAAAAGCTTTATTGAAAAAATTATTTGAAAATTATTGGTGATCAATCTATTCTGCAGAAATCTTTAATTTGTATTAATTTTGCCTTTTTTCGAGTATGATTCTCCTGTCTGTTCTTCATCTGCTGAATATCATCTTAATTGGCTAGACAGGAACTTGCAGTTTATGCAGTTTGTTATTTCTGATCTAGATATTAATCTCTGACACTGCCATTCAATTAGTTATTCATGCTATGTCTGTTGTATAAGGTTTTTCATAATTTTGAGTATCCTTTGCATTCGGATCTTCAGGAAAAGTACCCTCCTGTTTGTAATACTAGGTGTGCAGTTACTAGATTGTGGAATGATCTTCCTAATCAGGTGATTTAATTGGTGGAATCTCAAAAGTTCAAACTTGATGCGAATATTCATGTAAAACAGGCTGACATTAGTCTCTTTTTTATACTTTACATGTTATTAAAGTGTTTTATTCTAATTGTTCATTAGTTTTCTTGTAGTTTATGTATTTCCTCATTTCCTTTCCTAACCTGGTTATGGTTTTAGCTGAGTTAGTAATAACAATAGTAATAATAATAATAATAATAATAATAATAAAAATAATAATAATAATAATAATAATAATAATAATAATAATAATTGGAGAAAGCCCATCAGCCAAATAATCCTTTAATGTAAGGATCCAGGACTATAGAATGTAAGGTCTAACATTTTTTGATGTTATATACGAGGCATATCCACAAATAATAAACCGGAATAATAGAAAGTTCATCTTGACCTTTGATACAAATTCCGATGAACATAACCATTTGATCTCATGTGTATAATCAGATTAATGATATTCTAATCGACAAGCCAATCTCAGTTTAAATATTATCGTTATGGTCTCAGAAACATGTAAAATTCAAAGCAGAGAGAGAGAGAGAGAGAGAGAGAGAGAGAGAGAGAGAGAGAGAGATTTAAACCGTTCGGTTTTACTTAGTTAATTGAACTTATTTTTTCTTTTCATAGTTCACTGCAAAGATCACTTGTCAGACTGGAAGACCCAGGATTTTGATTATCACAAATGACATCTTGAGGAATTTAATAAGAAAACTAAACTCATTTCTCTCCCCCACTCCTAAATGTTGGGAACTACAAACTAAATAATCTTTGAAACGAAAATGTAAAATATAAATATACTGAATGAAAATAGCACAATACCCAAGTGTAAAATTTGAACACCACTATTATCGTAACCCCATCTTCTTAATGCTTTTATCATCATCATTATTGAATTTTTAAGTAATAGATTGTAAAGATGTTGTTGATGGGCACAATAGTGAGCATATGAATACATCTGATGTTCCTCAGGGTAGTGTTCTTGACCCGTTACTTTTCATACTATTTACACATGACGTGATTTGGCCTAAAGACCAAGGACGTTGCGTATGTAGATGATGCATCTCTCTTCGTATTAATTCTTTCACTACAGTACCGGGATATATCTAAAAAAAATAATAACTTTCAAGCAAAGCAATCTGTATCATCAAGAGCAAACGATTTTCTATGACCTTTGGTACTTGAATGAAAGGTGTATATGAAATATTTTGCTAAATATCCAAATCGTTTGTTATTCTATTTGCTATTTGAATAACGAAAAAGGTTTTGATATTGTATTTATTAATACCGAAAATAAATAGAGAATCAAATCCAGGCTTTGAAAAAAAAATAATAAAAAAAATAAGTTATATTAATCATAAATTAATGGTACCAGAGAATGGTAAAAAAGAAATTGTACAGCAACTGACAAACGCGATATATCACACCTTGAAAATTAACATTTAATCGGTCTTGACATATTACGAGTACATAATTTCGCCTATATCCATATATGAACACAGTTATTAACATACGATATATAGGTAGATAACAGAAAATTCTATAGTCCATTTCTTTTAGCGATGCATATTTGCACCGACTCGCGGCGGTGCCCTTTTAGCTCGGAAAAGTTTCCTGATCGCTGATTGGTTAGAATTATCTTGTCCAACCAATCAGCGATCCGGAAACTTTTCCGAGCTAAAAGGGCACCGCTGCGAGTCGGTGCAAATATGCATCGCTAAAAGAAATGGACCATAGTGTATTGTATATCTGTTACCCAACCAGGTCGTACCTCGAGTCTCGTACCTGGCGACGTCAGGGATTAATAGCAACAAAATGCTGTTCGGGTTTTAGTCTGACAACATTCTTTGCTGTGGCATATTATGAAAAGATGGGAATTATTCCGTAAATAATGATATAATCAAAGATAGCATTCTCAACTAGATGTTTGCACGTCTTAATGATAATGAGCACCAGATTCAAAAGATATTGCATATTGTGGCTCAAAGTATCGAAATTTAGTAAAAATGGAATCTCTCATCTCTACAGACCATCGCTATCAAATGAACAATATTTCTTTTTTAGTATCTAATGAACTTTTAATTCCTAGTTCAATATTGAAACTAGTCGCTAACAAATTCCAAAAGAGATATGATGAATAAAAATGGTAATGATACTTGAAAAGAAAAAAAAAAATTATTCGGTTAACTTGATTCATTGGAAACCTGAAATTCAAGGAGGGAAACCTCAAGGAAGGAAACCTCTTACCAAAATAAAATGACCTGTAACAACATTAAGTAAATAACCTACTTCAAGTGAGATTGTGAAAACTTGACCGTTTTAGAAATAGGCAAAAAAGGTTATATATCATACCTATGTGAAATAAGAATAACATCTATCACATACAATAAGGGAAAAAAGGAACCCATGAAAAATAAGAATGTCTAAATTTGTAGAATTTTTTGAGAGTTAAGAATCTCAGAAAATAAAAAAAAAGAAGATAATAAATAGCTCAAAATTTAGCTATTCATTTTCATATCTGATTCAAATATCTATATTACTAAATGAAGCAAAATATAGTACACCACAACATTCATATTTGGTTTCAATTTTGGTGGGCGTCGCGTGCGTTTTAGAGAGAGAGAGAGAGAGAGAGAGAGAGAGAGAGAGAGAGAGAGAGAGAGAGAGAGAGAGAGAGAGAGAGAGAGAGAATCTACAATACTAAATGTAGCAAAATATTGCACCCCACAACATTCATATTTGGTTTCAATTTTGGTGGACGTCGCGTGCGTTTTAGAGAGAGAGAGAGAGAGAGAGAGAGAGAGAGAGAGAGAGAGAGAGAGAGAGAGAGAGAGAGATCTAAGCCAATTAGTGTATCTCCAGAAGAATATGCCTTAAAATAGAATGTTGCAAGCTATCTCCGTTAACAGCCAGGTACTTTTGGAAACTATTTAGGTTTTCGGTAAATTGTGATATCATGCACGATTAGCTATGAGAGAGAGAGAGAGAGAGAGAGAGAGAGAGAGAGAGAGAGAGAGAGATTCGCTTTATTAAGAGTATCGATGAAAGTACATGTAATCAAAACAGTGAGAAACATAAATACTTAAAATCATTATTTGATATCATTATTATTACTATTATCAGTAACATAATTATCAGCAGAAGTCGTGGCAATCCAATTTAAAACAAAAAACAAAATAATAATAATAATAATAATAATAATAATAATAATAATAATAATAATAATAATAAAAATAATAATAATCCCATAAGCCGTGGGATTGCAACAAGGAAATCAGCTTCGTACACAAAAGAAGTGGAATAAAGAATATACTATAACATTAATCAAAAGAACTAAAGTAACTTACTATGAATATGAAAGCTAGATAAATAAGTAAGGACAACACTGCATTGAAGCGAGACTTGTGTCAAGCTGCTCAGAAAAAAGAAGCCTTTCTTTAAGTTCCTTCCTCCGGAGTTCCACACACTTGACTAATTGATTTAAATCATTCAATAATTTGTTCACATCCGAAACAAAACGTTGTGTTTACCAAATAAGGGTCAGACTGCTAGAAATAACTACATACCTAGTTCTAGAGAGTCGAATATAATCTTGAAAACCTGTATATTACCAATGATCATAACCATGGAACATCTGTTAATTAAAGCATGCACAATGAGATAATGACTACTGTGTTGAGTTTTATGGACTGAAAGTTTTGGTTCAATATTCTAAGAAGCACTGCAGTTTAATTTAGATTTTTTCCAGTTAAGTATAAAGATCTTTCTATTTTATTTATGCTTATGAAGGTATAAAGGCCACTTATGAATGGCAGAAACAAGGGACTGTGATCATCTCATAGTTAGTGGGACAATGACCTGAATTAAAACTGTAATTTCATGATTTCTTTTAGGGGTGGGGGATGGGGGGGGGGGAAGATTCTGAATATTAGCCTCCTACGTTGACTTAACGAGAAGAGCTATGCTATTTCTAGCACTTCTTGGATCTTTGGTAAAGCTGCATCATTAAGAAAGTGTAGTCCTGATCCCGATTACAGCCCAATTGCTATAATTCCTGTATTCTCTTACGATTTTTTATTAATGTTAGCTAAAGATCTGGATGCATTTGCAGAAAATATAAGTGTGTTCCCATTCTTGTAATTTGACTTTCAGTTTGACATTCATAAAAACTTTGGTGTGTGTGCTGATATTCATTCAAATTCCAGTGTTGTACATGAATCCCTATGATAAGGTGTTGAAGATTATATGATTGGTCTAGTCTAATCTAATCGTTAGTGGTGCTTTGAAACTAGTTATTTTAGAATGATTTATTGTTAATTTGTTCTCTTCATTTATTTATTTCCTTATTTCCTTTCCTCACTGGGCTATTTTTCCCTGTTGGAGCCCCTGGGCTTATAGCATCTTGTTTTTCCAACTAGGGTTGTAGCTTGGATAGTAATAATAATAATAATAATAATAATAATAATTCGTAACACTTCATTAATTTCGAAAAACTCACATAAGAGGACTAGCCATAAACTGCAACAACGAGATACCTTACGGCCTCTAAATTCTGAATATACAATGCATAATGTCACTTGTCGTCACACAAAAGGAGTAGCCATTGAAATAAAGTTTTTGAATTTCATACAGCGATAACAAACCAAATACAACGTTAAGCAAATATTAAAGCTTTATTAATAAAAAGCGCAAAAAATGCGAATACTAAAAAATATATCTAAAAAAATAACTATAAAATATAAATATTACGCCAAGGAAACGAACACTTGAGTACGGTAAAAAATTTAATCTTGAAGAGTATATTCATCAATCATTGTCAGTATGCACACAAGAAAAAATGCAGGCATTGTATCATAGTTTGTATATTAGCTTAAACAAGCTATAAAACCAGTTAATACAACAGAAAGCATACGAACATGAAATGATAAGCGACTGCCGATAATTCTTGGTATTTATGTACATTCTAAGAAATCCCAAAAGGATACACATTCTCCCATAAGCAAAATTAAGTTGATTTAACTATTGACTTTATCTGACTGAACAATTTACAGTATCAAATAAATTTAGTAATGAAAGGATTTGAAAAGAAACATAGTGTTATAGCCTACAATTCCTAAAGATTATTATTACCATAGGGGGTTTTCTTCAGTAATAATATGAACAGAGATGTGTTAGGGAGGGATGGAGATAGTTTTTCTTCAGTAATAATATGAATAGAAATGTGTTAGGGGGGATGGAGATAGTTTTTCTTCAGTAATAATATGAACAGAGATGTGTTAGGGAGGGATGGAGATAGTTTTTCTTCAGTACTAATATGAACAGAGATGTGTTAGGGAGGGATGGAGATAGTTTTTCTTCAGTAATAATATGAACAGAGATGTGTTAGGGAGGGATGGAGATAGGTTTTCTTCTGTAATAATATGAACAGAGATGTGTTAGGGAGGGATGGAGATAGTTTTTCTTCAGTAATAATATGAACAGAGATGTGTTAGGGAGGGATGGAGATAGTTTTTCTTCAGTAATAATATGAACAGAGATGTGTTAGGGAGGGATGGAGAGAGTTTTTCTTCAGTAATCATATGAACAGGGATGTGTTAGGGAGGGATGGAGAGAGCATTAAAATCTTGATATTAATGATAGCAATAATGGTATATCTCTTGAAAAATTAATTATGAAACAAGAAACTAAAATAATTGGAAATTATGAAAATCAAAATCTGATTAATGAATCACAAATTATCTTTCAAGGATTAAATAATATAAGAATAAACTCTTGGTGGCTCTGAAGAATTCCATAAAATAAAAGGAATGGCCATCAAGATAGCATAATTGAAGAAGCTAGGAAATATCGTCTTTAAATAGTCAAAATTAATCAATTATATATAAAACTAAAGAAAATTACTAAATTATTGTGTATAAATGAAACAGTGACATATAAAATCTAAGATATAACTTCCGCAATATTTGAACACAGAAATTTCCTTATATATTACCCCAGGCTATTTGGAAATTTCCAACACTTAACCCCCAGGGGGCTATTTTTTTCCAAGCACATTTTGCAGTAAAAAAATTTTAAATTGCTCTAAAAGCCTTAATTTTGTCATAGAGAGGTCAGGTTGGTATCATTCTCTTGGGAAATGCCTGAATTTTCTCATAAAATTATCAAAAATATGAAAAAAAAAATTTATAGCATTTTTTTGCAAGGACGTACCGGTACGTCCATGGGGGTAAAGGGATGGCTTTTGTGAAACGTACCAGTACGTCCTTTGGGGTAAAAGGGTTAATAATCTAAAGATTCCTTTTGGTATTACTATGAATTAAATTCTGAATGAACCAAAAACCCAAACTTCGCTGATCCCCTCATTCATAATAGCTGGAAGCAGTATCGAAGTTAAATGACCTACAATATTAAATAGATGGAATACAACGGGGAAAACATGCATTATCTTCATTATATTCCTCATAGGTTGACATCCCTTCGGAAGAAATAATTTCATCTACATAGAACTGGCAAACAGCTGACATAGCCTCTGTACCATGGTCTTCCACTGCCTTGGGTTAGAGTTCTCTTGCTTGAGGGTACACTCGGGCACATTGTTCTCTCTTGTTTCTCCTCCTCTTGTTTTGTTAACGTTTGTTGTTGTTCTTAAAACAATTAATTTTTTCCTTGTTTCCTTTCCTCACTGGGCTGTTTTCTCTGTTGGAGCCCCTGGGCTTATAGCATCCTGCTTTTCCAACTAGGGTTGCAGCCTAGCAAATAATAATAATAATAATAATAATAATAGCTACCAGCTGAGATAAACTTAACGACTGGGATAATGCGTTGAGTATAATCAACTGAATATGGTGCTTACATACAAATCACGGTATATGCTGAGGTAAGTACGATTTTTTGCAAGTTTAGGAAGCGGTCATGAGTTAACATTTAGATATTCTTAATTTTAGTGTTAGAGTCTTTATTACTAAGATGGCAAAGGATATGAAAAAAGCAGTTGATATCCGGTAAAAATATTTTGCAAAATATGGAATATACACTTAATGTATATTATTTCCAAGAGACCATCACCAGGATTCTCCTATTTCCCTAATCTAATTAGTACTAGGACTTCTGCCGGCCATGACATCATTTAATTTTGGTTCCATGGTAAATATTGCAAATAATTATAACATAAGAAAAGTTGATAAAATTCCTTATATCCTAATGCAATTCTACTGCTGATTAGAGTCCTTATGAAAACTTCTTTTGAACATGTTACAATTAGTTAATCTTTCTCATTTTTCTCTCTGTGAGATAAAAAAACTTTTTTCAATAACTGTTCAATATTCTGGGACTATAGTGTGTGTGTATATATATATATATATATATATATATATATATATATATATATATATATATATATATGTGTGTGTGTGTGTGTGTGTGTATATGTATATGTATATATATATATATATATATATATATATATATATATATATATATATGTGTGTATATATATACGTATGATAAATTTGTGCACATTTAAACGTGTTTTTTCATATTCCAAATAAGCCATATATATTAATACAGACTTTAATGTATTAATATATATGACTTATTTGAAATATATACGTATATTTTATATATATATATATATATATATATATATATATATATATATACATATATATACTTACAAAATTATAATAGTTTTGCTTTATAAAAAACATAATAATAATAGTCATATACAAATGCAATTATATTTTGAATAAGACTTCTTGTCATATAATTTTACAGACTATATTTCATTTGACTTCATCATTTGTTACCAAGTTTTACTTTAAATGTAAGAATATTATGAAAGTGTTAATGGGGGTGATACCATTCGTAGGCGGAATAAGCTAGATGATCGAGTGATGAAAAATGTGGGTTATTTTTTCACATCACTCGGCTGGTATAGAAAGATTTTTATATATACATTTTATTGCTTTTCTTCATAGCTTGCTTCAGCTGACGATTCCATTAATAGCTACACTACTTCGTGTTTTATTTTTTTTTCTCCCATCCGCTTAGCTATCCAACCTCTTAAAACTAATTTTCTTTCACTTTGTATCCAAAAATAATCTTTGCTCCAGAACTTTTTTTTTCCTTGTATATATTCATGCATTCTGTATGTTACACATTTATGATCTCCTGTCGTGCCTTAATTAACTCTGCAATGCCACTCTTACAGCTTCCCCGTGTTATTTCAATTAAAAAGGTGAGATCATCCAATTGAATTGAAAGGGATTTCTAATTTTATAAGTTATTTGTATCAAAGATATTCGTTTTAATTTAGTACTTGTAGTAATTCAAAAATATTAAAATAGCTATTGAAATAGTGTACACAAAAATGTCAATTCAATTTTTATTAAATGAATATTTCTATTTTTATTAAATGAATATTTCTATTTTTATTAAATGAATATTTCTATTTTTATTAAATGAATATTTCTATTTTTATCAAATAAATATTTCTATTTTTATTAAATGAATATGAATATCAAAGATTAATTGAAAAAGAGGAAGATTAATCTCACGACATTATAGCTTTATTTTTTCCATAAAATACAGTTAAAAGACAAGGAACGAGCCAAGGGGGAAATTGTAAAACAAAACATAAAATATTGATAATTATGAAAGAGAATCCCAACCCTTTGTAACTTTCGATGATTGGCAACTCGATGTTCAAAAGATTCGGAAAAATTTTCGGCCCGAAAATCGGCCGAAATTTTCGAAAAAATTAAAAAAAAAAAAAAATTTCGGCCCTAAAATCGTCCGAAATTTTCGAAAAAATTTTCGGAAAAATTTTCGGCCCGAAAATCGGCCGAAATTGCGGGAAAAAAACAGTATTAATGTAATACTAGCGAATTAATAACTAAACTTATCTATAAACTCTTAAACAAAAAGACGTTCGATACACGAAAAAAGGTTATTGTTTTAGAAAATGTCTTTGAGCTGTTACGATTTTAATTCACTTATTGATCTTGGTCACTCAATCAATAGAATGCACGTTGTGAAGTCCTCCCAGAAATGAGGCTAACATGGATCTTGCTAGAGAATCCGTCGGTAGTGATGGTCTTACTGAAGCAAAAATTCATTAAAAAAAAAAAAAAAAAAAAAAAAAAAAAAAAAAAAAGTTTAAACGAAAATCTAAACTTCGGATGAAAGTACGACAACTTGACATGGACGTTCGGTAGACGAGTCACAAACAATTGGAAAATTCCTTTTTTGTGAAGAAAATATTGAAAATAAGAAAAGTGTACTACGACAAATGTGGATGAAAAGAGAAAAACTAGTGAAAATAAGGAACACACAAAATTAAAAGACACAGAGGCAAGCCTCAACCTGAATCTGATCTGATCTGATAGAAATAGGAATAAAGTTGAGATAATGGTATGTTTAGCTAACTATATTTGACCATGAGCTAGATATAATGTCGATAGAATAAACCACGCATTTTTGGTTTTACTGTCTTATAATACCGAAGGTCATATTAGCCATTCTCGAATGTGACTTGTTTGGGGCTGCTTCAATAAAGGCGGTGGTAAATTCAAAGTAATCTATTATAATTTAGGTATTGGGTATATATGGTGGTAAACGATAAGGTCACCTAAAGCGAAGAGGGTGGTTTTACAGTATATATATATATATATATATATATATATATATATATATATATATATATATATATATATATATATATATATATGTATATATACATATATATATATATATATACATATATATATATATATATATATATATATATATATATATATATATATATATATATACTTTCTGAGTGGTAACACCTTAACGTGGTGAAAGGGTTTGTGTATCGCAATGATCAGCAAAGCTGTACTAGTCAGGGTTACCCATACTAGGTAGGTTTGCTCTGAGCGATCAGACGAAAATCTCCTACCATCATAAATCTGCAGTTGGCCAGGGTCCTGATGAAAACTCGCCAAACCCCAGATATGAACCCCCCCCCCCTTTTTTTTTATCAAGAATAATTTGTCTCATTTTGGATATTCGATTGACCCCTATCCATCTTAAAATTCAAGGTTACATATGAAACGATTTCGCGTAAAAGCAGTTCTCTGTTAAATGATAACAGCAGAACTAAAGGGATAAATAAACAAGTGAAATTTTACGTGAGCCACCTAAATAAACAATTTCAGCAAAAGATTTAAGCTTTTTCTCTTTCTCGAATACACGAAGCATATTTATTTATTTATTTATTTATTTATTTATTTATTTTTTTTTCTTTTTTTTTTTTTTTACAAACCTCATTTCTACATTCGTCCAATTCCAACCAACGGTCAAAAACAGCTTTTTCCTGTTTGCAGAAAATTGCTGAGTGGTTTCACTTCCATGACGTTTACAGCTAAAAACTCACTTCGAAATGCTTTTGTTGTGCATTGATATCCCTTTAATAATAATGAAAAAAAAAAATTCACACTATAAAAACTAGCTGCCATACCTGGTGTTAGATGATATGTGCCCAGTGCTTTCCCTTGAAGTAATGATGCTAACCCACTGCTTCAAACATCGGCTTTCCATTCAGTAGCTTTTACTTAAGTTGAAATTCCTTATAGATATTCGTCCATATCATTGCCCATCTCATTAAAAAATGGAAACTTCGGAAGATTTACAGACAACGGTGTTCCTGACATTTGTTTTTATTTCATAGTTCTAACTGCAATTACAGCTTTTAAAAGTCTCAACCTGCTACCCTTTCGTCTCTCTCTCTCTCTCTCTCTCTCTCTCTCTCTCTCTCTCTCTCTCTCTCTCTCTCTCTCTCTCATGCGCCTCTGTTATTGTTCTCTCTGCTCTTTTTTTTCTAGTTTTATAAAATCATTTAATTCGTTCCCTTCACAACCTAGAGTCTGACCAATTTCAATTAGTTCTCTCAATTCTGCCATCCTGATTTATTTATCGTATAACACTGTAACTCGAGTCAGCTGTTCTGGATCCAAATTTGTAGGAATATCTCCGGTGGTTTCACGTTTCAGAAAATAAATTTTGGAAGGCTCTAACTTCAAGTTCTTTAGACATGTGACTCAAATAGTTTAAAGAACTATAAACACCACACTTGACCTGGTAACAGTGTTATAACGTAGAAAGTTAAAGATTTAAATGATACAAATGGATTAAAAAATATATTTCATTACTTATATAAAGAGAATTTACCCTTTTACAAAATATCACTTGGTGCAATAAAGCGGTATCAAGCTTGTTTTACTTTACACATTTTATACAATCCATATACTAAGGAGCAATAAATTCATATCAAGCAGGTTTTACTTTGCACATGATACTTTTCCTATTTTATTGTATAAATCTGTACATAGTTATCTACATTTTCCTTTAATAAATATGGAGAAATATGAATATGATACAGTCGCTAAGTAAATATGCGAAAGACTGATTGAACAAATATCGAGAGAAATGCATTCCTTGAAGAGCTTACCGGGGGGAACACTTTTAAGGTGTTGGACATCAGGACATGAAACGACAAATAAAATCGTAATAATACGAACACTCAATGCTAAGGAAATGTTTCCTTTTGCCTTGGGAAGGGTGAAGCCAGCTAGACTCGAACCTTTGAGCATTGAGCAATCGTCACCAGGGAAGGGGGTTCGCTTGGAAGTGAGCGACTTGCCCCGATAATTTGATTGATTGACTGATTGATTAGGAGTTTTTTGTCATACTGACATCTAAGGTTATTGACACCGAACCATATAATTTGAGGAAACAATGTGTTGATAGCTTAATATTTTATACCCTACATCCTATATACCACATCACTATAATAATGCACCAATGAACTTTCATTGCATGTCATTTCACATATTTTATTGTCACCAATCACTTCTGAAACAATATAGATTATGTTAACTGATGATGCAATTCAAATCTCCAACCTTAAACTAATATGATTTATATAGCAAATAATTCTATTTTCTCTGACAGTGCCGGAGCCAAGTAGCCCGTCAAAAGCTGACCCCCAACCACACCAAGCTACGTGGCTCATGATCAAAATCAAAGGATAACACTGAAATCAACAACTAAACCTTTAAACCTCATTACCATTGAAATTTTGAACAAAGGCAACTCACTAATGATTGGTGACCCAATGGGTGCTATTTGAAATGATACATTATAAGCCACTACATATAAAACGTAGGCCCCAGTGTGTAGTTATGTGGAGAGAGAGAGAGAGAGAGAGAGAGAGAGAGAGAGAGAGAGAGAGAGAGAGAGAGAGAGAGAGAGAGAGAAATTGCTCAATAAAATGCAAACGAAGGATATTTCCGTGTTATGAATATTGATATGAATAGTCAGTTCCAATATTATTCAAGGAAATTTTATATAGAAATAGGATAGGAAAATTCAAATAAAAAGTTGTGATAAAATCTTTTGATGAATTGGTTTCGAAATAATATTAGATTACATTTCTTAAAAGAATAAAAAAGTTCTCTCTCTTCATCGCATTTCTTGGAGTGATATCGGTAATTTCCCTCCCCCTAGCATTCGAACCATCCTAACGATGTCTTTGTTGTTTAACGTCGGCCACCTTTCAGGGCAAGAGGGGCATGATCTCTCCAAGTCAGGTCTGGCCAGGCGACACCGGTTTTGTTGCTGGGTGTACATGATTCAGAGAGTTTACAGGAAGTATCACTAAATGAAAAAAGAAAAACATGATAAAAGGAAACAAGGAACAAGCTCATTCCAACCATTTACCATTTAGATAAGAATAAATTTTGGTAAAAAGAAAAGAACTTACTTCCTCAAACTCATTTCATTTTAATGTGATGAGCGTTCAGAAAAAAAAATCCCCAAAACACACGTGCCATACAATGCAGGATTCAAATATAACAAACTAATAAATATATAATAACTACTGTTTTTATACCCTAAAGAAATTGCCTGCAAGAGAGGAGGCGCATGAATTTCTAAACAACTGAAGGAAAAGGAAATTTAATCTAAACATTAATGCTTTTATTGCTCTCGGTTATCTCTCTTGTTATTCTAACTTTTCCATGGGGAATGGCTTTTTTTCGGCAGAGAGAGAGAGAGAGAGAGAGAGAGAGAGAGAGAGAGAGAGAGAGAGAGAGAGAGAGAGACTTCCCTCCCGTTTCAAGGAGAGAAAGGCAAAGGGCTGACGTCTGTAACCTTCTGCTTAGGCTAGGCAATACAATTCTAACGATTTTCCTCTTGTGCTTATGGATGAACAAACCCTTAATTGTGTATGAGCAGCAACACTGTTCGTAATTTCTTGCTCATGAATTCTGAACAAACGGTATAAAGTAAACTAATTGACTGAAGCTCGAGGTTTCAAGGCAATAATACAATCCAGAGGTCTTTGAACTGCTGATAGAAGTATTTCAGGAACTGAATATATCATTGCATACCTATATAATCGTATAATAGTATTGATATAGTTCACTTAGCTTTTGATTTCTTTTCCGCCTTCTGGTGGTATGTACAGTATGATAGCGATCTTGCCTTTCCTTTGAAAAGACTAGGGTTCTGTACCAATGGTAAGTAAAATGTATTTAATTTAAAAATCAATTCGTGTTGATTATCTTCCCATTTATATATATATATATATATATATATATATATATATATATATATATATATATATATATATATATATATGTGTGTGTGTGTGTGTGTGTGTGTATGTGGGTGGGTGTGTAAACTATATATATATATATATATATATATATATATATATATATATATATGAATATATATATATATTTATATATATATATATATATATATATATATATATATGTGTGTGTGTTAATGATATCCTATCATCGGGTGATAAGGGTGACTCCAGTATATGAAAATAAGAGTTACTATCAGTAAAGCTCTCACAGATGAGTTGTTCCACACATGTACACACAAGTTTCATCAGTTGTATTTTGCGCTTCTCTACACACAATGCTCCATTTAGTTCCATCTTGCACGCAGTTATGCGCTTCCTAGGTATCGATGCCTCTTTCCCAATGTATCTATCATAACGTCAGCAGTACCCTATTGAGAACTTCCTCTCCTCCTAACTCTTATACATTCAGAATTTGACAGACTAACGTTAAAAGGCCTGGGAGTGGGATAGGCTAATGATCTGATAGTTTGGAATCCTTTTTTCATACAATAATGATGAAAGAAAATTATGACATATTCTCTGCCTGGTGATCGCCAGTCGGGGGTTCGAGTCCCGCTCAGACTCGTTAGTGCCATTAGTGTCTGCAACCTTACCATCCTTGTGAGCTAAGGTTGGGGGGTTTGGGGAGCCTATAGGTCTATCTGATGAGTCATCAGCAGCCACTGCCTGGCCCTCCCTGGTCCTAGCTTGGGTGGAGAGGAGGCTTGGACGCTGATCATATAATATATATGGTCAGTCTCTAGGGCATTGTCCTACTTGCTAGGGCAATGTCACTGTCCCTTGCCTCTGTCATTCATGAGCAACCTTTAAAAAAAAAAAAATACAAAGATTGTCACCTGTGTAAATTATAGATGACATAATAAGAAAATATGTGCGTGGTGCAAATTACGGGGCATGGGGTTGAATCCTAAGAAAGTGCTAAGTATGATTGTACGAGTAAGTACGTCGAAAACTTATTTTTGAGATTTGCATTAGGTCTATCGTTTCTTCAATTACACCAAAAAATTGGCTTATTGAAGAAGGCTTTTAAGATTGTCGGTGATCAATCTATTCTGAAGAAGTGTTTGAATTATTTCATTCTACCGTGTTTTGAGTATTGTTCTACTGCCTGGTCTTCAGCTGTTGAATTTAATCTTGATTTGTTGGACAAGACTTACAGTCTGTTAAATTTCTTATGACTGATCTATATAATAGTATCTGCCACCGTTGTTCAATTAGTTCGTTATGCATGTTGCAAAAGATTTTTCATAATTATGACAATACTTTGCATTTAGGGCTTCCCGAGCAGTATTATCCTATTCGTAATAGTAGGTATGAAGTTTTATTCCAGCTGTGACCAAGTTGTGGAATGATCCTCTTAATCTGGTAGTTGAATCAGTAGAATTCAAAAACTTCTGGTTAAGACTATACATATATATATATATATATATATATATACACACACACACATATATATATAGATACACACACACACATATATATATATATATATATATATATATATATATATATATATTTGTGTATGTATATATATATATATATATATATATATATATATATATATATATACATATAAAGATTTAACATAAGTTCCTCTTTTTTTCTCCAGTATAGTCCATATTCTGTATCTACGGTATTGGCAAACACACTATCCACAGAAATACTAGATATTATATTGCTTTAGTGACCATTAAGACCTACTGTTTGTAATCTATCAATGAAAAAGACGTTGATAAGAATAAGAGATGTACCGTCTAGTCGCTCCAGTCGCGTCTGTTTAAAGCTTGGAACAATTCTCATTATTAACCCACTCACAAGCAGCACCATACACACGACCAGTCATATCAATTTCATGAAAAGAATTTCCTGTATTTTTTTTTATCAAACTGCACAATGTAAGAAAAACATCTGAAGCACTAAGGGTCATACAGAACTCAATCAATAAACTACGGGACAGTTCTGCTGATAGATATTTAAAAATTCAGATGTTATAAGAGCTATGAAAACTGACCCGTAATAGCGACTTAGTAGAAATTTAACAGACAACAAAAGATATGTAACCAGTTGTCTTTACAAAAATGAGAAAACTTAGACAAATGAAAAAGTTTAATTAGGTCTAAAGTTTCTTAAGCATCAAGTTTAAATAAAGTTTCATATTTCCTAGGGTCTAAATGCCAACGAGTCTTATTAGCTTCAAAAAGAGGAAAGAGGCTAATCGTGTTAAAGGATTAGTCGTTTCCTTTGAACAGTAAAGGGACAGATACACGTAAAAAAAAAAAAGTGTCAAAATTTTGCATCAAAATTTTGATGCAAAATTTGAGTGTGTGTAGGACTTTTTGATGTTAAAACGTCCTACACACACTCAAATTTTGCATCAAATTTTTTATATCAAAATTTTGATGCAAAATTTGAGTGTGTGTTGGACTTTTTGATGTTAAAACGTCCTACACACACTCAAATTTTGCATCAAAATTTTGATGCAAAATTTGAGTGTGTGTAGGACTTTTTGACGTCAAAACGTCCTACACACACTCAAATTTTGCATCAAATTTTTTATATCAAAATTTTGATGCAAAGTTTTGACGCTTTTTTTGAACGTGTATGGCCCCCTTTAGAAACAAAGCCATTTGGTTTTTGTAGAAGGGAGAGAGGTTAAGTTTGCAAATTAGAGCGGAGACCAGAATTAATTTTCTTGAGTGGAAGTCTCACAGATGTGCACAGTTTTAGTTTGGCCTATTTATTCCAAGTCAAATCAGATATACGTAAGAAAGTGAACCAGCTCGAAGGCCTGGGTGGGCTTAATAAGGGGCCCATACACGTTAAAAAAAATCGTCAAAAATTTGTATCAAAATTTTGATGCAAAATTTGAGTGTGTGTAGGACGTTTTGACGTCAAAACGTCCTACACACGCTCAAATTTTGCATCAAAATTTTGATATCAAAATATTGATGCAAAATTCTGACGCTTTTTTTTTTTTTTTTTTTTTTTTTTTTTTTTTTTTGAACGTGTATTTAAGCCATTTACACGAACTATTGCAATCCAGATAATATGATGGAACAGGGGGACGGCAGCTTATGAAAAGGAACAGCACCGCTCTTTATGGAATCGAAATCTATGATGAACGCACTTTATAGATCTAGGCGGGCGAATAAGCGTCACTATTTAGTCTACATTCGACAAGCTATAATGGAACTAGAGAACCAATGTTAATCCCGTTGCGAGAGTGGAAACATAAGCTTTATCAAAGAGGGGAAGGGGGAACTTGTGAGATAGGTCATGAAATTATATGTATAATTATTCACGTAATTTAGAATTAATCAAAAAATTTCCATTTCCAAAATTTTTGTTTAATATTTTTTGTATTCTAAATTTTGACAGTAATATGATATATCATGAAATGTAATTCCATCCGTCAGACAATGTATTCTTGACTGAGAATCAAATAGAAAAATGGATCGAAACGTGTTGGCACTAAATATTAAAAATGAAAAAAAGTAAATAGAATTTCCACCTTATCTTAAAACAATTGGGTCTCACTTTCTCCGAAAACTTTCCGTCTTCCATTTTTAAGACGCTACTAAGACAAGACACATTAATTGTAATACATATACAATGCGCACACACTCATGTGTTCACTCAAACACAGGCACACACACAAATACACGCACACGCACACACGCACACACATACATTTGTGGAAATATATCTGGAAAAAGACTCGATTGTGGGATATACATGTTTACAGAAGAGGAGCATACATAAACACACCTCGAAAAAAAGCGAAAAGGGCAAAGTAAAATAAATATTGATCATATTTCTATAGTCAATTTCTTTTAGCGATGCAGATTTGCACCGACTCGCAGCAGTGCCCTTTTAGATCGGAAAAGTTTCCTGATCACTGATTGGTTGGACGAGATAATTCTAACCAATCAGCGATCAGGAAACTTTTCCGAGCTAAAAGGGCACCGCTGCGAGTCGCTGCAAATCTGCCTCGATAAAAGAAATGGACTATAGTATACAGTATATAAATGGACTATTGACAAATATAATGGGAAGGACAAGAGAGATCGGGGCGTATATATGATCATCATTTGGTGAAAGCAATAGTTAAAATAGTTATGAACTGAGGAGGATTGATTGATTGATTGAAAGTTTTCTGGCATCCTAACTGAGGAGGAAATGACTAAGTTGGGTTGTAAATGAACTTAAGATCATTAAAAGATAGGGGAAGGATGTGTAAAAAAGAGCATTTAGGCAAAAAATGGGTCAGGATTAACGGATCTAAGGAGTAAAGATAAGCTGATTTGGTATTAGAGATTTTTTGAAGAGGCTTTTGTCGGTAACGGAGGGTAGAAAGAGGGAAGAAAAGATAATATTTGAAGATATAAGACATCTAATAAAAGACGAAAAGAGATTATTTAAGGTGCAGTTTCATTATAGAAGAAAAATATTAGGAGCAGACATTTAAGCGGAAGCTTTGAAAAGTCAATATCCAAGTGGGGAAAATAATAATAATAATAATAATAATAATAATAATAATAATAATAATAAAAATAATAATAATAATAAATATAATAATAATAATAATAATAATAATAATATAATATTAATAATAATAATAATAATAATAATAGTAATTATAATAATAATAATAATAATAATAATAATAATTTTCAAATTAATAATAATAATAATAATAATAATAATAATATAGAGTATCAGTAATAAAAGAGAGGTAGTGAATAGAAAGATTAGAGAGAGCAAACATTTTCTTTAAAGAGAAGTAAAGATAAACAGAAAGGAACATAAAGAAATGGACCTCGGAATTATAATTAGAAGCGGAAAGATTCCCTTGGACATGAATTCAGTGGTAGGTCCATGGAGTGAGTAACTTTAACTCCTTGTTCGAAGGAGGTATTGGCGATTTTTTGCCAGGTACGCAAAGGCAAAGGCAAATTTTATTCTATCGACCCCTTCCGGAGTATGAGAATTACAAAATTACACACACACACACACATATATATATATATATATATATATATATATATATATATATATATATATATATTACACAAAACTACAAAAAGAAGAGACCAATAGATTACAACTATATTTATGTACACATATATTATGCTTCCTCCGGTGCCTTAGATGACCGCTGAGGTAGCAGCAGTAGGGGACTCAGCAGTATGAAGCTTCATCTGTGGTGGAAATGTGGGAGGTTGGGCTGTGGCACCCTAGCAGTACCAGCTGAACTCGGCTGAGTCCCTGGTTAGGCTGGAGGAACGTAGAGAGTAGAGGTCCCCTTTTTTGTTTTGTTTCTTGTTGTTGTCGGCTACCCCCCAAAGTTGGGGGAAGTGCCTTTGGTATATTTATGTACACATATATTTAGCAAGTACATAATTAAAGCATAAAAGGTATTCTGACAAAGGAAAGTACATACATTGAAAAATAATACCAGAATAATGAAAATCCTAGAAAGTATTAAATCTAGAATAAAGACATTATAAGGTTAACAAATCTTGCAAGTCTTTTCAGTTCTCTAGCACTACTTGTAACATGGTTCTGTATTTTCCCTTCACAATTTTACCTCTTTTCTGGGAGGTAATATGATTTCGCGTCTGGTTATAAGGTTTCTTGTTTCCTTTTCATATTATAACCTTTCTCTTTACTGGTATTGGAGTTTTTTTTTTTTTTTTTTTTTTTTGCAAGATTAAGAAACCTTTTATCCCCTGTAAACACTGTTTTTATTTTTTCATATAAAATATTGGTATTTTATTTTCAAAATAGCAATGTCTCTTATTTTTAAACTTTAACTTTTTATTGTTTGTTAGTATGATGGTATTAGTGTTGTTTTCCATTGATTAATGCATCCTTTGATTCTTCACTCATTTTCGCCCGTGTTTGTGCCAAATTGTTGATTTTATGACCATTTTAGGCCCCTCTTTTCCTGTGAACTCTACTTTTTTTTTTTTTTTTTTCTAAGAAGCCTTTGCGATTTTCCTCCAATTAATAAGGCTCCTTTACACGCACTTTGTTCTATATCCTAAGAAGTATTGCTAATTTCTTACCCAGTGTTATGTTTTTCTCTTTCATGATCAGTTTTCATATTTCATATGACGCAATGATGATTCTAATAAACAATAAGGCTGTGACTATTCAACTAGCAATTCTATATCTCTTCAAGGGGATATTGGTTATTTTAGGCTATGTATAGTCCATTTCTTTTAGCATATTTGCACCGACTCGCAGCGGTGCCCTTTTAGCTCGGAAAAGTTCCCGGATCGCTGATTGGTTGGACAAGATAATTCTAACCAATCAGCGA
Organism: Palaemon carinicauda; assembly: GCF_036898095.1. Taxonomy (NCBI): domain Eukaryota; kingdom Metazoa; phylum Arthropoda; class Malacostraca; order Decapoda; family Palaemonidae; genus Palaemon; species Palaemon carinicauda. Next base: position 77,089,061 of record NC_090725.1, read on the forward strand.
TCAGGAAACTTTTCCGAGCTAAAAGGGCACCGCCGCGAGTCGGTGCAAATATGCATCGCTAAAAGAAATGGACTATAGCAATTCTATATCTCTTCAAGGGGATATTGGTTATTTTAGGCTATGCAGTAAGCCTTTTTTAGTTTTTTTCAGAAAATTTGTTCCTCTCTCCTCGTATTTGTGATTTTGGGGAGTTCCTTTTATCCTTTCTGTGATATGTATTGAGGACCCCCTTTCCCTGTACATTTTCAAACTTTTCTACCCTTTTACCCCCACCATAAGGTTAAATTTCGAGCACATTTTTCTATATATTTTTTTTAAATTGCTCTAACAGGCTTACTTTTTGTCCTAGAGAGGTCAGGTTGGTCTCATTCTTTTGGAAAAATGCCTGAAGTTTCTCATAAAATTATCAAAAATATATAAAAACATGTAATTAACAGTGTTTTGCAAGAACGTACCGGTACGTCCTTTGAGGGGGAAAGGGCTCTAGTGATATTGGTGGTTCTTTGCCACCTAATAGGGGAAATATAGATTTTTATATAACCTAGCATAAATTCGGCATTATTTTAGGGGAAAAAGATAATGTCCAGGAAAAGGTGGAATTGTCATTTTATAGCACATAATCACCACGCTCTCCCAGGACAGAAGTGAATTATTCGGGGAGAAAATACGGACTTATAACTTGGAAAATAATAACAAAATAATAACAAAAATTCTATAGGGAAGGTGTAAAAATGTGTAGGGAAATGAGGAAGTTATGCGGCACAGAATTAACAATAACCCCCAAAGAGAACAGTGTCAATGTACTATGATAAGAGGGAGCATTATCAAAAAAAAAAAAAAAAAAAAAAAAAAAATCCACAATACATTCGAATTACTAATTCCTCAATAAAAGGGAGTTAAAATACTGCGAAGAGAAAACCTCAATACTTTACTTTACTTGTTTTGGGTTTAAATCCAACCCTCCACTGAAGTCGAGTGAACTACTTCTCGGGCGGGTCCATATTAATCATCTAACGAAACATTTTCATTAAAACTTATACAATTCTTTGATTGTAGCATCTTCCAAATCATATGATCTTGTGAAAAGTAATGTCTTTAGTTTCTTCTTAAATTCAATTGCTTAAATTCTTACATAACAAGATTCACGAATATCTTAGGAAATGTATAAAATATGCAAGTATGAGAAAAAAAGGACTATTACAAAATCACCAGTTGAGAAGTGGAAATGTGCAATTAAAGAGGAAACCTTTTTATATGGAACTAATTTATCTATACCAGTAAGGAAAGATGTGAAAATGTAGAGTGTGGCATTCGTATCATCCGGTGAAAAATTATAAATACCTCTAAGGAGGGATGTTAAAATTCACAAGGAAAATACGAAGTCAAATGAACTTCAGCAAAATCACTAATACCTTCTAGGAAACAGGTGAAAGAGAGCTGCGACAAAGGTACCCTTATTAGTTAGTTCGATTTGACCAATACCTATCAGGGGATGGGAAAACTGTCAAAAATAACAAAAGTGTCTAGGGATTAAACTCTGCAGGTAAAATGAACCTTATACGGTTCCAAAAAATCACCAAAACCACCTAGGAAAGAAGGAAAGTTAACTGAGAGAAGAGGGAGCCTTATTATCAGCTACAAAATCCCCTATACCTCCAGGGAGAGAGGTTAATATGTGCTAAGAGAAATGGGATCCCTATTATCAGACACAAAATTTCTAATACTTTCTTAGAGAGAAGTGAAATTGTGCAAAGAGAACTGAGAGCTTACCTAGTTACAAAAACACACCAGTACATCCTAGGAGATATGTAAAATGTTCCATGAAATGAGGAATTCTTGTTAGATGGTATAAAATAACCAACATATTTGAAAAGAAGTAAAAGTGCACAGGGAAATTAGCTAATGTTACCAATTCTTTTAAAATTCACAAACACCTCTTGTGGAAGAGGTGAAAATATGGTAGGTTAAGAAAAGGTCTTATTTAGTAGCCAAATATCACCACCATATTTTATTATACCTATGGAAATGTGCTTGGAGAAGAGAGGGCCTCGTTTCCATACTCTCCTTGGAGATGTTACAATGTGCAGTTAAGAAATGGAACCTAATTACATGACACAAAATTGGCAATATCTTCTAAGATAAAAGTGAAAAGCGTTGAGAGAAGAGGGAGCCTAATGCCATGTAACAATTTATCCAATAGCTTCGAGGACACATGGAAATGTTTAGGGAAAAGAGAGAACCTCATTACCTAGCAGAATATCCCTAATGTCGTAAAGGAAAGATGTAAATGTATAGGTAGAAATCAATTCTTAGTTTGCGTAACAAAATCGTATTTTCTTACTGGGAGAGGTGAAAATGTGTAATAGCCGGAAGGAATCTTGTTTTCTACATAAAATTTCCAATTCCTCCTAAAATAAAGGTAAAAATGTGAATGGGGAAAGAGGTAGCCTTCTTATGTGGCACAGATACCACAATTCCTCTTGGGAGAGGGTGAAAATGAACTGGGAAAAGAGGGAGCCCCAAAACCTAAACATAATTATCAATGCCTCTGGGAAAACGGTAAAAAAGGAAGCTAAAAAAAAAAAAAAGACTTTATTACATGATATAGAATCATTAATACTCATATGTAAGAGAAGATGATGTACAGGGGAAAGGTGGAGCCTAATTACCATGCAAAAGAGTCTGCGATACATCATAGAAGTGATGTAAAACTGCATATTAAGAAAAAATGGAAGCTTCGCTATCTGGAAAAGGATTACCAATAACTTCTATAAACAAGGTTGAAATATGGTAATGATAATAGGGAACCTTATTACAAGGAATAAATTTACAAAAACTTTCTATGTGAGTGGTTAAATGTGAAGAGGAAAGGAGTGTCATTAGATGTAAGGAAATCTGCATTTCATTCAAAGAATAAGGTGAAAATCGTGAAGGAAAAGAGGGAACCATATTTCCAGACAGATGATCCCCAAATACATTATAAGAAAAGTAGGAGGGGCCAATATGCAGGGAAAATATCCAATCCCCAGTTGTAGAAACATGAAAATATGTTTGGAAAAGAGGGGCCCTCATTACTTAGAACAAAAACACTGAACCAGACTAGGAGAGCTATCAACATACCCAGGGAAAAGAGGATGACTTTCATGAATAAAAAATCTATTTACACCATAGGAACAAGGGGAAAATGTGCTAGAAAAGGTGGGTGTGCATAATGAATGGCAAAGTGAACCATACTAAAAATTTGCCGGAAAAAGAGGAAACCTTATTCCATGTTACAAAATCAACTATGCTATAAGTAGTATAGTGAAAATTTGCAGGGAGATGAGGTAGCTTTATTAACTAGCCTTGATCACAAATACCTCCTAATCAGATGCACAATTACGTGGCACAAAATCTATAATATTCCCATGGAGAGAGGAGAAAATATTCAGGCAAAAGATCGAGCCCTATTGTGTGAGAAACAATTTCTAATACATCTTATTAAGAGGATAACTTATCAATCTACACTAAATCCCAGATACCTCCCTGGAGAGAGGTATACAATTGCAGGGAAAATAATGACTATTATTACCTCGCATAAATCACCTATATTTCTCAGTAAAAATGGGAAAATTTGCAAAAATAAAGGAGCCTCTCTAAATGGCACAAAACACCAATGCCTCCTAAAAAGGGCAGAGTATGTGCTGGGTAGAGAGGATGACCCAATACCTTAAAAATGCCTAGAAAAGAGGCAAAAATGTGAAGGGAAAACAAAGTGCTTTATTACATGAAAGATAATAACTAATACCGCCAACACAAGAGTTGAAGATGTGCTAGGAGAAGGAGGAGACTTAATGTGTAACACTAAGTCACCAATATCTCTTTGGAATATATATAAAGGGAAAGGAGGGAACCTTATTACCCAGCACAGCATTAAAAATACTTCATAGGACCCAGGTAAAAGCATACAAAGAAAAAAGGAGGCTTATTACATAACACAAAATCAAAAATAAATTGTAAAACAATGCCAAAATGTAACCACTTGACTAAGTGAGAGCTTTTTTATCTGCCACTAAATGGTCAGAGATAAATAAAACTATATCATATGGAACAAAATCACTAGCACCAATTAGAAAAAGAAACAAATGTATGGAAAAAGACAGAATAATAGAAATATACTCTAAGAGGAGGGCGAAACATGCACAGAGAAAGCATGGCCTTATAACCTGACACTTAATCACCAATAATGTAATGAAGAATGATGGAGATGTATAGGGAAGAGATAAATCCTTATTTTTAACTAGAAATCACCAATATTATATAGAAAATAAGTGAAAATGTACACGGAAAATAGAACTCGTTGCAAGCGGCGACAAATCTGTACTTCCTACAAAATAGGTGAAAATTAGCCAGGAGAAAAGGGAGTCCTTTTACCTGGCTAAAATTATCAGTTCCTCCGAGCAAAGAAGGGGAAAATTTTATTGCAAGGAAATGGCCTTTTATTAGCTGAGAAAAAAAAAAAAAACACTAATTCCCTGAAGAAGAAAAGTGAAAGTGTCTCAGAACTTAGGGAAAGAATGAACTTGCTTACATAACTTAGAGTCACCAACATATATAAGGAGAAAAAAAAATATGTAAAGAAGATAGTACATCTTCTTAATTGACTTAAATGAATTGCACCTCCTAGGAAAAAATAGAAAATTTACATGGAGCTGGCAAAAATCCTCAATAACTTTAAGGAGAGAGCAACCGACGTACAGGGAAAAGGAGAATCTATATTATGTACTACTAAGTTATCAATGCTTACTAACATAGAAGTAAAAGTTTTTAGAGGAAAGATGAAGAATCATGAACTAACTGTAAATCACCAATATTTGTTAGGAAAGGAGAAAAAGTTTGTTCGGGAAGTAGAATATATTAGAAAATGTATAGAGAAAACAGGGAAGCTTATTATTTGGAAACGTGAAAATTTGCAGGGTAAAGAAACGAGTCTTATCCCCTAGCACATAATAGACATTAACTCCCAGGAGATAACATTCATAAATAGGAAAGGAAAATCACCAATAACTTCAAGGGGGGAAAGTGGAGGTATGCAGGGAAAATAAGGACCCTTTTTAAGGTCTTAAAAGACTGTAATAACTCCTTCGAGAAAGGTAAAATACAAATAAAAATTACGTTCCCTTAATATACACTAGGCGAGATGAACATACACAAGGAAAAATAGTAGCCGTAACACTTGGCTCCAAATCCTTTATTTCCTTTCCTCATTGGGTTATTTGTCTTTGTTGAAGACATTGGGCTTATAGAATCCTGCTTTTTCAACTAGGATTTCATTTTAATAATAATAATAATAATAATAATAATAATAATAATAATAATAATAATAATAATAAACTACTTTTTAGGATTCGTAACAAAACGGCCTCTCCTCAACCCTTGCATTATGATGGATACTTATGTAATTGGATGTAGTATTAATTTTCCTCAAGCTGATAAGGTGTCGTTTTTTTCCCAAGTATAATTTTACCTATTCTTTAGGTTACCAGTCATTCTCTATCCCATAATGAAGTTCCCCATTTCCCTCTTTATACCTCTAATAAAGAGGGAAATGGGGAACTTCATTATGGGATAGAGAATTACTGATAACCTAAAGTTCCCCATTTCCCTCTTTATACCTCTAATAAAGAGGGAAATGGGGAACTTCATTATGGGATAGAGAATTACTGATAACCTAAAGTTCCCCATTTCCCTCTTTATACCTCTAATAAAGAGGGAAATGGGGAACTTCATTATGGGATAGAGAATTACTGGTAACCTAAAGTTCCCCATTTCCCTCTTTATACCTCTAATAAAAAGGGAAATGGGGAACTTCATTATGGGATAGAGAATTACTGGTAACCTAAAGAATAGGTAAAATTATACTTGGGAAAAAACGACACCTTATCGGCTTGAGGAAAATGAATACTACATTCAATTACATAAGTATCCATTATAATGCAAAGGTTGAGTAGAGGCCGTTTTGTTGGGAATCCTAAAAAGTAGTTTATTATTATTATTATTATTATTATTATTATTATTATTATTAAAATAAAATCCGAGTTGAAAAAGCAGGATTCTATAAGCCCAATGTCTTCAACAAAGACAAATAACCCAATGAGGAAAGAAAATAAAGGAGTAGATAAACCAGATAAAAGTAATGAGCAATTAAAAAGCATATCTTAAGGGGAGTGACATTAAAATACACCTGTCATAAATAAACTAAAAAAAAAAAAAAAAAAAAATTATTTCAGCCGGTTCAACATAAAAACATTCCTTGTAAGTTCGAGCTTTCAAAGTTCCACTTGATTTGGAAGATCATTTCACAGCGTGGTCACAGCTGGAATAAAATTTCTAGAATAATGGGTAATATTGAGTCTTATGATGGATAGAGTATGAATATTAGTATTAAGTACATACCTTATGTTATGAGCAGGATGGTGCTGACCGGGAATATCTGCAAGCAAAGGATAATCCAAATTATGAAAAAGTTTATGCAACATTCAGAAAAAAATAACTGAATTAGGGTGCTAGAGATTATTATAAAAAATTTGATAGACCATAAGTTCTTATTTAATAAATTAGATGAGATTCTGCAGCTAAGGACAAGTCATGAGAAGAATACTGAAAATAAGGCAGAATGAAAGAATTAAATCACTTCATCGAAATAGATTCATCATCAAAGATCCTAAAAGACTTTCTCAATAAACCATTTTTTTTCTGTGCAATTAAAGAGGAGACAGACTGGATTTGTTTCTCGACGGTTTATTGGCTATGAAAAATCCCTACTAAAATTACAAAAGAGTCATTCAGAGTTTAAAAAATAAAATTATATATCAATGCCGAGATTCGGATGTTGAGGAGCGACTGACCTCGACCCACATACAATCATACGTTGAGCTTTGATAGTGTTCCATTTTATGCATCATAATTTGCACCATACACTAATTTTAGGCAGATCACTATTTAGGGATTCAGCAACCCTAATAGTTGGACTTTATGAAATTAGAGTAGCATCATTTGCAGATATAACAAACTTGTTTTCTATGCCAAATCACATGGCATGTGTATATAGTATGAAAAGTAGGAGGCCAAGAACACTACCTTAAAAAACACCAGATATCACATTCATTTACTCACTATGGTACCCATCAACAACATCTCTTGACAATTCATTACTTAAAAATTCTAAAATGATGCTAAAAAACACCCACTCACTCCCAACTGTTTGAGTTTGAAAACAAGGGCCTGGTGATTAATACGGTCAAGAGCAGTACTAAAATCAAGGGCCATGCTCCAAGGCCTTTACGAAAGCCAAATTGCAAACTAAGGAACAAATTATTACCTTCACCAAACCTATTTAGACGTTTGGCCAAAAGACGCTCAAAAACTTCATATATGTGATTTATGGATATTGGTCAGTAATCAGCTGGACTTTTACTATTACAGCACATTTACATAATGGAATAAGATTCCTATTCTCCAACAAGAGCTATAAGAATCTCTTCTTGCTAACTTTTAGAAAATAAGAGATAACTTAGGATCTAGGCTGTATTCTTTATAAAAAACGCAATAATACCATCAGGCCTTACACCTCCATAAGCATCAAGGTCTATCAAAAGAGCTATAATTTCACAAGAGTGCAAAACTAAACTAGTTAGTGATGCCAAAAGAAATTTGGAATGAGTAAAATCCAGTTTCTCATTACTTTGCTTACTGTCAAACACATTAGTAAAAAAAGATTCCTTTGAACAGTGATTGACAGATCTGTTACCCCTACACCAAAAATCCAGATTCAAGAATAGCCCACCACTGATCCCGGGTTGTACCAGACTAGGTTTCTTTTATGGTTGAGTTGTATTTCTTTTCAGTTGAAGCATAAACTATGGTATTTCAATGACAAATGTGAACTAAATTTATAATTCTTTGAAAGATGACAGGCGTACTGCTTCTCCAAATAGGCATGTTGTACCGCTTGTGTTTCACACATGCTCTTGCTCTTTAACGGTATTTTCTTTTTTTTCATTGTATATCTTGCTCTACACCCCTATGTTATGAGAACCTGTTTAACCCATTATTTTCAGGAATTATTTTGTTTGAATTTTGTTCTCTTCTTGTCCAGAACCTGATGTATATAAACTCGCTATCTGTTGAAATAAAATTAGTTACATTCACCTCAATTCTCAGTTACAACCTAACGGCTCACTCTCACAATGTCTACAATCATCGTCAAACAAGAATTTGTCTTTAGATTGGTACTTTAGCAGACGAGAAGGGACATGTATATCAAGTCTATTGACCATATTCTCATTCATAATAACACCAACAAACTTGAACTATCATATTATGTTGAAAAGAAAATTCAAAATACCATTCCCGTTAGCTTGTTATTTTCTGAAAGACTTACATGAGTATGGCACATCAAACACAGATTGCTCAATCTTCATTTCTAAGGAAATTGAGGTATAACCAGATGCATAAACTGGAGAACTTACCTTACTTGTTATGGTATAGCGCCAGGTGGGTTTTAAAATATATATATATATATATATATATATATATATATATATATATATATATATATATATATATATATATATGTATATATATATATATATATATGTATATATATAATATATAAATATTTATATATATATATATATATATATATATATATAAATATATATATACATATATATAAATATTTCTATATATATATATTATATATATACTTATATATATATATTATACATATACTTATATATATATATATAAATATATATATATATATATATATATATATATATATATATATATATATATATATATATATACAGTATATACACATATATATAGGTATATACATGTGTGCGTGTGTGTAGCGGATAGATTAACAGTTGGACAGAGATAAATGAAGCAGTTAAAAAGATCGTAGTGCCACCACACACACAGATTTGGTTATTTGTGTATTAGTTATATGGGTTCATAAGGTTCATATGGTTCATTTGGGCCGTAAGAAAAATTCCTGACAACAGCCTTTAAGTTCTATATCTATTTCCACAATTTTAAACCAATTGTGACTATAATCGCGCACAAACTACTGAAGAAAACTGGGAAGGGAGAATAAAACGCTCAAGAACTTATGGTCTTGGGGTCCGATCTTCACGAGGGGGAGGGGGGGGGGCGAAAGTGGGGGGGGTAGTTCACTTAATCATTCGTAAGGCTTATCGGAGCTTGGGGGATAATTCCATTCTCAGACATCCTGATATCCCCAAAGGTAATGTTAGAACGTCCGAGAATCGATGCAGGGAGAAGAAGTTGAATTCCCCCTCCTACCCTGCATAGTAGGAAATGAAGATATAAGTAAACTATGATATCACAGATGATGGTGATCACTAATTATAGACGGGTCATAATAATTGTTCTATTGACAATATTGAATGGCGTGGGAACTTTTCCCATGACGACACACAGGTGTCCCGAATTTAGGACAATTAAATCAGATACTGAACTATCTAATGTGATGCAAACTGATTAAGTTCCATCGGATTACAGAACGACGAAGCACTAACTAAAACCGGATTAACATATCAGTAATAAACTGATGCGTACGGCGACTCCGAATTAATTTCTTCGATGATTTATAGTTGATATGGCATTATTCAATGCTAACAAGTGTGGTAGTATATGCATAATCAGCAGGAGTAACTGGTGACATTTTATTGATCGAAAAGAAAATAATGTATGATGCAATAGACCAGTCGCTGAAAGCTGCTTTATTGCGAACAAAGGCGTGAGGTAACAAACGGACAGCTTCATCTATAACAAAAGGCTAGAAATAGGACAGTCAGAAAAAAAAAAATCAGCAAAACGGGTATCTTTATAGCATTTATATTATGAGAAGGTGTGTACAAAAAACGTCAACTATATTACCATCCATCCATATACCAAGGCACTTCCCCCAATTTTGGGGGTAGCCGACACCAACAATGAAACAAAACAAAAAGGGGACCTCTACTCTCTCTGTTCCTTCAGCCTAATCAGGGACTCAACCGAGTTCAGCTGGTACTGCTAGGGTGCCACAGCCCAACCTCCCACATTTCCACCACAGATGAAGCTTCATAATGCTGACTCCCCTACTGCTGCTACCTCCGCGGTCATCTAAGGCACCGGAGGAAGCAGCAGGGCATAAACTCAAATCTATAAATCAAAATTTTCAGGTTGAAAATAAAATCTCTCTCTCTCTCTCTCTCTCTCTCTCTCTCTCTCTCTCTCTCTCTCTCTCTCTCTCTCTCTCGTTGAGATAATACTGGTGCTAGAGAGTGATTGGCAAGGTTTATCATTCAATATACGAGTTCAAGAATACTTCTCGCATTGAAAAAGGCGAAGCAGCATTTCAACATGACATACACATTGCAACTTATCACTTTTTATTACACATAAAAAGGAATTAGTATGGGATAATTTGCTGTTATTGATATGATAAACTTATTCGACCATCTTCGGATATATACTTGAATCTAAACAAGGGGGAATCAAACTTGTGCATATCCACAAAAAAAAAAAAAAAAAACATAAATGCACAAACACATGTGCAATAGTTTCTCAATTGGTACATTGGATTAATATCTAGTTGACAACGAAGAATATGTGAAAAAGCTTATGTATCAAAAAGCTCTTAAAACTGGTTATGCCAAAACCATGATATTAGAACAACTATATAGTCATATGTAATGTAAAAACCTAATGTTTACCTGATCTTTTAAACCTTTATTCAGCACTCTTTGGATTTAATGATAATACAGGCATTAAAATCACTCCATGACACAGTATGGGGCCTCATTGCATTTAGGTGAAATTTTATATAGCAAGTTAGTTACCATTTTTGCACAGTCTATCATGAATTAATGATTTATGGACTGATTTATCTATGAAATTTGGTCCATGCATTTTAATGCTTGACATGCAACTGCGGGAAATCCTACAAGTTGTCATGTGAAGTAAAATTTATGAAATATGAACCACATATTTTAGGACTTGACGTGCATCTCTGGATAAACCTTGCAGTTGCCCCGTAAAGCAATTTATAAAAGAAAATGGAAAGCAGGATAGAAAATTTTTTGCGGGAACAGAGGTAAAATTCATGATATGAAGTGAAGGTAGCAATGATATAAGTGTACCAAGTTAGGTAAAGACGGACGCAGAAATTCCTGGCACATGTCGCACCAAAAAAATCAAGTGCCTAGCATAAGGAGAGATGGCAAATATGGTGGGCTGAGCAACACATAGAAAGTCGCCGTAGTAATTGTGGGACAGGGTGCACATCCTCAGGAAGAGATGTGCCAGGAATTTCTGTGTCCAACTGTATTTTATGGCACCAAACCCCTACGCATTAAAATTTTGTTTTTAATTACATTATACGATTTGTGTTTTCTTTGTTTGAAAAAAAAAAAAGCACAGGAATTATTAACCGGCTACCCCACCTCAAATAATGCACTTATATCTGGTAGGTCTTAAGACACTTTATATTTTAATCTAACGAATAATGCTTGTAATATTTAATACAGAAGACTCATATTGGACATGCATACAACACACATAGATTGATGTGAGGGGTAAACTTCAGATAATTAGGCGTTTTCTAAATGCTCAAGTAACAAAGATCGAATAGGAATTCTACCTAAAACAAAAGTTTTGAATTATCTGAGTTGGAAACTTCATATTTGGCATACCCAATCTAATAGACAAACTCCATTCATAAGTTTTAAACTGTACAAGACAGATAAAATAAATTGTCCATAACCAAGCCACTATTAGTACCTATACACGGATCGAGGTCAGGGCCCATTAAAGATGTCAATCTTCAGATAGGAATTTAATCTTTGCCCCAACTTTCGAACTAAACTAGATAGATATTTCACCTCTAAAAGTAACTTGGGGAAAAAATTACATTGAGTGAATGAACTGATCAGCTTAGCAAAGGGTTAAGGTCTGTGATTACTCTGCTTTGGTACATTTGGTCTTCAGAAGTGGGTACATTTGGTCTTCAGAAGTGGGTACATTTGGTCTTCAGAAGTGAAGAATTGAGGATATAAAGTAACAAGCGAATGTGAGGACAATTGAAATTGTTGGATGGACACATAAGATCGATAGCAAGATAGGGGTATGGGCAGGAATGGGTCCACCGATCAGGGGACCGAGAAATTACGAGGTGAATATTATTGTACACATTTACAGAACTAGGAAGTTTCTGGGGGTCTTTGAGGACGATGAATCCTCAAATTAGTGGCTAAAGAACAGGTTATTAGCAATAACTATTCTTATCTGCAACAGATCCATTTTTATGTGGGACAGTTTAACGTCAAAAAGTATAATGAATAAAAAAAAACTCATCTTTTGAATCAATAATATGGTATTTCTAAAGTATCCGAATTCCATTAACAGTAAATCTATCATGTTAGAGTTTTACACGAGTTAAACGACAAACACACGGATGAACTAAATTGAATCTGCAGTTTATATCCGATCCAATTCTCTTCCCCTTAAATTTGTCTCATAATCGTCGGAAGAATGAAGAGCCATTTTAAAAGGTTTTATATGTGTAGCCAAAGAGAATAAGAGAGCCAAAAGCTACTGGGAGAGGTTTGAAGATTTATTGCTCGGCGTTTCCAATCGTGAAAAAGGAAAAAAAAAATAAATCTGAATACGTGTAAAACTTATGAAACGTATTTTTTCTTGTTTTTTTTTTTCTTTTATAAAAAAAGGCTACGGTTGTATTAATAGTGACTTGTAAGACGTCTTCCAACTTCCTTTTAGAATAAGATACACACACAATATATATATATATATATATATATATATATATATATATATATATGATAAATTTTTGCACATTTAAACGTGTTTCTTTCATATTTCAAATAAGCCATATATATTAATACATTAAAGTCCGGATTCTCTTAACGACCTCGGGATCAGAGCCCCAGGCGGAATCGCCCAAGGACTATAATATCGGACCGGCGGGGATTTGAACCCTCGTCCAGGATATCTGTATGCCAGTGACTATATCACTCTTCGTGGCTGAGTGGTATGGTCACTGGCATACAGATATCCTGGACGAGGGTTCAAATCCCCGCCGGTCCGATATTATAGTCCTTGGGCGATTCCGCCTGGGGCTCTGATCCCGAGGTCGTTAAGAGAATCCGGACTTTAATGTATTAATATATATGGCTTATTTGAAATATATATATATATATATATATATATATATATATATATATATATATATATATATATACATATTATATATATATATATATATATACATATATATATAAAGAGATTCTAAGGCAGTAATATTAAGTGACAAGTATAAAAATAAGATGCAGAATCATCTATTTTAGTAATAAAGTTCAAAATAACGAGTAAATGGAGAATTTTCACAAATCAAGGAGATGCTTTGCAACGAAAGAATTATGTCTGGTGAATAAGCGAAAGCGTGGACATCATTGAATTTGGTTTCAACAAAACCTCACTCAGTTTTGATCAAACTATATTGAAATTTTGATACAAAATCTTTTGTACCATCATCATCATCATCATCGTCGTCAGCCGTGGATAGTCCACTATACGGCAAAGGCCTCATACATGTCCTCCCACTCCCATCGGTTATATGCTATTCTATAGCAGCAAATGTTCTTAGTTTTCACCCCCATCGTTCTCTCTTTCTTCCCCTACTTCATTTGCAATATCTAGGGACACATTCTGTTACACACGTTGTCCATCTGATACCTGATATTATCATTATGTGTTTTGCCACATTCTTTTTTTTTCTACATGTTAGAATATCCTCTATCTTAGTATGCTCTCGTATCTACCTATATATATATATATATATATATATATATATCTTTTTTTTATCTCTCAGTGCTAATTCCATCATTATTCTTTCCATATCTCTTTGAGTCGTAATTAGCTTATGTTCTAAGGAATTAGTAGGGCTCCAACTGTCCGATGGATAAGTTAATACTTATGCCACACTGACACTTGCACGAATTTGTGGCACGCATTGTCATGACTTAGAGTCGTGCCAATGCGCAAACTAGTCGTAAACTGGCGTGAAGTGTTCGCAAACCCGTTGTGACATCGTGGCATGTCGTAACGAAAATTTTGAAATGTTAAAAATTTTGGTCACAACAAAATTTCGTGACCGGGTCGTGAACTATGCGCAAACTGTTCGTGAACTCGTCGGGACGACACAGGAGGATGCATGCCAGTGCGTGGCAATGCGTGCCATGCCACGACTGTCACGAACTGCCACGAATAGTTCACGAACAGCTCACGTCGAGTTCACGAGTAGTTGACGACAATGCGTGTACTTCACGCATTAATGGCACGAGCAGTTCACGACTAGTTTACGCACTTCACGAACAGTTTGCGCATGGCCCGAGCAGTTCACAATCAGTTCACGTACAGTTCACGAGCAGTTCACGACTACTGCGCGACAGTGGCGCTCGCGTCGGTGTGGGGGTATATATAGAGCTTCCCGGACACTTCTCGCCATTCCAGAGCTCACCAGCGAAGAGACAACATGCCTAAAAACAAGCTGACAAAAGGAAGAGGGGGAAGACCAGAAGCCAACAGGCCAGAGGCAGAGACTGCTGATAGAGATGATTCTCCTCACTCATCAATATCAAGTCTCGATCTCATGATCCCGGAGGCACAGCAGGATCCAATCGAAAGCCAGAGACAGCCATCCAGTGAGGAAGAGAGAAAGCAGAAGAAGCGGGTCTGGGTGTCCAAGAAAGAAATCCCTGACTACCGCTGGACAGAACAGGCGGGGTTTAGGTTGGCTGACCCCGTGAAGGAGAACCCC
>NC_090725.1:77106450-77113950 GCF_036898095.1 Palaemon carinicauda
AGAGAGAGAGAGAGAGAGAAATTCATTGATTCCTAACAAACAAACAGAAATGGAAAAAAAATCAGAATAGATTTCTGACTCTAAACCTGTCAATAAGTATTTCCAAGGGATTCTTACGTTTTATAAGAGAGAGAGAGAGAGAGAGAGAGAGAGAGAGAGAGAGAGAGAGAGAAATTCATTGATTCATAACAAACAAACAAAAATGGAAAAAAATCAGAATAGATTTCTGACTCTAAACCTGTCAATAAGTATTTCCAAGGGATTCTTAAGTTTTATGAGAGAGAGAGAGAGAGAGAGAGAGAGAGAGAGAGAGAAATTCATTGATTCCTAACAAACAAAAATGGAAAAAAAAATCAGCATAGATTTCTGACTCAATTCCCTCTAATATAAGGATGGAAATCCTTACCGTAAATCAGTAGCCTATAGGTTGGGTGGGAGACAGATGAGAGTCCCATGACTATATAAAGAAAAAATTTCGATTATACGTTAATATCTTGAGAGTGGTTGATGTCTGTTCACCAACTACCTTTGAGAGGTCTTACAACTAACCATGGGTATTTGTGGCCTATGTGGTTACTTCCCTGACTGGGGTTCGAGTCCTGCTCAAACTCGTTAGTTTCTTTTGGTCGCTGCAACATCACCATCCATGTGAGCTAAGAATAGGGGTTTTGGGGGAGCCTGTAGGTCTATCTGTTGAGTCATCAGCAGCCATTGCCTGCTCCTAATTGGACCTAGCTTGGGTGGAGATGGGTCTTGCGTGCAAGGGCAGTGTCCTGCTTGATATGGCAATGTCACTGTCCCTTTATTATTATTATTATTATTACTATCCAAGCTACAACCCTAGTTGGAAAAGCAAGATGCTATAAGCCCAGGGGCTCCAACAGGGAAAAATAGCCCAGTGAGGAAAGGAAATGAGGAAATAAATAAATGAAGAGAACAAATTAACAATAAATCATTCTAAAATAAGTAACAACGTCAAAACAGACATGTCACATATAAACTATTAACAACATCAAAAACAAATATGTCATAAATAAACTATAAAAACACTCATGCCTGCCTGGTCAACAAAAAAGCATTTGCTCCAACTTTGAACTTTTGAAGTTCTACTGATTCAACCACCCGATTAGGAAGATCATTCCACAACTTGGTAACAGCTGGAATTAAACTTCTAGAGTACTGCGTAGTATTGAGCCTCGTGATGGAGAAGGCCTGGCTATTAGAATTAACTGTCTGCTTATGCTATTTATGAGTGGCCTTAAAACCTGTATGAGATAAATTAGTTAATTATTTAGTCGAAGAATATCTTTGTGACCTGGCATTGTGGAGATGCGGGAAGAAAGACAATCAGGTACCAAGACATCAAGCGGCGATATGTCAGGGAATATAAGAACGCAAAACATTGCAACTATATTAGAGGTTGGATGATAAGCCAGAAAATTAATGAAATGTGTAATGTCATGGCACATGTGGAATGTTCTGAAAAGTGCCAAGGATTTCAGTTCCAAATTCTTTGGTGGGGGTGAAGGAATGAAATGGTTAAAGAACATAAACATGTTTTCTTCTTACATACATGTGGTAAGCAATTGATGAAAATATGAATCAAATGAAATTATCAAAAGACTAAGGAAATTAAATAAACCATTCAATTTTTTAGAAAAAGGAAAACAACGTCGGATATATCCGTCGGATGAGGGGCGTATAATTTCCTAGGGGAATTAATTTGGAGCGTTGTAAATTCTGAGAACCAGAGTAATAAATTCTTTGACTTTAACACCTCTATAACGTATGGTGACAGCACATAAAAGAGAGAGAGAGAGAGAGAGAGAGAGAGAGAGAGAGAGAGAGAGAGAGAGAGGGGGGGGGGATAGTATTAAATCAGTTATTCTTCGAAATTTAATGTTTATGGTGGTCAATGAAGAAAATTATCAGGGAATACATGAACTATAGTCCATTTCTTTTAGCGATGCATATTTGCACCGACTCGCAGCGGTGCCCTTTTAGCTCGGAAAAGTTTCCGGATCACTGATTGGTTGGACGAGATAATTCTAACCAATCAGCGATCAGGAAACTTTTCCGAACTATAAGGGCAAAGTTTCCAGATCGTTGATTGGTTGGACGAGATAATTCTAACCAATCAGCGATCAGGAAACTTTTCCGAGCTAAAAGGGCACCGCTGCGAGTCGGTGCAAATATGCATCGCTAAAAGAAATGGACTATAGTTAAATATTATAATCAGTTTATATAGGTGAACATTTTTCATAATGAAAAACAAAGACGAATTATGCGAAGTTTAACATACCCATAGAGTATTCAAATCGAGAAGAGATATTTTATATAAGTGAATGGGCTTCTTTCCCAGTTGGAGCCCACAGGCTTATAACATTCTGCTTTTCCAACAAGGATTGTAGCTTATCAAGTAATAATAATAATAATAATAATAATAATAATAATGAACTAAGGAACCTCTGTAACGCGGCCATAATATTGACAATCAAAAGCCACAATAGTGTTAAAATATATTATTGTACAATGGTAAAAAATATACAAGGAGAGACTTTCGGATATTGCTCCGTATCCCTCTTCAGTCCTACTGACCGTCAGTAGGACTAAATATACAAGGAGAGACTTTCGGATACTGCTCCGTATCCCTCTTCAGTCCTACTGACGGTCAGTAGGACTGAAGAGGGATACGGAGCAGTATCCGAAGATCTCTCCTAGTATATTTTTTACCATTGTACAATAATATATTTTAACACTACTGTGGCTTTTGATTGTCAATGATAATAATAATAATAATAATAATAATAATAATAATAATAATAATAATAATAATAATAATAATAATAACAGGAACAGTAATTATGGAACATAAGACCACCGTCCAACTTTTAGGTTTGTTGCCATTGTGAATAATCATCGTTATACCTCGAAATCCACTTAAGACCAGGGTACGCCTTTTCAATCTTCTAATTCTAACGTGAGAAAAATGATAGTATATGTCAAAACACTTAAATCTTTACGAGACGACAGTTAATATAGAATCTTAATAAATTTTCAAATAATCTTATGTTTGTATTGGGAAGGCACCAAGGGAATATTTTGATACTATAGTCCATTTCTTTTAGCGATGCATATTTGCACCGACTCGCAGCGGTGCCCTTTTAGCTCGGAAAAGTTTCCTGATCGCTGATTGGTTAGACAAGATAATTCTAACCAATCAGCGATCAGGAAACGTTTCCGAGCTAAAAGGGCACCGCCGCGAGTCGGTGCAAATATGCATCGCTAAAAGAAATGGACTATAGTACTGTTCCACAGCTTTAGTGAATATATGTTATGGAAGATTATATTTCCCACCTTTCAAGAGTTATCTATGCAATAATTCTATCATCTAAAGTTACCACGATTGTTATCTATGTAATTTCGTTCTCTCTCCGTATCCATGAGAGAGAGAGAGAGAGAGAGAGAGAGAGAGAGAGAGAGAGAGAGAGAGAGAGAGAGAGAGAGTGCTACAATTGAACAAAAGTGCCTTGTACTATGATCTCTCTAATATCCGCCTTTCGCTCTCTTCTCCAACTATAGTCCATTTCTTTTAGCGATGCAGATTTGCACCGACTCGCAGCGGTGCCCTTTTAGCTCGGAAAAGTTTCCTGATCGCTGATTGGTTAAAATTATCTCGGCCAACCAATCAGCGATCAGGAAACTTTTCCGAGCTAAAAGGGCACCGCCGCGAGTCGGTGCAAATATGCATCGCTAAAAGAAATGGACTATAGGTACCCGCCAAATGCAAACCAATGATTCTTAGCACTGGCACCGATTGTGGGATAGCAGACCTATGGCAGATCAACTCCCAGACTCTATGGATGGAAGCAAAACAGTACGTTTGGTTTGATAGGCAACGAAGTTTTACATTATTAGTCTAGTAAAATAAGCCAAAAAATTATCGAAGCCTAAAAAAACATTATATAATGAAATTCTTATAAAAAAAAAACACAATTTTATCTAGATAAACATAACCGCAATCCTCAAAAAGCGTAACAGGGAATATTTTGCAAAAAATAATCATCTTTTGGACAATTTTAAGGTTAGAAAATACGCATTTCTGGTTATTTTTATCCAGAAATGTGTAGTTCCACTCATTCGTATTTTATAACTTGCTGGTATCACCAAGAATAGATGAAAATTGAAATTATAAATTCTGAATTTATCGTTGTTGACGTCACTACTGACGTCACAAACTTTCCACTCTGAAATCTTCCTATATTAATTGCTTAGATTTCTTACAATTCACCAGACCTTCATATTTTATTTTTATTTTATTTCCTGTTCTCTTACTGACAGATATTTTGGTTTTTCAGTACTAGACTTCACAAACTTTCCAATCTGAAATCTTCCTATATTCATTGCTTGGATTTTTTACTATTCACCAGACCTTCACATTTTCTTTCTTTTATTTCCTGTTCTCTTACTAACAGATATTTTGGATTTTCAGATAACAAAATACTAGACTAGAACAAAGTAAAAAGTAGAACTGAACTGATCTTATCTTGGTAGGAGGCTCAAATTCTATATCTATTACGGCAAATAGACTGACATTTCAGCACTTGAGAGCATTTTTATTACTGAATACGTTTTTACGTGCTAAAATAAGATATGACCATCTTAGTTGAATACTTTTTTTCTAACTGAAAATCAGTTTCATCCTCACTGATTTTTGTAGATTTCAGTGATGGCTGAAAATGACGTTGATCCTGAAAATTTTGTATTATGCTTAAAAGCTTCTTTTTATCATAAAAAGTTCCGGTGAATACCAAATTATTACACACTTTGTTGTATAATTGAAAACGTCGAGAAATTTCTGACCTGGAGTCTTATGTTTCTAAGCGCATAGAAAAAAATTATAAAGTTGCTGGTCCACAGAGATTATCGTCGCAGTTTTATATCATCAATTGAAAAGTTGCCTTCCATGCTGACGAAGCGACTTGGAAAAAAACATGGAGCCATTTTCTTGGAAAGATCATTGTTTCTTGTGTGGACAGACAGCTAAAAAGGCTAAAAAGGTCATGTTTGTTAAGTGACACTTACTGGATTTTGACAAAAAATACTTCGCAAATGTTACCTAAGAAATGACAATTAGAACAACGAAGTCTACACATGAATTGCAACAGTGAGGATATAGTGGTAGATGATAGTGTATATATATATATATATATATATATATATATATATATATATATATATATATATATATAAATATTTTTCTCCTTTATTCTATACTGGCCAACTCCAGAAGCTCCACCAAGTAGAAGAGGCTGCCCAAGGGATGAGGTTATGCAAAAAGGGTTCTCTATTCTGTGTTTGGATGAATGGAGATTCAGATGGTATAGTCTAAAAGAACTGAATAGTGAAGTAAGAGAACTAATAGATGGGAAAGAGGATAGTAAAGGACGCTTTGGTGTTTATAGAAGTCAATGGGCGTTCAAATATTGGCTGCTTTCGAAATGTGGTAAGAAATATCATCAACAACAAATATTATAAGTCGAGAAGAGAAGATAGAAGCGAAGAAGCTCATCGCATCATAAAATCAGCAGCAAAACTGATAACAGCTGAGATTCGAGAACGTAATTATAGAATAGCTTGTTCTTTAGCGTTGTGGTGGCCTGGTGGTAGCGTCCTTGGCTAGTGATTGCCAAACTGGGGGTTGAGTCCCGCTCAAACTTGTTTCCTTTGGTTGCTGTAACCTCACCATCCATGTTAGCTAGGGTTGGGGTGTTTGGGGGAGAGTATAAGTCTATCTGCTGAGTCATCAGCAGCCATTGCTTGGCCCTCCTTGGTCTTAGCTTGGATGGAGAGGCGGCTTGGGCCCTGATCGTATTTATACATGGGCATTTTCTAGGGCATTGATCTGTTTAATAAGGAAATGTCACTGTCCTTTGTCTCTAACATTCATGAGCAGCCTTTAAACCTTTAATCCTTTGAATAAATGGTGCCAGCAGGTTTGAATCCTGTTGTGGTTAGTCTGTTGTAAAAAGGCCCTTACTTGTTCTTTTGTATATCATTCTAACCAACTTCTCCGAGGCTTTCCTCTTCCTCTATCCCGACAACATCACTTCTCTTGTTATTCTATAATCCGCCTTCTCGTTATCTACAGTACAGAAGAACTTCTGGTTTCCCTCTAGTCTCTTTTCCTGTAACTGCCTTACTTTAAAGATGATATTCACAGTCCCTCTCCCCCTTATGAATCCATGCTGCTGCTTTCCAATCTTTACAATGTCTCTCAACCTTTCATCTAGTATCATCTCTAAATTTTCAAACCATGCTCTGATAGTTTAATTCCCCCTTATTTACTGCATTCCATGAGGTCACCTTTCTGATTAAATATAGATACCATGAGACCCTCCTCCCAGTGTTTAAATACTTTTTCATCTGCCGAAGTTGCTCTCAATAAAGTCATATATATATATATATATATATATATATATATATATATATATATATATATATAATATATATATATATATATATATATATATATATATATATATATATATATATTATATATGTATATATATGTGTGTGTGTGGGGGCATACAAAGATTTAGAAACAAATTAAAAATAATTACGTTGGTGTTGTAAACCACAGATATGCTGTGCAATTCAACAACGGTTCTGTATTTTAATATCCTATGAGTTCCTTCTGTTGAACTGGAAAACTTTAATTATTTGGTGTAATCATGGATTTTATTTGATGAGAGGATTTACAATGGCAACATTTAATAGCTGACCGGTCATGCATACTGAAATACCGTAACATGTTTCCTACCCCAAGGCAAAACAAATTATTAAGCTTTTTATTCATTTTCTCCACTATGCTTTTGGAGAAGTCAGTGGGCCCAGGATGGCTCTGTACATTTTTTTTTACCTCAACGATTCAAATTTGTTTTGTTTTAGGTCACATTTTTTTCTTCTTTCATGGGCCATAAACAGATATTTTACGCCAATGTAAATATTATTCGAGGCTTCGCCAAAAAACTTTCTTGGTGAATATATTTTCCTTTGTGTTTTATTGCTTATAAAATTTTCAGTGTTATTGAATAACTTATATTTGCTGTCACAATATCGGTATTATTTTCACTTAATAGAATAATCTCAAAGAACGGTTTTTGTGCAAAATGCTTATTCTCCTTTGCTAGGAAAAAAACATAACGTTTTATCCATATGAGGACAATTATCTCTCTCTCTCTCTCTCTCTCTCTCTCTCTCTCTCTCTCTCTCTCTCTCTCTCTCTCCAATATATTACGAAAAGCTTTTCTTTTTTAATAATGTAATGTAATCTGGAACCCAGAACTTATAATATGAAATCAGTAATGTTATACTTCATATTAATAAGAGTTTAGTTGAGATTTCGCAGTCATCTGCTTCAACAGAATTTACTCATATTTTAGAAAATTCCCTGTTAATTATTCTAACGAGTAAGCCATCGTCGGAATAAAATATCAA
>NC_090725.1:77116450-77118950 GCF_036898095.1 Palaemon carinicauda
TTTGAGTCTATTTAACGATAGCTGAGGCCACATTTAACCCTGACTGATGGCAGCATTGGGTAAATAATATCCTTAACGTCAGCCCTACCCGGTAGTGAAAAAGAGTAAGAGTGTGAAGTAGCATGAGTCACTGGAGCATCTGCATAAAAGAGTATCAGTGCAAAGGATTATAATCAATGGTCGTATTAGCCACCAGTGTGACACACACAAATAAACACCTGCACACACACATACACACACACACACACACACACACACATATATATATATATATATATATATATATATATATATATATATACAGTATATAATATATATAAGTATATATATATATATATATATATATATATATATATATATATGTATATATGTATATATACATATACATCAAAATACAAAATTTTCCGTGTATTTATGATAAATAAAATAACCCACAATGTATGAAAAATAGGAGTGTATTTAGCTTTCGAAGGGACCATCTCCCTTCCTCTTCAGAATACAAATGAAGAGGAAGGGAGATGGTCCCTTCGAAAGCTAAATAAACTCCTATTTTTCATATATTGTGGGTTATTTTATTTATATACATATAGTTTCATACTATCTTCTCAAGGGAAATATAATGACAAATATAGATTATAAATTCAATCAAGCATAGGAGAACATTCGCATACAAGATCCGGGTAGAGATCGTGTACACAAGCACTAAATTATGAAAGCAAACAATTTCAATCCTATTTAAACGAAGCCTTCGCAAGAAGGCTGAGCCAACTTCGGAATCTCGCTAAGGACTGGAAGGTCACTCGAATGTCCAGATGGTTCGACAGACTCACAGACAACGAGAAGCTTCCAATTAAGCCCAGATTCCACATCCAATTAGGACATATATGGCCTTGAAACAATTACTATGGTTAATTGATGTATCTCTGTAATTGCAATAGCAACAGTAAGAGGAGCATACATTGCATAATATCAATAAACACGTGACAATATATTGCAAAAGTTATTCTAATAACTCCAGAGTTCCTTGGGATATGAAACATTCAGTGTAGTAATGTTGAATTCAGATGAGTTCAGAGAGTTTTAGTATATAACGTGTGTTAGCAAAAAAAAAAAAAAAAAAAAAAAAACCTAAAACATTGAAGATTAGGCTTATAGGTTCACAAAGTTTTAGCATATAGCGTGTGTTAGCAAAAAAAAATCGTAAAATATTCAAGATTAAGCCTATATAAAGAAACATTCACTAAACAGCATAAAACAGATATAAAAAAATATCATTGCGTAGCGTTTAAACACCAAGCATATGTATTTTAAATAATCAAATGCAAGTCTCCTTCAACTCGTGTTAAGAAAATGTAACTTAGCGAACCATTTAAGGAATAAATAAAACCTTTTCCTCTGATGTATGATTAACAGTTTAAAGGTGAGCAGATACTGTCGTAGATTGAACTTATTAAATTCAGGTCCTCCTCATGTCTCTTCTGTCATTATTTTTTTTTCTCACTTCAAATTTACTTTCTTCTAACTCTCCTCTCGTCTTTGGACAAACTTTAGCATTGAAATCGCCTAAAAAAATTCAAGTATTCTTGGTGTTTATATATATATATATATATATGTATATATATATATATATATATATATATATATATATATATATATATATATATATGTATATATATATATATATATATATATATATATATATATATATATATATCTTCATAAAAAAAGTTTCCATTTCTTGCTCTAAATTAAAGGTTATTGTTACATACATTTGAGTGATCTTTAGTTTATACTTTTTATTTACTTTGATAATTAATACTGCAATTCTATAACTAGCATTACAAAATTCCTTTGTAACATTTCATGTCCTCTGAAGCACAATATATGGTTCTATTTGGCCTATTGAGGCAAACGGCCTTATTTGGATTTTGCCAGTTTTCTCTATCTTGAGCTTCAAATCAATACTTTTCCATTCATCATCTCCAACTTCCCGTTTCATAGTCCTCAAACATGTGAGCCTTGGTCTTACAACTCTGCTAGTGCCTTGCGGAGCCTATTTGAAAGCTTAGTTAACTAATCTCTCTTGGGGAGTGCGCAGAACATACCCAAACAATTTCCATCTAGCCCTCAACATGATCTCGTTCACATATAGCACTCAAGTAATATCTCATAGTTTCATCTCTAATCCTCTTCTCTCATTTAGCTCCCAAAATTCTTTTAAGGGCTGTGTTCTCAAATCTCATGTCCATATAGTAACATCAGTCTCAACAAACTGATATATAGCCTGATTTTTTTTATGCAATTTCATACGATTTGATTTACAAATTTTACCTTACCTAGCCATCGTCTGATTTGCTTTTTTCAATCTTTCATTAAACTTAAATTCTAAAGATCCTGCATTAGACATCATAGTTCCTAAATATTTAAATGATTCCACCCATTTAATCCTTTCTCCTTCCAATGATATTTCATCTTCCATTGCATATTCAGTTATCATCCT
>NC_090725.1:77146450-77153950 GCF_036898095.1 Palaemon carinicauda
GAGAGGTTTGTCTTCATAAAACTCTTACGGATAAGATAGAAGAGTTTGTATTATTATCATTAGTGGTAGAATTACAGAATAGATTATTAAATTATATAAGTACAAAATGAAAATTATTCAAAGGTATGTACCAACAACATCCCATACAGAGGAAAAAACAGAAACTTTTTTATGAAGATAGGGAGTATCTATAAAACATAAGACTCGATTTACATTTGTTTTGGTTGATTTTAATGCTAAAGTAGGTCAAAAGAAGAGAGAGAAGTTAGCAGGAGAGACTCTTGTAGTAAGCGTAATAAATGGCAGAGAAGATATGCCTGTAGAATTTGCTGATAGAAATCTTGAAATCATGAATCCTTTTTTTCAAAATGGTAACAAAGAAAATGGACAGGGATAAGCCCAAATGGAGAAACCAAAAGCGAAGTATATTTCCTTTTCAGGGGAAAGGTTAATTCAGTTAAAGATGTAACATTTTTAAAGAAGTTAAATTCAAGAGACCAAAGAATAGTGAAAAGCTATTTTTCTCACATCTAAGGAAATAAAGAGAAAAATTAAATTTAAGAAAGAAAATAAACACCCCTCTAATTATAGGTCATGATGAAATGGAAGAAAGTAAAGAAGAAATGAACAGTAATTTACCAAACCTGTATCGGAGTCAGAACAAGAGATGGGTAGAAAAGTTCCTAAACAAGATTAAGGAAAACTACCAGAAAAGACTAAAACCTAATAAAGAAAAGATTCGAAATGTGGGTAAAATCCAAGAGAGAAGAAATAGAATTAGCAGAGCTCTTCCAAACAACAAACAAACTATAAACCCAAAACACTCGTAAACGCAATCAGACAAAATTGAAGAAACACTAAAGAATGGAAGAAACATCAAAATGATGGACAGACTTGGAACAGGGCACCACCTTTTGTTTGGTTTAAAGCCTCTTGTGCTTTGCTTTCTAAATATTCTCTCCAGTTATTCCTGGCTTTTCTTTTGACCTCACTATCAATACTGGTATACTTAGCATGCTCTACCTTGTAATTTTCATCACTTCCTTGAAAACTTTCAACAATGAATCTATGTCTTTGTCTCAGTTTTATATCATCCAATGTATCATTTTTAATATCCTTGTAACTTCGTGTCCCAAAACTTTACTAACAACTGACTGATTATTTTCTTAATATCACACCATTCTTCCTTAATTGTTTACTCTTCGTCTTTTAAAGTCTCTAGAATGGCAAACATAATCCTACATTCAATTACAGATTTTTCTCTGATCTCATTTTCCAGAAGCTTTGTTGTATCATACATAGGTATTCTGTCCATTTTTCTGTTGGGTGCTCTCAGTTTTAATTTCATTGTGTCAATGAGAAGCTGGTGATCACTACCAGTATCTGCACCTTTATAGTTTCTTAAATTTCTCAGAATCCTCTGACTCTCTTTATTGATGGTAATATGATCTATTTGATTTTTGTAACAGCCGCAGTGTGAAGTCCGTGTATATTTGTGGATGTCTGTGTGCTGGAAAAAATGTACCTCCAAAGACAAAATTGTTGGTTGAACAGGAACTTTTCAAATATGCTATATTTTTATTTGTAACTTCGTCAATACGTTCGGCACCCATCATCTTCATACCTTGATTATTTCATCTAACTTTAGCATTGAAGTCACCAATCACAATTTTCATCACTCTCTCTCTCTCTCTCTCTCTCTCTCTCTCTCTCTCTCTCTCTCTCTCTCTCTCTCTCTCTCTCTCTCTGGGATCTCATTGGCTGCACTCTGAAGTTTTTCATAGTATCATTCTTTCCTTTTTACAGAGAAATCTTATTTGTGGCATAACAAAATATAATACTCTTATTATTCAGCTTGATTTAAATTTTTAAAGTAACAATCTAATATTTACAACTCTCCATTAAGGTGTTCTCTGGGTTTGTTCTCGTGATCATTCTTACCGCAAATTTTTCAACTCCATCTGTTCTTCCTGAATTGATATATATATATATATATATATATATATATATATATATATATATATATATATATATATATATATCCATATGAAGCTGATCTAGTGTAGAGTAAATATTTTTTTTAAGTAATTCAATTGTGGATTTAGGAGGTGTATAGCCAGTTCTTCTCTTGTAGGTTTAGTTAACTATATGAGAATTACAAAAGACTTTCGTCATTCATTTAATTGTATTTTTCATTCAAGTTAGTGTTTGTAAATTAACGTTATTATTAAGAATTAACGTTTTATTTCACATATTTTGCTACAAAGTCTTATGTAATCTCGATTAGGTATGCTCTACGACACATGCAAGGCATGAACAAGAGGGCTTAAGTCCTGTTTACGAGGTATTACATCACGTTTATATATCCACGTAGTTAGTCAATATATATGTGCCCCTAGGAAATCGTAAGCAGCAAAAGAGATCCAGCCTATCTCTTTGAAAGAGCCAGCATCCTCTCTCTTCTCAAGTGCATCGAGTGTGTGCCCTCTCAAAATTGAATAAATTTTTATCCAACATATACTGTGTACAGTGTTCAAACGTGATAAATCCATTGAATTATATTCCAAATGTATTCTGTTAATGTAACTACTGGTATTACATAAATTTTTTTAACTGTCTGTTACTTTTATGTAAATTGCATTAAGGGTTTAATCATTAGTGTGTTAAAGTGTTAATTATTGTCATTAATTATCAAAATTAAATAATTTTATAAATTAATTTCCGGTGAAACAAGTGATTGTATAATTTTCATAGATAAATACCTTCTTGTCTTAGTCTAAGTTTTTTTTCAAGATTTGATATTTTGAGTGATTCCTTTTAGGGTGATAATTCTTTGTATTAATATTGTAATTTTTATAGAAATATTTTATTTTTGTAAAGTATGTATTATTTAAATCACCAATATTTCTTAGTAGATCTTGCTTGTAATCGTTGCCTAAGAATCGAAGTAAGAGTTTGTTTCTGAATAGTTCAAGTAAAATAGTTACCCAGTTTTGTTTTGAGTGTACGTAAGAGACTGTTGGATATTCAGAGGTTTTATATATAGCTGTCTGGGAGTTATATAATTTTCTCAGGGGTCGGGTATTAATAATAATAATAATAAGAATAGGGAAGTGGGGAATATGGGGAAAGGAAGAGTACCCCTGGATACAATCCAGTTTATAGCTCAAGGCAGGTACTCGGGATGGGAAAGATTAAGGAAATAGGGAGAAAGAGAAGTACAGGAGAAGAATAAAAGAGAGGGGCAGACCCTCTTGCGATATTAGGGAATTGATATTATATTTTTATTTCCATTGTAACAAATATATGTAAATATACACAGGTGAGTATGGAGCTCGAGAGGTTTATGTAATTTTCCAGCCGTGATCATATAATAATATATATAATGGATATGGAGGTGAAAGATTTATAAAAAGTATTTGAATATTTGGAAAAATTAACAAAAATGATAAATGGGAGAGAGAGAGAGAGAGAGGAGAGAGAGAGAGAGAGAGAGGAAGAGAGAGAGAGAGAGATCAGGCCCAACAATTTTGATAAGCTCACGAGATTTATCGTTCATAAAATCATAAAATTCTGCGCTTTAGTGATATCATCAGTTTTCTCAAAAAAAACAGTGATGAGATGTTGTGTAGTTTAAAAAAAAAAAAAAAAATGTTAGTTTTATCTCGAATAATTCGGAAAACCCATGGAAATTAATCGACATTAACCGATTTTATTTAAGCACTCCAGCCATAACAAAAAAAAAAATAAAATGTTTAGGCCACAAATATCCGATAGAGTCGAAAGGATTTGTTTCTAGAAAAGATGGTTGCCAGTACTCAGCGAAGCAAGAAATTCAAATGTATTCAACTCCTAATCGCAGGACTGCGCGAGTTTGATTAGAGAAGCTATATATTGCAATCGAAATTCGATGAATTCGTTGTTGTCTAAATTGCCTTTACATAGATTTGAGTTTCATTGTCACTATTAGAATGCAGATAACCTTATATATATATTATCAAGACATTGTGAACATCCAGAATTGCTGTCTCAAATCGTTGAAATTGGCGGATACAAGGGAATTAATAGAATCCTTCTACATATAATTGGATTGTGTTCTCAGGGTTTAGATTCCGTAGCTTCATTAATGTGCTTTGCTAATTGAGTTATCCTTTTATATAAAGCGGGGTTTACACGGGCGAACAGCTCGTCGAGCCTGGTTCGACAACCCTGTGTTTGAATTGATGTTCGAGCGTGTAAACGGGCTATTTGGTTGTCGAGCGCGCTCGTCGAACGGCTCGATGAAAGTCAGACTCATTTTGACTTTTGTGGGCTGAGCTACATTGTTTGACGAACGGTGTGAACATGTGAACTGGTGTCGAGCATCGAACATCAGTTGTTATTCAAACCTGCTCGAGGAAACATCATCAAAGAAATGAATAATGGCTGCCATTAATGAAAGCAAGAATGGGAAGGAAGTCGTACTAGATTTCATACATGCATATCGGTCTCATCCAGCTTTATGGAAAGTTAAATCAAAAGACTCTCTTTTTAGTAGCCAATCCTTCGTCCACTTTGATCTTTTTTTTTTCTTTCTTTGTGCCACTGCTAAAGCAATGGCTATCAAATCGTCCTAGTCGAGAGACATGTTGACGTTGTTTTAGAACTAGGCACACTGAGGTTCGATGTACTGTCTGAAAGCTCTTCGAGCCGTTCTACAAGTAGGTTCGACAACCTGGCTCGACGAGCTGTTCGGCCGTGTAAACCCGCCTTAAGGATGAATTCTGTCAATAGAGTAATCTGAATACCATGGTCGGCTAGAAGTCATCTTATTTGCATCATAACAATATATTAATTTATTACATAATTGCGGGTTTTAAAAGGCTAAGGTGTTGGTTCAATATTTTTTCTTCGTTAATTTATTTTGAAATACTGTTCCTTTGAATCTTAATATTAACTTGAAAATATATTCTCCTTGGTTGCAGTTACATAAAGTCACTCTGGTTTTTTCCTATGGTAGATTTATTTTCACATTAAAAATCCGAAATTGTTTGTTTGTCAAGAGATTATGTAGAAAGTAGCCTACTTCTATTTAGGAAAGTAGATTTATTGCTGTGTTTGAGCCAGCCTTTCATTAGTTAGAAAAGCTTCAATGAACAGAATAATTTGAAATATAGAAAAGGGTAAGCAAATTTAAACCATACACAGGAGAATTTAAAACAAAAAAAAAAATCACGCAGGCACGGAGTGGTATTAATAACCACCCTAAAGCAATGAAATCCGAACAAAAATTACAATGAAGTTAATACAGAAAATTCATCTGGCCGGGAATCAAGAAAGACGCCCGCAAGTGGGCAAGAACCTGCATTAACTGCCAGACGAGTAAGGTCAACCACCATACCGAGTCGGGAGTCGATGATTTTCCCCAACCCAAGAGACGATTCGGACACATCCCCGTGGATGTCGTGGGACCTCTGCCGCCTTCAGCTTCTGCAAGATACCTTCTGACGATCGTCGACCACTCCACTAGATAGTTAGAAGCAACTCCGATGTCCGAAGCAACCACCCACGCCTGCGCTGAAGCTCTCCTGTCGAGTTGGATCAGCTGCTTCGGTGTCCCCGACGATATCACGACGGACCGAAGTTCCGCTTTCTTGTCAGAGATCTGGCTCTCTCTAGCAAACCTGATGGGAACAACACTCCACAGCACCATAGCATACAACCCGGTAGCAAACGGCATGGTCAAGAGAGCTTTTCGCACACTCAAGGCAGCCCTGATGGCGAGATGTACGGACGAACATTGGAAAGCGCAACTCCCGTGGGTCTCCCTTGGCCTTCACACGGCTCCCAGGGCAGACGGCAAACCTTTTCCTGCGGAGAAGGTCTACGGCGAGGCACTTACAGTCCCTGGCGAATTCTTCCCTGCAACTACCGACGACACCAAGTTCGATCACCTGAGAAAAATCGCCGGGAAATTCAGACCATGCCTGAAAACACAAGAGGCCAGGACCAGACACTTCACGCCAAAGAACCTCTGCGACTACGTCTTCATCCAGGCCGATGCTCACTGCCAACCCCTAACTAGACCTTATCGCAGCCCTTACGAGGTTGTCAGAAGAACAGCCAAATCTTTCCTCCTGATCGTCCACGGACAAGATTGGGTGACGATCGACTGATTAAAACCAGCATACCTCGAAAGCAACAAGCAGATCACTGCGGGCCCTGGTAGACCCAAAATTCCGCCTCAGAACAAATCATCAACCGGATAGGAGAAAACCACGAAATGACAGGGGAAAACGATTCCTCAAAATCAGAGCAACCTTCCCCTGTGCTCAAGCACCAGATGGGAATTACGTCGCCCTCCACGATACAATGATTAATCGCATCAACCATCTACGATACCCACTGTCGGGGGCGGGGGCGGAGTACTTGTAAGGACATCGTCTTACCCGCCGTGATTCCTCCCCTGAACTCTTTTCTGTATATTGTAACTTTATTCTTTATTCCACACAGTGGATTCTTGTACAACAATGTTGCGCTCTTTGAGAGGTTTATATCCATGTATAAAATTGTATATTTCATTAGGCTACCGCCTTGATATTTTATATTTATGTTTGAATCAAAACACAAATGATTGTGGTGGTTGGAAATATTTCCCACCCAGGCTACTTATCCATCCGCATGTTCAATAAATTGTCAGTCTCTCTCTGCTCGTCTTGTTGTCCTCACATTATCATCAATTTGACACATAAAATTCTCAATTCCTGACTGACTGGAGCAAAATGAGTGGAGAATTCAATTCCCTGGTTGTTCAACAATCACAAGAACATGATAGCTATACTATGATTGCTAGGAGCAGCAAAACTTCGATCATTATGTTTACCAGGCTTTTAGTGATGAGTTGTTGACCAAGCAACATCACACTGATAGCCAGTCAACACAGGTGAGGAGCAACCCTTTATGTACTGCTTTATGACCCATATCTAGTCTGCAATCTCCTCCATTCCTTCCTTACATTGTATCTTATTGCAATCGTGTCTTACAGGTATATATTAAAAAAATAACGCGTGTGTTTTATGTTATACATTCATAACAGTACCTATTGTATATATATCACAAAATATCGCTTTTCTTTCACTCCTCTTATCTGAAGAAATATAAATAAATAAGCAAAGAGGTGTGTATATATAAGACCTTGCCAGGCCATTAGTTTTATGAAATCCGTTATGGTACAATATCAGTTGAATAGCTTTCGTGTAGCTGTCAGTAAGAAATGGGAGCGAAATCATTTATATTTTTATTATGAACAATTAAAATTTTTGAGCTATTATACACTAGATTTCCTATTTGTTATGGAGCATTGTATTATTTTTTACTTCAGATATACACCATATCATAAATCATTATTCAGAAACAAATAAATAATATAATTCATATTCACAATATTGGTTGTGATATTCTAATATATTGTATAATATCATTAATTTCTAGTATTGTCTGTAACTTTTCCGTTCTTGTGAG
>NC_090725.1:77161450-77181450 GCF_036898095.1 Palaemon carinicauda
ATAAAGTTATCGGATGATTGTAAATTCATCGCAGAAATTAACCTTGGTATGAAAACAAATAAACTGAACACAAACACACCCATATATATATATATATATATATATATATATATATATATATATATATATGTATATATATATATATATATATATATATATATATTCAAATAGGCCATATATATTTTTGATACATTAATGTCTGGATTCTCTTGGCCAAGTGGTTTAGTCACTGCCTGTACAAGCTTGCTGACCAGGGTTCGATTCCCGGCCGGACACAAGCTCTTGTATTTGTGTGATTTCGCCTGGGGCTTTGATCCCGAGGTCGTTAAGAGAATCCAGACATTAATGTATCAAAAATATATAAGGCTTATTTGAATATGAAAAACACGTCTAAATGTACAAAATTTATCATATATATATATATATATATATATATATATATATATATATATATATATATATACTGTATATATATAAATATATACATATATATATATATATATATATATATATATAACCATATATATACATATATATATATATAACCAATATATATATATATATATGTATATTTATATGTGTGTGTGTCTGTGTGTGTATATATATACAACCCACCTATCAAACACCGTTGTTTTTGCTTTGCGCTAATCTACTCGGTACATAATGACGTCATGGAACACCCTGCCCAGAACGCGGTCAATTTGGACCGAAGATGGGTAAACCTTGTATTCTTTAGACCTTGGACAAGAGCTTCAGACCGGCCGGGAGTCGAACTCTGATCCGGGAAACTTGTATAAACAATGACTTACAACTTGGCCAAGTGGTAAGTCACTGTTTATACAAGTTTTCCGGACCAGGGTTCAACTCCCGGCCGGTCTGAAGCTCTTGTCTTTGTGTGATTTTTGCCTGGGGCTCTGATCCCTAGGCCGTTAAGGAAATCTAGACAGTAATGTATCAAAAATATATATAGCGTATTTGAGCAGATATATATATATATATATATATATATATATATATATATATAAATATATATATATATATATATGTATATATATACATATATATATACACAGTAAATATGTGTATGTATAAATTTATATATATATATATATATATATATATATATATATATATATACATATACATATATAATATATATATATACACAGTATATATGTGTATGTATAAATTTATATGTATATATATATATCTATATCTATATATATAATATATTGTTATGAACCGCCTTAATGGTTCAACAGGTTCTTTAAAAAAAATAAAAGAATTGGGACTGGAATGAACCGATGGACTGCAACAACCAAAGGGGTGGGTAAAACAGAAAATGCTCAAGTACCTTAACCTAGTTTATTTTACAAAAAATATACAAATAATAACAAGTATATACAATAATTACAATGAGTACAGGTATTGGGAAGCACAGAGACAAAAGATCGTTACAACAAATTCAGATTAAAATTAAAAGTTTCAAATACAGTCAACTCAAAGTTAAAGTAAATGACAAACAATTAACAGAATTCAATAACAAAAACCCCGTAAACAGCAGCAATGAAAAATTAATAAAAGAATCTCCTCATAATTACACTGGTTCTTCCAACATACAAACATTCATAAACAATCCCTGATCCTCGAGGACGTCCATCGAACACTGCGGGAACTACCACGACAGTGTCGATACGACAGCCACTTTGCTGCCACCGAAGAACAACGCTTCCAAACCATCTCGACCTCGAGGACCAGGTTAAGGACAAGTCACCACCAACTAGGAGACACTCCAAAGCTGGGCCCGCTGCTCCTTCTCGACTGCATTACGAGAAACGGTCCCTCTGGCTTCCCAAACCTGACTAAAGCATGTCACTCACAACGTGACCAAAGTAAACAAAGACCCCCACCTTAATAAAGAAAAGGGCAGTTACAAAAAAAATTGAAACTAGGTTGTTTCAGTCAAACAACCTAACACCTCCACACTCAAAAAAAAAAAAAAAAAAAAAAAAAAAAAAAGTTCAAAATTTTTTTTTTTTCAGATCACTCTCTCACCCACCCCCAAAGAAGTCACAGAACCATCAGCCAAAACAGACCCAATCCTGGCAAGGTCGCCAATTGTTACAAACCGCCTTAATGGTTCAACAGGTTCTTTAAAAAAAATAAAAGAATTGGGACTGGAATGAACCGATGGACTGCAACAACCAAAGGGGTGGGTAAAACAGAAAATGCTCAAGTACCTTAACCTAGTTTATTTTACAAAAAATATACAAATAATAACAAGTATATACAATAATTACAATGAGTACAGGTATTGGGAAGCACAGAGACAAAAGATCGTTACAACAAATTCAGATTAAAATTAAAATTTTTAATACAGTCAACTCAAAGTTAAAGTAAATGACAAACAATTAACAGAATTCAATAACAAAAACCCCGTAAACAGCAGCAATGAAAAATTAATAAAAGAATCTCCTCATAATTACACTGGTTCTTCCAACATACAAACATTCATAAACAATCCCTGATCCTCGAGGACGTCCATCGAACACTGCGGGAACTACCACGACAGTGTCGATACGACAGCCACTTTGCTGCCACCGAAGAACAACGCTTCCAAACCATCTCGACCTCGAGGACCAGGTTGAGGACAAGTCACCACCAACTAGGAGACACTCCAAAGCTGGGCCCGCTGCTCCTTCTCGACTGCATTACGAGAAACGGTCCCTCTGGCTTCCCAAACCTGACTAAAGCATGTCACTCACAACGTGACCAAAGTAAACAAAGACCCCCACCTTAATAAAGAAAAGGGCAGTTACAAAAAAAATTGAAACTAGGTTGTTTCAGTCAAACAACCTAACATATATATATATATATATATATATATATATATATATATATATATATATATATATATATATATATATATATATATATATATACAGTATACAGTATATATGTATATATACATATATATATATATATATATATATACATATATATATATACATATATACACATGAAGAGAGAGAGAGAGAGAGAGAGAGAGAGAGAGAGAGAGAGAGAGAGAGAGAGAGAGAGCTCTGAGGAACGATTTCCCCTGAGTGTCAGGGGACTTTTGAATTTAAGTGTACCTTTAGATGGGGAGTTTGGGCTTTTAACATTTTCTAGTACTCATAAAGAGCATTTGAAATTCCGCATGATGCCTTTTTTATAAGCTCTTCTCCACTGACATTTGTCATAAAAATAGAATAGATTTTAGGAGATATAGAAAATGTTTTAGTTTATTTAGGCGATTTCATTATAGTAAGGATATCGAAAGTCCTTTGAAGTCTTTAGAAATGTTACTAGAGAGATTGATAAATGTAGAAATAAAGATAAAAGTAAAAACGTGCCATTTTTAGGGTAATTAGAATACTTAGGGCTTGTAATTAGTGCGGAAGGACTGTACATGCAAGCTGGTGAATTTAGGACTTATGAATTATCCATCCGACAAAATTTAAGAGTTTACAATGATCCTTAGGAATGAAAAGGACTTACAACAATAGCCAAGCCAGTAACTGGATCGATGAAAAAAGGGAAGGTATTACTAATGGAAGGGTGAACAAGAGAAAGCTTTGAAAAAAAAATGAAAGGGAAGTTTATACAAGATCATATTTCAGTGCACTCAGACGTTTCAAAAGATTTTTCCTTACAGTAACTGTCTAGCATGTGATGCTTCAAGATTTTTCTCGGATTCACTCATCACCCGGTTAGCTTTATAGACGGCTTTTATCTTTGTATAAACTTTATGTGTGTATATATATATATATATATATATATATATATATATATATATATATATATATATATATATATATATATATATATACACACATAAAGTTTATACAAAGATAAAAGCCGTCTATAAAGCTAACCGGGTGTTGAGTGAATCCGAGAAAAATTATACCACCACTAAAAGAGAATATTTAACAACTTATTGTCTATTGAGGATGTTCAGGCACATATTATTAGGACATTAGCTAAATGTATTAACCAATCTTAAGCATTTCTGCAATCTTTTCAAACGGGAGAGATTCATAATAAACTTGAAATTTAACAGATGGTCCATTAATGTACTTATTATTTAGATAGATATGGACGCACGTGCACCCACCTTTCACCAGGGAATGACTACTCTCTCTCTCCCAAGATTTTAAGTATATCCCAGGAAGGTTTAATGCGATTACATAGGGTTTATCCGAATCCAGAGCTCAGGAAGAAACCGGAAATACTATCTCAACTGATACCTTTTGTTTTCAGTGTCAAATCG
The DNA here is from genome assembly GCF_036898095.1 of Palaemon carinicauda. Lineage (NCBI taxonomy): Eukaryota > Metazoa > Arthropoda > Malacostraca > Decapoda > Palaemonidae > Palaemon > Palaemon carinicauda. The sequence continues at coordinate 77,165,763 of NC_090725.1, forward strand.
CGGACTTATATTTAGAAAGAGTAAAGGTACAATAAGAAAAGAAGGAAGTGATCGGGAAATTAGTAGGAGAATTGTTGGAGGATCCAAATTTAAAGTCATGTTTTGAGTTAAGAGAATTGTTGGAGGATCCAAATTTAAAGTCATGTTTTGAGTTAAGAGAATTGTTGGAGGGTCCAAATTTAAAGTCATGTTTTGAGTTAAGAGAATTGTTGGAGGATCCAAATTTAAAGTCATGTTTTGAGTTAAGAGAATTGTTTGGAGGATCCAAATTTAAAGTCATGTTTTGAGTTCAGAGAATTGTTGGAGGATCCAAATTTAAAGTCATGTTTTGAGTTAAGAGAATTGTTTGGAGGATCCAAATTTAAAGTCACGTTTTGAGTTAATCAAAGGAATCTTGTATAACAGGGCAAAGGAGAAAAATTAATGTTTACAATTGTATATTCCTCACACAGGGAAGTACTACAAACCACGCAATCTGGTAATTGGAGTGGTGTTAACCAGGGATTAGAAAGATAACCCGTATCATAACTAGAAATTATTCTGGCCTTACTGCTTAGTAGAGACAAGTAATTTTTTTCAAAAATGTAATATTTGTAATCAACGTAAGGCTAACGATAATGCTATAGCTCCAAGAGAAAAAAAAAACGACAGAACCGGGTCCATTCTAAGTAATGAGGGATAATAAATATATTCTTATTTCCATAGAATATTTAACTAGGTATACAGAGATCATTCTTGTAAAATATGGAAATGCCGTTTCTGTTGCAGAACCACTAAAGTCTAAGATTATTACTAGGCACTCGTGTTCAGAGGTAATCCTCATGGAAAATACACCCGAGTTGATTAGTGAAAGTTAGGACAATAACGCAAATTTGTGCCAGATTCCATATTACCCAGTTTGAATGGAATGGTCGAAGGGATTATTAAAAATATCAAGGATATCTCATGAACTATATTGACCCCAAAATCCCCATAAACAGTAAATTGGGATAAAAGATATACACTTTGCAACATGCAAGACCACACTTTCTGTTGTATGGATATTGAAACGAACTCCAAATACTCTCTTGGATGATGCTATACCACCTATAGTCCATTTCTTTTAGCGATGCATATTTGCACCGACTCGCGGCGGTGCCCTTTTAGCTCAGAAAAGTTTCCTGATCGCTGATTGGTTAGAATTATCTTGTCCAACCAATCAGCGATCCGGAAACTTTTCCGAGCTAAAAGGGCACCGCTGCGAGTCGGTGCAAATATGCATCGCTAAAAGAAATGGACTATAGTCACACTTATAACTATGAGGATACTGTTAGGAAATTCATAAGAACCCTCGAAACCATCCAACAGACAAGGCAAGCTTGAAAGAAATGAAAATTAATAAATAAATACTCTGAAGACTTGTAGGCTGCTGCACCGTCAGATGAAGTAGGTTCACAAGTGTATTCACAACTCCATTAGTAGACGCAAGTGGAAGGACATGTCTGAGGCCACTGTTCAGCAGTGGACTATACTCTTGTTTTACTGAGGTGCATTTGCACCGACTCGGAGAGGTGCCCTTTTAGCTCGGAAAAGTTTCCTAAAATCTGACAGGTTAGAATTATTTTGTCCAACCAATCAACTAGTAAGACACCTTTTCAAGCTAAAAGGGCATCCCCAGTGAGTCAGTGCAAATGCGCCTCATTAAAATAAATTGACTTTTGTATTTGTATTTGTAAATTTGAGCAAAATGGATATTGTATTATAAGTAAAATTGATAAGGATATTAAAACCCAGCACTGGTATCTTCTCAAAGTGATCCAAACTGACCCTGGGCCTTCTAACAAATTTCAGAGATTATATGAAGCGATTCCTGATACTCCTAATACTACTCATAGATATAATCTACGAGATACACATTGAGCGAGGAAGCATACGAGAGAATCATGCCAGTGTTTGTATTTTAGCAGATTTGCCCTTAATGAGTCAATGTTGATTCAATGTTGAAGAATTAAGTGAACTTACGAGAACTTACAATAGGATTTGAAGCTCAAATTACTGTTAACAATCAAAATAACTTTAGGAATATGCTAAATAGGTTGATAGGTAGTATAGATAGTATCATCAGGCCCGATAAGAACAGATCGGTATTGGCCTTTAATGGTAGTGCCTTAAATAATCTCTCCAGGATCGTAACAGACGAAGACATTAGAAAGGAAAGTGAAAGTTTTGAGGATTACGAAGACATTAGAAAGGAAAGTGAAAGTTTTGAGGATTACGAAGACATTAGAAAGGAAAGTGAAAGTTTTGAGGATTACGAAGACATTAGAAAGGAAAGTGAAAGTTTTGAGGATTACGAAGACATTAGAAAGGAAAGTGAAAGTTTTGAGGATTACGAAGACATTAGAAAGGAAAGTGAAAGTTTTGAGGATTACGAAGACATTAGAAAGGAAAGTGAAAGTTTTGAGGATTACGAAGACATTAGAAAGGAAAGTGAAAGTTTTGAGGATTTGGTGGAAAGGGCCCGGTCAATATAAATAGTAGAAGGTACAAACAAATATACGGAGAACATATAATGTATAGTATCTTTCATGAATAATGTAAATAAGATAATTCACAGTGAAATTTAGGACTTCGAATCTGAGGGTGCATTGATGAAAGTGCTAATGGACGCTGAAATAGCGTTGACTTTTTATCATGAAATGATAAAGGTTATAATTAATGCTTACAAGGGAATGCTCAGTCCAGTGTAAATATCACCAAGAGGATTAAAAAATATCCTAGATTGGAGTATGATAATGTAGTCATCATAAACATTTGGCGGAAAACTTACATAATTATAATCAATTATCTACAGTAAAAGTTTCATATTATCATATATCACAATTTAATTCCTTTTAATGGGTGTGCATAAATCAACGTTACATACCATGCATCCTTTCCCATAAGAGTGAGGGATACAGATATGACTTGGAAGAAGAAACCAGTTCTTACCTTGAGTGAAAATAAACTATCATCGATAAATAAAAAGGTTTTTATTTTTTAAATTGATGAAAGCCAATCCATTACTAACTTTGTACTATTACAGCAACCCATAAAATATTACAAGTGATTACACGGACTATATTTTGGTAATCCATAAGTCATTAGAATTTTGTAGCTCTTAAGTTTATGTATATTACAAAAGGTGTTATTATGTACAGAAATGAATCCATAAATGCATAAGAAAACTGTTATTAAAAAAAATTATATTATGTACCTAGTATTCTAATTCATTATAACCTTAATGACAAAAGTGTGGTTAGAAAAATTGTAAACAAATTTAGTCATCTCAAATTTGTGAACTTAAACATGATTTTTTTACTCAAAGAACTCTATCAATTTCAGATATCAATGTAGTTTGCAAACAAAAGGGGGCACTTATTCTTAACTCGCTGAATATTTTCATTGTTGTCGTAACTGTTGTGGGAATTAAGGTAAAGAATTTAGTATTACTAAATTAAATAAGATCAAAGAGTTATTGTTGGACATCAGATAGAAGGGAAGTATTGGATTATTGTTGTATAATTAATAACGTGATTCATGTTCTATATGTGCTCATACGTTGATGACCTTCCCATCCCATAGAAAGGTGATGCGAGGTTAACCTATGAAGTTTAGAATAGTTAATAGTTAGTAGTTAGTAGAAGATGAAGGAAAAAAAGAATTCCTGTTGAGGTTATTCAGGGTAGAGGAAAAAAATTATGTCATAATAAGCCATTAACAACTGACTGCCATAGATTTATGAGCTTACATCGAGATTATATGAAAAAAAAAAATGGTTAATTCAGAGCAGGACAGAAGTTTAGGTTAAGAAGACTGCTTGAGGAAGTCTACGAGTTTACGCAGTCATTCGAACGATATCTGAACAACAGGATATGAATCATATGTGGGATGCCAGTCAGATGGTATCTGTTTACGTTATGATCAGCTGATTGAACTATTTACGTTATGATCAGCTGATTGATTGAGGCACCGCCAGAAGCGCTGGCGAAGAAGTAAGCCTCTTAGCGAATTCTTTGAGACTACCAGTCCGAAAAGTGACTCTCACTAGTGAGTAGGTGGGACAAGTTAAGTAGGAAACTCTCATCTGAAATGAGGTTATATTAAAATAACAATTATGCTACAAGAAGAAACAACGTTAAGGTTAATATCATGAAAAGTGAATTATCAGTAACTACATGATACAAATTCCTCCTCATTACTTAAAAGACTAACGATTTCATTCATACGCTACTGAGAAAAAAAAAACATTATAAACACTTAAAAGATAACTGGTGATACACTGTATATATATTTATATATATACACAGTATATATATATACATATAAATTATATAGTATATATATATATATATATATATATATATATATATATATATATATATATACTGTATATATATATAAATATATATATATATATATATACATATATATACATATATATATGTATGTATAAATATCGTATAAATTCTTTAAACTACAGGAAGCGAAACTTTCAGCAATGCAAAAACTAACATTACCTGTTCTGTTCAGGGGAAAACCTTTTACGCGTTGCTTCAAAGTTGTGGGCAGATATTTCACTTTGTGAGGAAAACTTTGGAAAGAATCATATGCGCTCCCCATTCGTTTCTCATTTCGAACTGCATCGTATTTTCACTAATATCTTCTTTTATTATTGATAGGTAAGTTTTATTTTAGTCTTTGTATCCTTTCCTTCACAACTTCCCAACATACCAAGTATTTTAGATTACCTTCCCCTCTGCTCTCTCTCTCTCTCTCTCTCTCTCTCTCTCTCTCTCTCTCTCTCTCTCTCTCTCTCTCTCTCTCTCTTTAAATATCAACAACTAGAGGTTGCTGTGGCCTGATTGGTAACGTCTCTGCTTGGTGTTTGCCAGTCGGGGGTTCGAGTCCCGCTCAGACTCGTTAGTGCCATTAGTGTCTGCAACCTTACCATCCTTGTGAGCTAAGGTTGGGGGGTTTGGGGGAGCCTATAGGTCTATCTGCTGAGTCATCAGCAGCCACTGCCTGGCCCTCCCTGTTCCTAGCTTGGGCGGAGAGGAGGCTTGGGCGCTGATCATATGTATATATAGTCAGTCTCTAGGGCATTGTCCTGATTGCTAGGGCAATGTCACTGTCCCTTGCCTCTGCCATTCATGAGCGACCTTTAAAACCTTTAAACCTTTAAACTACATAGTGATTTGTAGTGTAAATGTAGTTGAGTTTTGTTTTGGAATTTAACTCATTTAGTGATGAATATTACTGGGTAGTATGCACGTTTATTTCAGCACCCGATAAATTAAGATGTAGAATTTTTAGTCAGTGAAGTTTACTTGATATAATTGATATCTCCAAAAAAAAAAAAAAAAAAAAAAAAGTTATATATATTTCTAGTAATTTGCTTAGCCTTTAATCTGACCACTGGAAATCTTTTTTTAAAGAAATGCATTTATGGTTTGGGAGAAACACACTTTACCATGTCACACAATTTAACACACTCAGGCCTTAGTTTAACAATTTCCCAATTTTTCATATATATATATATACATATATATGCGTATATATGTATACATATGTATATTTATGTATATGTATATGTATATGGATATGGATATATATATATATATATACTGCATAGATATACATATATATATAAATATATATACATATATATATATAAATATATATATAAATATATATATATATACATATATACTGTATACATATATATATGTATATATATATATATACATATATTTGTATATATGCTTACATATATATATATATACATATATATATATATATATATATATATATATATATATATATATATATATATATATATATGTATGCATATATACAAATATATATGTATAAATATATATATATATATATATATATATATATATATATATATGCATATATATATATATATATATATATATATATCCACAAAAACCTTATAACATTGAATTTGCCATACTAGTGGTATACAAACCCATAGGAAAATTCCTTGAATGCTAAATATTTCTGCCCGACCGAGGATACATACCTTAGGGATAATACAAATAAGGATAATCGTTAGATTTTAGCTCACTCGACTGTAAAGGGATAAAAAAAGAGTTGAAGCCGTCTCTACTGTATATATTCCTATTGTATTCAAGATTTATATTTTGAAACTAAAATATAATCCATTTCCACCATGCAGCTGATTAATAAATATGAAACATTTGGACAGAAAGAAATATTAATCATAAATAGAATTTCCCTATGGGTCTGTAATCTCATTGCAGAATAAAATATATATTTAGATGTATTTGTGTCTATTTTGAAATATATATATATATATATATATATATATATATATATATATATAATGTGTATATATATATATATACATATATATATATGTATATATATATATATATATATATATATATATATATATATATATATATATATATATATATATATACATATATATATACACACATATATATATATATTGATATATATATAAATATAAATACATATATACATATATATACGTAGATATATATATATATATATATATATATATATATATATATATTTATATATATATAAATATATATATATATATATGTATATATATATGTATGTATATACATATATATATCATGAAAACTGACACGTGATGTGTAAAAAATATGTATTATAGCCACCAAATTACAAACTGAAAGGCTTCATTCTGCACTTTACGAAGCTACTAAAGTTCAGCAAAGAAATATGACACGTTGGAAGATCGAATATCACAAGACGCAGTATTCCTGATTATCATCTTTTATTTTTGATGCTGTGACCTGGAACATGTATCACTGACCTGGAACATGTATCACTGACCTGGAACATGTATCACTGACCTGGAACATGTATCACTGACCTGGAAAAAGTACTTTCGTCCACTGGTGACACCGACGGTCTCACAGTGAGAATAAATATACAAAGAGACTATTTATGGGATCTCACAACTATCACTCTCTTGATGATTACAGATTAATCAGATTTAGATTAAAGGATAATATCAGATTAACGGAAAACAGACCAACCCTTAGATTTTGACCTTCGGTACAGGCAATTAACCCTTTTACCCTCAATGGACGTACTGGTATGTTTCACAAAACTCATCCCTTTACCCCCATGGTAGTACCAGTACGTCCTTGTAAAAAACCTGTTTTTTAAAATTGTATTGCATATTTTTGATAACTTTATGAGAATTTTCAGGCATTTTCCTAAATGATGAGACCAACCTGACCTCTCTATGACGAAAATTAAGGCTGTTAGAGCAATTAAAGAAAAATATATTGCAAAATGTGTTTGAAAAATAATGCCTGGGGGTTAACGGTTGGAAAGTTCCTTATATCGTTGAGGGTAAAAGGGTTAAAAAGGATTCAACAATATTCGTTTATGTAGAGTCATAGAAAATTTATGATTTTAATTGCATCTGAGCAGCCAATTCTATGACTAAATCCTAACCAGTGGAAGGCTATACTATTATCAACAGATCCCCTAGAAATCACCATCTTATACTGTTTTATTCTGGCAGAAATTACCTTTGGATGTTTGGTCAACATAGAACAATTTATAATCTGAACAAGGAATATAAACTATACCATTATCATTTCCAGAATTATGCTTATTCTACATACTTTTTAAAGTACAACTCTATTTAATCACTATTGTTTTTGTTTTTTTTAGATATATCCCTTTTAAAAAGAAATATGATACCTAAAAAAACAATCACGAAATGGCAAACAAGGTATATTAGCCATTGTTTCCTTTTTCTCTAACTGGCCATCATGAAATATTTTCTTAGCTTTACTCATGCAGTTTTCTAGAAAATATTTTGAATAGGAGAGATAGCAGCATTTTTTTTTTTTTTTTTCTTTTTTTAGTGAACTCATCCTTTACAGTATGCACTCTGGGCTGCATATTCAAAGCGCTCTAATATACAGGGAGGAAAAAAAACCGAATATTTAATATTTTTAGAGTAGCCAGAGTAGAAATATACATATGGAAAATTATTGGTAGGCTTTCCATATATGAAAAATTCAATTTTATCTGCTTCTTTGACTACCAAAACATATAAAAACTGGCTACCGGTTTTTTTTTTTTTTTTTTTTTTTTTTTAATGGATAGTTTCAATGCCTTTGCCGTGTCAAGCAATCTTATTTTGTTCTTAACTCCACTGCGTACTTGTACCTCGATGTACTTTCTTCAAAATCTGATAGATATGTCTTTGGGTCATACGCCACATGTCTACCAGTTTTCATGAAATTTACTCCTGTAGATTTTTATGTAATGTTGGTCACAACCAAAACATAAACTAACAAAATATTTACTATTTAATTGACATTGTGATTATTTTTAAGTTACCGCTTTGTAGTTGTACTTTGATATACTTTCTCAAATGTTAAAGATACATCCTTTTGTTATACCCAACAAGGCTACCAAGTCTGGTCAAAATTGGTACGGTTGTTTTTGTGTAAAGTTGCTCACAAACAAATTAATAAATAAAACGCACCAAGGTAAATACATATCCCAAGCAAAATCATTGATTTTGGCGAAGGCAATAATGTCCCCTTATTACCAAATGACAAAGACCTAAAGTTATGCCAATGATTTCCACATCCTCCTAAAGCAGAGGTAAGGGACAGTGACATTGCCTTAGCAATCAGGACAATGCCCTAGACACTGACCATATATTATATGATCAGCGCCCAAACCTCCTCTCCACCGAATCTAGGACCAGGGAGGACCAGGCAGTGGCTGCTGATGACTCAGCAGATAGACCTATAGGCTCCCCCAAACACCCCAACCTTAGCTCACAAGGATGGTAAGGTTGCAGACACTAATGGCACTAACGAGTCTGAACGGGAATCGAACCCCCGACTGGCAAACACCAGGCAGAGACGTTATCAATCAGGCCACAGCAACCTCTAATTAATGATGATTTTGGTTAGCTATGTATATACACGTATTCGCCCATAAAAGCTCTCACTGACATGGCATTCAATTCCAAGAACGTCCAAACACTGTAAAAAAGATTAACATTGCAGTGAAATCACGTGACTATAACTCCATACCCCAGATTGGTTTATGATGTTGAAGGCTTCATATTTATTATTCTACTGTTCTCCATACGCAGAATTTTCAATTTGTTCTCCACTTGATTACAGAACAATTACATAAAACGTGATTATTATTATTATTATTATTATTATTATTATTATCATTACTATCCAAGCTACAACCATAATTAGAAAAGCAAGATGCTATAAGCCCAGGGGCTCCAATAGGGAAAAATAGTCCGGTGAGGAAAGGAAATAAGGAAATAAATAACTGAAGAGAACAAATTAACAATAAATCATTCTAAAAATAGTAATGTCAAAAGAGATATGCCATATATAAACTATTAACAGTGACGCATTATTTTGCTGCCATTCAATACTATTCATTCTCTGTACTACTTTTTTTCTTCGAATCATTACAACAGTTCTTCATAGAACTACTGGAACCACTAATGCTCTATGGGCTCCGATTTCACTCCAATAACCTTCTTACTTTTACTAATCGCTTTGGGGAACCCTCTCTTCTAGTCATACAATACACACCCTGATTAGCATATTCATCTCATATTCGCTAAAATGCCAACAAATCTAATGCTTAGCGCGTTTCATTTCCTATATTTTATCAATAAGGCACGTTTTTAATTAAAAGTTGCATTCAAATACTACAATATGAAAAACGGAAAGCACTATTTAGTGAAGAATGTAATCTATAGATGCATCATTGATATCTTTATTTCCATCGGACTTCTCTATATCAACTAGATTTGAATTTAGTTTTGTCATAATTTCAGATCTCAATGGGCAATTCTTTATGACCAACGTGATATCCTTACAATAAACACGATTCTAAATATCAGTGTTCCACCTCCTTTATTAAGCACGATCCACAATGCCTCTAGTTTTGGACTGGAAAGTGGGCTTGTAAATACTGGAATTATCCATTTTAGTATTGGTGGATAATGTGGGAGGGTGGGCTGTGTCACCCTAGCAGTACCAGCTGAATTCGGTTGAGTCCCTGGTTAGGCTGGAGGAACGTAGAGAGTAGAGGTCCCCTTTTTGTTTTGTTTCATTTGTTGATGTCGGCTACCCCCCCCCCCCCCAAAAAAAAATTGGGGGAGGTGCCTTGGTATATGATGTATGTGTATGTAGTATTGACTTGATAGTGAGACATAGCTATGAGAAAATGTAGCCCTTTTGCCTGTGACATTAAGACAAGCATAGATTTAGACAGGAGAAGCAGAATAATATACTAGTTCTTCTTGTGGTCTTTAGCTTGTCATACATTTGATTTTAATCTGGCAACAAACTTATCACCGCACATGGTATTTGTAATCAATAACCTTAACCGAGGAAGAATTTCTGGAAGTATCGAAACAAGTCGATGTCTCACAGGATGTAGATACAGGAGGAACGTAGAGAGTAGAGGTCCCCTTTTTTGTTTTGTTTCATTTGTTGATGTCGGCTACCCCCTAAAATTGGGGAAGTGCCTTGGTATATGTATGTATGTATCAAAACTAGTATAGTTAGTAAATTGTCTAGCAGCCCGATTTGGTCTTGCCAATTAAATGATGCTTTCCAAAAACTCTTTATAGTGAATATATTTGAAAAATTTCGATTATATCCGATACTTGGTACTTCAACATTATTCAAATCAATAATGGTGTTTAAAAATAAGAGGAAATATAATTATTAGAAGTGTACAGAAACCGCTCCGACAAAATATGTGGAGATTGTCAATTTCAGAAAAGAATATCTGGTCTCAGCATATACATCTGCGTAGTGCATAACGGCCAATGTTAGACCATGAAAATTTATAAAGAATTTCACTCATTCATCCACGTTTTAGAATGTTGATCTCGACCATAAAATCATTCATATATTCCAAACAAGCAATGGAACCCAAAATTTGTCTCTAGAATTACCAAAATTCTAAATTGGATAAAAGCCAATTAAAGACCCATAGGCAACAAATTATAGTGTAAAAAATGTTTATTCAGAGACCCTTAGGCAACAATTTATAGTGCAAAAAAATTCTTCCACCTACTAAACTACTGAAATCCAAATGAAACTTCAAGCTACACCAACGACGTGCATTCAGTAAAATGTGTATCTTCAATTCAGGAATAATTATCATCCCTTGTTTTGCCTGTCCGGAAAAAAATGAAATGATATTTGATGTGACTGAAAGTCGTGACATTGTGGAGGGAGAACGTCAGGGGATTAATCCTCCCCTCCAAAGATATGAACCTCTATAATATATCATTGTTAATTTTTCATTTCATGAAATTATAATTGTTATTGTTTTCTACATTATTCCAATAACGATTTTCCTCTTTTTAAACATTGTAAATTCCAAGATATAACGAATATCCTCTGCACAAATTATTCAGTAGATTAATTCACGGGCAACATATGAAATAGGGAAAGTTTGGTCCGCAGACTTGAGTAAAATGTTGACAATTTTCTTTGGCGGAGGTCTGAAATTATTATTATTATTATTATTATTATTACTATTATTAAATGCCCACTGCATAGTGTTCATAGAACCTATTTATGGCATTGTTTCTAGATAAGAAATAACTATCATTTTGCGAAATAAACTCATCCTTTCAATCAAATTTGTTTACTTCGTTTTTTAATTGTTACATCAGGGGTGAGCTTTGGGAGTGATATTTCAGTGGATTGTTAATGAGGGTTTCATTGTTTGATGATGGCTTGTGACCGCTGATGCACTGATGATGTGCCAATAGTGAATAATGTTCAATGTATAATCTGTAATAAGGAACAACTTGAAATATATGTTATCGTAAAGAAATAATTACATCTTAGCATTGAGATAGTTTTTAAATGATTAATTCAAATCATCTTCTTTGACTATATTACTTTTTTTTTTTTTTTTTTTTTGAGCAACATTATCAAAGACCTGGACAGGATTGATTCCCAATATTGAGTAACAAGTATTTGAATACCTAATTAGTGTCAGCTTATTCATCCATAATGAAAATTAGGTCTCATATTTACACAAGGATGGTCATTTATTAATATCTCCTAAAAGAAATATTAAATCCGAAGATTTTGTCGTTTTAAAAATTGAAATAATTAGGGGAAACCTATCTTATATGATAGAGCTTGGCTCTCTGGAACAATTTGTTCAGGAAACTATTTCCTAAAAGACCACCTTTGACCTGCAGAAACACGCATATTCTGTCGCTCGTTGCCATGAAAATGGTATAAATATCAATACGAATGTGAGCCTGTTCTTATTCGTAGAACACCACAGGATTTGCAATGCTTGCTTACCAGAATGCATGACACATCACAGAGGTTGGGCTCAAGATGAATAGAAAAAAGACAGAGATGATAACGGAATGTGCAATGGAAGATGAAATATCATGGGAAGGAGAAAGGATTAATGAGGTAGAATCATATAAATATTTAGGAACTATGATCTCTAACTCAGGGTCTTTAGAAATGAAGTTTAATGAAAGATTGAGGAAAGCAAATCAGAAAATGGCTACGTTGAATAAAATTTTATAATAAAAAATATGCTCGCTGGATTGTACTTACCGTATTATACCAGTAATTGAATTCATCTGAGCGGGAAGCTTTTGAATTGCAGCGTCAGCCGTTTACCAGTTCAGTGTAGAAGATATGTTTCTTGGCAAATAGACGTTAACTAGTGAGGAACATCCTGAGGCTAAGAAAAATTTTCCTTTAAATTTCATCTTTTTTCATTACTTTAGGTCATTTAAATTCGATACTGCTTCCAGTTTTTATGACTAAGGGGGTCAAGGAAATTAGACATCTTGTTCATTCTGAATTAATAGTAGTTCTAAAATTAATTTTTTAGCTTATTGAATTATCGAATGAAATTATGTTGTCCAAATTTTCAAGATTTAAATAGCTCAAATTATGGCGTTGCGAGATAATGGACTTTCCACACAAGCTATAGGTGCAAACATTGCTGTATTACCTTTTTAATATAACTTTCCTTGCTAGAGTAAAACCAATACCCTAATATCGCAAGAGGGTCTGCCCCTCTCTTTTATTCTTCTCCTGTACTTCTTTTTCTCCCTATTTCCTGAATCTTTCTCTTCCCGAGTACCTGCCTTTGTGCTATTAACTGGATTGTATCCAGGGGTACTCTTCCTTTCCCCATATTCCCGACTTCCCTATTCTTATTATTATTATGGCTAGAGTATTGAATAAAATTCGCAAAAAAAAATATATATGTAACATGAAAATTGCCTATTTGCATAAAATTTTTACAACAAAAAGGAATTTTTATGTTCATTAATTCATTATTATTTCAAATTTTTATATAACTATTGGTCTGTCTCCTGCTTAGCCTAAGCAACTGGAATGTGACTTACGACATAACGAAGTCACTTTATTAAAAAAAGATATTTCTTCATACCTTGTTTTGATATTTATTCTACATAAATGTCCGCCTCACGAGTAATGCTTGTCTGACTGTTCGCTGCTCTGTTGTCGAATTACGTGTTATATTTGGAAACATATTTTTCTCCAAAAATTCCTCATACGCAACATGTTTTTCTCCAAAAATTCCTCATACGCAACAGTTTTTCTCCAAAAATTCCTCATACGCAACATGTTTTTCTCCAAAAATTCCTCATACGCAACGTGTTTTTTTTCCAAAAATTCCTCATACGCAACGTGTTTTTCTCCAAAAATTCCTCATACGCAGCATGTTTTTCTCCAAAAATTCCTCATACGCAACGTTTTTCTCCAAAAATTCCTCATACGCAACATGTTTTTCTCCAAAAATTCCTCATACGCAACGTGTTTTTTTCCAAAAATTCCTCATACGCAACATGTTTTTCTCCAAAAATTCCTCATACGCAACGTGTTTTTTTCCAAAAATTCCTCATACGCAACATGTTTTTCTCCAAAAATTCCTCATACGCAACGTGTTTTTTTCCAAAAATTCCTCATACGCAACATGTTTTTCTCCAAAAATTCCTCATACGCACCATGTTTTTTTCCAAAAATTCCTCATACGCAACGTGTTTTTTTCCAAAAATTCCTCATACGCAACATGTTTTTCTCCAAAAATTCCTCATACGCAACATGTTTTTCTTCAAAAATTCCTCATACGCAACATGTTTTTTTTCCAAAAATTCCTCATACGCAACATGCTTTTCTCCAAAAATTCCTCATACGCAACATGTTTTTTTTTCCAAAAATTCCTCATACGCAACATGTTTTTTTCCAAAAATTCCTCATACGCAACATGTTTTTTTCCAAAAATTCCTCATACGCAACTCGCAATGGTTTCAAAACAGCTCTTGATAATTGTTTACCATATTAATCTTTGAAGCTGATGTTCCAGTAATCTTGATGTAGTTATCATTGTAATTAATTTTGACATTATAATTATCTCGTATTTAATAAGTTTTTTTAATTTACATAGCTTTCCTAATCACCAACACCACGCCACTGCTGCAACTGTTTCAAGGTTTACCTTTATATTGTTCAGGGTGGGCCAAATACAGACCTGCGGGCCGGGTTGACTACAGTCCATTTCTTTTAGCGATGCAGATTTGCACTGACTTGCATCGGTGCCCTTTTAGCTCGGAAAAGTTTCCTGATCGCTGATTGGTTAGAATTATCTCGTCCAACCAATCACCGATCCGGAAACTTTTCCGAGCTAAAAGGGCACCGCTGCGAGTCGGTGCAAATCTGCATCGCTAAAAGAAATAGACTATAGTGTTGTTAAGATATGACACCATTTGTACTTATATTAAAGCAGTTATTTATAAAAAAAATCGCTACTTAGTAGTTAAAGATAATATTACAACCTAAAATTAGGGAGGATATCAGAAACTCTGGCATTATCTCACCAAACACTTCTAAGAAATGTAATTGATCTTAATGAGCCTTTTTCTTCAAAGCTGAAAAATTTAATGATGTACTGGCAAATACTTTTCATTGGTTCGTCGTATTTACTCATACTGTAGACGAGGATTTCATAGCACACGAAGAGATGGTTAAAGTAAAGCTGAGATATTTATGCTGCACTTGAGTCAGTTGTTAAAGAATATAGTTAATCATTAGGAATCAGTTTGGAAAGAGGGATATGATATATATATATATATATATATATATATATATATATATATATATACATTATATGTATATATACACACACATATATATATAATATACTGTATATATATATATATATATATATATATATATTATATGTATATATATACATATATATATATATATATATATATATATATATATATATATATATATATATATATACGTATGTATACGCGTGTGTATATATATATATATATATATTATGTATATATACATACATATATATATTATGTATATATACATACATATATATGTATATATATGTATATATATATATATATATATATATATATATATATATATATATATGTATATACAGTATATACATATAGATATACAGTTTCTAGTACACTGCAGGACAAAGACTTCAGATATGTCCTTATTCATGTTTAGGGTTTGGCTATTTACATCATCACGCTGGCCACTAAAGA
>NC_090725.1:77186450-77196450 GCF_036898095.1 Palaemon carinicauda
CCCGAATCTACATAATTATTGTGCGAAAATTCCTATTGGAGAAGGAGTGGGACAGGGAGACCCTATCTCCTAAATTACAGCATGACTGTAATATTCTGAGAATTTAGTTTGGGAAAATGTAGGGTTTAATGTTAAAGGGAAATACCTTAACAATTTAAGATTTGCATATGATATATGAAGAATTGCAATAGGTGATAGACGATTTGAATAGAGAAAGTAGAAATGTATGACTGTATAAGAATAAGAGTAAATCTAAGATAATGTCCAGGAAAAAGTCAGAGACAACAAATGGTGTATGGACAGTCCTGTAGAGAATGCTGATATATATACATTTTATATATATACATATATATATATATATATATATATATATATATATATATATATATATATATATATTAGATTTATATACCTTATATAGTATATATATATATATATATATATATATATATATATGTATATATAAATATATATTCATATATATAATATATATATATGTATATATAAATATATATTCATATATATATATATATGTATATATAAATATATATTCATATATATATATATATATATATATATATATATATATATAA
Organism: Palaemon carinicauda; assembly: GCF_036898095.1. Classification (NCBI taxonomy): domain Eukaryota; kingdom Metazoa; phylum Arthropoda; class Malacostraca; order Decapoda; family Palaemonidae; genus Palaemon; species Palaemon carinicauda. Next base: position 77,187,044 of record NC_090725.1, read on the forward strand.
TCATATATATATATATATATATATATATATATATATATACTTTTGACGAAACTACACTGCTCTTTCTCTGGCATCTTCCTAGTTATTCTTTTAATGAGTAAAAGTATCTGAAGGAAATATTTTATTGTCTCTCAAAGTTTGCCAGTAGTTATTTCATGAAATGGTGGTGGCCAATCTGAGCACTTTATGTATTGTAGATTTGTTGTGACCATTGATTTCCATCTTTCTGAAAAGACAAATCCATTACTTTTTCTTTATTATTCCAAACTAACAATACCACTATGTTTGATTTGCGAAATGGATACAGATAAAACCATGAACATGGCAGCATCTACAGTTCGTTAAGTTCCATCCTGATCTTCAAAGTTTTGGGAATGAAAGCGCATTTAAGGTTTACTATCTCTTCAATCGCAACGTGTTCTTTCTTTCGCTTTGATGAACCTGTGCAAAGTGTATCTGACTCATTGAAATCTGGATACTGCTGCAAACATGCCTCTATTTAGAGTTTCTCTTTTCTCTTTGTAGTATTTCTTTTTTTTATTCCATTTATCTTGATATAGTTAACTTTATCTAGCCTCTGCTAGATACGTTTTATATAATCTGTCTACTCTTTAGGCAATTTTCTTTTGCTTTATTTGAGCTATATCAAGTTTTCTTTTTCTTTTTTATTTCAATTGTCTTCACTTCGAGGGTTGAAATCTGGATACAGCTGCAAACATGCCTCTATTTAGAGCTTTTCTTTTCTCTTTGTAGTATTTCTTTTTTTTTTCATTCCATTTATCTTGATATAGTTAACTTTATCTATCCTCTGCTAGATACGTTTTATATAATCTGTCTACACTTTAGGCAATTTTCCTTTGCTTCATTTGAGCCATATCAAGTTTCTTTGTCTTTTTTATTTCAATTGTCTTCACTTCGAGGGAATACATTAGGGAGTAATTTTAGAGTATAATTAAAAGATGATAATGAGTGCGACTCCTCAGAAAATTTATATTATTAAAAATATCTTCTTATTTTCAATACAACAAAGGATCTAAAGAACCAGCATCAAAAGAAAACACTCTGTTTCAATCACTTCGAAGGAATATATTATATATAAGAGTAATTTTAGAGTATAATTAAAAGACGATAATGAGTGTGACTCCTCAGAAAATTTATATTATTAAAAATATCTTCTTATTTTCAATATAACAAAGGATCTAAAGAACCAGCATCAAAAGAAAACACTCTGTTTCAATATTGTTCGACTTGACTATTTCATATGCTGTATATTTTCAATACAGGACTAAAATAAAATCTCACAAACTGTAGCTCGTTTGATCATAGACTAAACTCGACACTCGAAAGGTTTACCTTTTGAAGTATGTAAGAATTTTTCTCTCGGACTTTTAGTTGTTCTTGGTTATTATGACAAAAAATGTTTCGTCAATATATATACACACACACATATATATATATATATATATATATATATATATATATATATATATATATATATATATATATATATATATATATATACACACATACATATATATACATATATATATATGTATATATATATATATATATATATATATATATATATATATATATATATATATATATTTACCCATATATATATATATATATATATATATATATATATATATATATATATATTTATATATATATATATATATATATATATATATTATATATATATAATATATATTTACCTATATATGTATACTGTATATATATATGTATATATATATGTATATATGTGTATATATATATATATAATATATATATATATATATATATATATATATATATATATATATATATATATATATATATATATATATTCATTTATCTATTAAGCTGGGTCAAATTTGAACCATTTCAAAAGATTTAAATTAAAGAGTTGTAAGCTTCCCAAAAGTTGCGTATGGATTTGATAGATGTAATCATTAAAAAAAAAAAAAAAAAAAAAAAAAAAAAAAAAAAAAAAACATATTTCATTAAATTTAACGGTCGCCCAACCTGTTAATATGACATCCTTGACAGAATGAGCTTAAAAATTTAACTTTTTTCGCCTCTAATAAAAGTATATAGATTATTTTTTGGTAAAAACATGCAGTAGTAATAAATATGTTTATTACCTTTTATTTTGTATATGGAGAGTGCCCATTTTTTTTTTGTCAAAAATGCAACTTTTTATGATTTGTGAACATTTAAAATATAAATCATTTTTAAAATTCTACAAATTTTCTCTGGCTATTCTATTTTTATGGCTAAAATAAACAATTACAGTACAACGCAAAAGCAATGAAAAAAGAATTTTTACTTACAAATTTTATTATCATAAATAGGTTTTCATGTATTTATGTATATATATATGTGTGTGTGTATATATATATATATATATATATATATATATATATATATATATATATATATATATATATATATATATATATATGTACATATATAAATATATATATGCATATATATATGTATATATACAGTATATATACACATATATATATGTATATATATATATATATATATATATATATATATATATATATATATATAATGTGTGTGTATATATATGTATATATATACATATATATATATTATATATATACATATATATATATATATACTGTATATATATATATATATATATATATATATATATATATATATATATATATATATATGTGTGTGTACAGTATATCAATCATCATCCCTAGCCGTTAATAGTCCCATACAGGACAAAGGTCTGTTTTTGGTCTCCCTATGTCAGTCCATACCCGCAAACTTTCTTAACTTCTCAATCCATTTTCTTCTCTTCCTTCCTCTTTTTCACTTGCAATCTCTCCGGACCTAGCCTGTTATTTTTATTTTCCATCTGTTACCTTTCATTCCCATTATATATCCTACCATGTCCTCTTCTTTTTCTTATATGTTAGAATATCCTCTACTTTACCTATAGGCTCCCAGCCCCACCAAACACCCCACCTTAAGCACACGAGGATGGTGAAGTTGCAGACACTAAAAGAGACGATCAAGCTTGAGCGGGACTCGAATCCGAGTCCGGCAGATCGCTAGGCAGGAACGTTTCCAGTTAATTATTGTTTTTTTTTTTTTTTTTTTTTAAGGAAATTCATTATACTCTGTTATCTGTAAGATTATAATACTGCAGTTTTTTTTCTGTAGAACTACAAATGTTTTTAACTATGATGCTTTTTCTTTTTCTTAAAATGGTTGACTCCACGAAAATCACCAAAGCTTAAGATGGTGAATATTTTCATATGAGGTTTGATGAATGAGCTAAAAAATATTTTAGTACACACAAAAGACAACGTTCAAAATAATGCGTTTATACCATTTTTTTTTTAATTCTTTTTTTTTATTTTTTTGATAAAGACAAATAAACAATATCAGAAAAGATAAAATATTTTAGTAGACACAAAAGACAACGTTCGAATTAATGCGTTTATACCATCTCTTTTTTTTTTTTTTTTTGATAAAGACAAATAAACGATATCAGAAAAGTAGATCAATAGGCTATTAAAGATAGCAATAGGAATAAGATGATTACCATTGTCCTTGCTCTAAGCATATTGTACTCAGCCTACTGTGCCCTATTAAAGATTTCCGAAATTCATGCTTTCAGCCTAAACTAATAACCGAAAGATTGCAAAACACTACAGCTACAGGAGACCCATATCCATCCATTTCATATATGCGCAGAATCAAGAGCCTAAATATGTCCCACATAGTCGAAATCAGGAAATTTGCCAGAATTACCAATGGAGCAAATGCTTTTTTGTTGACCAGGCGGACATGAGTCTTTTTATAGTTTATTTATGACATATTTGTTTTTGATGTTGTTAATAGTTTATATATGACATGTCTGTTTTGACATTGTTACTTTTTTAGAATGATTTATTGTTCATTTGTTCTCTTCATTTATTTATTTCCTTATTTCCTTTCCTCACTGGGCTATTTTTCCCTGTTGGAGCCCCTGGGCTTATAGCATCTTGCTTTTCCAACTAGGGTTGTAGCTTGGATAGTAATAATAATAATAACAATAATAATTCACATCCCTCTTGCTTAACGAAATTAGTTGGCTGGTACAACTCGCAATATTCATCACAGCGTTTATATTCCAACTAAGAGTATTCAAAGTTTGCCATTGTGCTCATAAGTCTCTGGTGTTATCTAATTTTTCCTTGCTATTTTTCGAGGGAAAAAAAAAAAAAAAAAAAAAAAAAAAAAAAAAAAAAAAAAAAAAAAAAAAAAAAAAAAAAAAAGATCACCGTCTGTGAAGTTTCATGTGTGGTTTTTTTAAATCTCTACAAAACTACCGATGACTTTTTACGTAGCATATATTTATTTCCATATATTCCGATTATAACTTTTGGGTCTTATAGTTAGGAAACACGTTTGCCAAACTTCATCTAGTTGGGAAGAAAATATTATTAACTGAGGAATGCAAGCAATAGTTTTACATTTATAACCTAGGAAATTTTGTCTATTTGTGAAAGTGAACACATCAGCAAAATTAACATAACCAGTTTATCTTTTTTATAAATATTCACAAAACCAGCGTTGTTACTGCTTTAATGTATTTTATTTTCCTCGAATTGGGAGATGTAATTTATTTTCTTGAACCTCTTCCAGGAAGATTTCCCCATTACAATGGCTAATACATGGTCCCATAAAGATTCTTGGTTTTTTTCAGGAAATAATGGTTGTCAATTTCCTCTGTGTTAAATACAGTATACTTGCCAAAAATATTAAAAGTTGACGAAATGAGACGATTGCCTTGTATAGAAAAACATGGGAAAATAAAACAATTTGAATATTTAAAAAGAAGATCGCTTATGATTTGTTATTTTTTTTTTTTTACCGAAAGTGTTCTCAACCTCTTTATCTCCTAAAACCTAAAATCATCTATTATCAGATATGAAAAGGAAGAATTTGGGCTTGAAATGAAATGATATAATAGCAGTTTCAATCAATGGATTTAAATTTCGATGACTGTATTACTGATTTATTCTCTGATATTATGACACTGTGTCATCAATCATGTGATCAACACTGGGATTTAGCCTTGTGAACTGCTCTTAAATCTTGGTAATAGAATCATTGGCGTTTAGGTAAAAAATCAAATAGCCTTTCAGTGATGGGTTTAGTCATGGGACAGAATATAGGTGGTGATATTCATACATTTTCGTTACATAAATACCTTTTAACTGATTGCTTTTACTATAAGTAATAGTAGTTGACCACATAAATATCAGTATCGAATATTACTACTCCACATTTTGTTATTGTTTTATTCTATCTATGTACAAAAATAATTACTAAAAAATCAAGATATACAGCGCCCACTTAACAGCTGTTCCCAATCCTCTGTCATGTTAGTTTGTGCTTTCATGTGTCTTCTGTTTATGCATTCAATCTTTTTATGAAGGCTGATTTATCAGGATTATAGATTAAACTATTTTTTTTTTTAAATTATTCCGCGGCGACTGAATTGTACCTTTCATTTATTGCTTTTTTAATTAAGTTTCCCTGTCTTGGAGGACTGGAACTGCTTCCCCTAGAAGTGTAGGAGGCTAAAGATTTTTCAAAGTTATCAGGGAATAGTTTTTTGAAAGCCAGGTAATTTTTGTTCATCGGAAAGGTGGTATCTCAGGAGAACATAACGTTTGGTGTCACTTTTTATAGCATAACCTTTTAAAAGTAGAACTGCCTGAATATATGATAAAAACAAAATTTTGTAAATAACTGTTCTATCATCAATTGTTTATTTCTGGTTAGATATTTCAGGCATATGTGACCCTAGTTGCTGTACTAGCAATCAATCATGAAACTTTTTTCCTAATTATATTATTCAGATTCTGTAAAAAAAAAAAAAAAAAAAAAAATTACTCTTGTATAGTATTGATTTGGCATTTTTCTTAGTTTGTCAAATTACCACCTTAACTTTCCGATTATGCCACAAAAAACATAGTTATTATACATTGCATATCAAAATATCCTTTTCATTATCATTTTGATATGTTTGAATATTATCTTGAAAATATTATTACTATTATTATTATTATTACTATTATTACTATCATAATTATTCAACTGTGAATGAAGATAATGGCTACCTCAGTGGCGTTAACTTTATTAGACACCCTTTCAATTGATCTAATCTTCTTCTCAATAGAAATCCAATTGCCAGTAGCTTGGCTATTCTCCTCCTTACAGACGATATATATTCATCAGTATATGAATTAGTTCTTTACTTGAAAAGAGTCCATTTTGACGTCAGTTTATGTATGAAGTCCAAGGGCGTTCCTAGGATCAGTTGCTACGCATTTCAAGCAGCAATGTACGTCTGCTCATCATCAGTCTTAAAGTTTAAGTCATAGATGAGAGCTTGCTTGCTTGTTTTTAGGTTGCCTGACCCTTGCGCCCAAGCACGGGCTCTTACAATTCTGCAGCCCGTAGTTATTGAGTTTGTTTGTTTGTATGGTTTGAGGGCTTTGTAGCTCTCTTTTTATGAATCCAGGGAGGTCTCATTCCAATCTTCGAATTCTCATTGGCTGGTAATGCCCCGCGAGTGAAGGTAGTAGCTCTGCTGAAAGGTGAGCTCTCTACCAAGTGATGGGGCAGATGATCTGTTCTTAAATGAGACATGTGCATGATATTCCCGGTTAGGGGAATCTGCTCTGCAATTGGTTGTGGCATTCGCTGAGAGAAGCATTGATCCACACAAGCAGCTGTTCTGCTCATTGGTGCTGCAGTTGTTAATGTTGCCGTGATTGGTATTTCTGATCAAAGTTGAGGGGAGGTTGCACCTTCGTTTGGTAGGGAGAAAAAACATCTACGTGGTGATGAGGATAGGTAGCTCCTGTTGGATCAGAACGCCCTCCAGAATTAAAAGTCTACTGCAGGCAGAGGAACTAATAATGATTTTGTTATTTTTCATGATGTTTTCTCGTGAAATGGAACTATTATGGCTTTGATGAGAATGTGCCTTAATGGCACCTTGCTGTATGGGACAAGAGAGATGTTTAACATCAAGTTGGCTATTTTCTACATTTATATTCATAGAAGAATCTCAAGTACAAATCTTTTGAAGGGATTGAGGCACACTAATATTAATCTGTTCAACATTAAATTTCTAGTTCCTTACATTTGAACAGTCATGGTGACCTTTTATTAGCCATATGAATCCACACAATTGTTCAAAGGTAATCTATATGTGTCAGTAAGTAGTCAATACTCTAGGAGCTTTTAACATATTAAACAAACCATTGGTGGATTTACATAATGAAATTATTTTTTTCTGAAAATTGATAATACTTTGTAATGGGACTTTTATCAATCACAGAACTCATTACGTTGATGACTTTGAGCTGTATAACTGTTTGTATTTGTACTTAAATACCAAAGTCTCCATACATGTATGAATAATTTATGATGTCGGATGTTTGACCCCAGTTTTGACACTCCAACGGTCCCTTCCACCTAAATATTTTACTGAATTGGAATATGGTTTAGATAACAATTGCACTGTTTATTTAAAAGAATATATTTTATTGATTATATATCCAACCCTATACCATGTTCCTTGTTTTACTAAACATTTCTTATATGCCATCATATAAGATTAAATATATACAGTATATATATATATATATATATATATATATATATATATATATATGTATATATATATATATATATATATATATATATATATATATATATATATATATATATATATATATATATATATATATATATATATATATATATATATATATATATATATATATATATATATATATATATATATAGTAAATTTCATTAAATTGGAACACCCAGGAACACAAAACATAATATTATTGCCTTAGGATGTTGGAGAGATCTTATTTTCAAGAAAGTCAACCATTCCACCATCTCTACATACGGAGATTTGTAGATTCCATGCCATGTGCCACTGCTACCTCACCATAACATACATCCTCTACCTTCGATAACAATCTTATTGTTATATCATATTGATCGAACTGATAATAAATTGGCCGTCTCTATTTGTCTATAAGACTTTTCAACATGGCCACTCGTAGTATACCGTTTAGTTTGGTTTATATAGGACATTTGTTTCTTTTGGAATAGTTCCAATCTTTCTTAATGCCCATGTCATTAAATGGAAAAAAAAAGAATCTTTTAAGAAAGGATAAACATTTTTGCTTTTGCTCGTAACAATGTTGATAATGATACCAAAGTTCCCTGTTTACAATCAAACTTTTTCACTCTTATCTTGAATGCACTCTTGCAAAGCAATGGGTAACTCTTTTTTGAACATCAGATAACTATAGCACCAATGACTCAATCATTAAAATAAAATCACTATTGCATTCACAAAACTATCCATTAGCTAATGATGGGCCTTATGTTAGTTTCACTGAAATAAGAAACTAATATATAATCTTTTACTCTAATACTAACTTCATATTCAACCAAACCGGACATATCTTAATTCAAGCAAGATTTTTTTAAGTCAAGTAATCATTATTGTTATTCGAGCTTCTGATGAAAAAGACACAGGTATAACTTTTTGTTTCCCAGCCAATTTATATCAGCTCTTGTGTGTGAGACCAGGGCTCGTAACGTCAAAGTTTTGGTGATTCATATCTAAAGCTGCTCGCGGGCTGACCCGTGGACAGTGTCCATGCCATAACCTTACTTTCTAAATATATTACCAATTAAATGAGTAAACACTCTCAAAATACATACAGTATATGGTCAAGTAATACTTTATATAAAAATCAGGATGAAGGATACTTTTATAGGCTCTCTCTCTCTCTCTCTCTCTCTCTCTCTCTCTCTCTCTCTCTCTCTCTCTCTCTCTCTCTCTCTCTCTGTTGTGGAATCTAATTTTCTTATGTTATCAAATGATTGATTAATCTTATATCAAATAATGTTATTTTCTATTAAAAAACAATGAAATTAACATGCAAAGAAAATTTATGATAATTTGATAGCTCTATTTATAAACCATTTATACCGAGTACTATGAATGTTAGATTTTTATTGTACAAATCACATCATTTCACCTTCATATGTGAAGAAATCAGATATTAGTTCTTGAATTCACTAAATCTTGTTATTACCTTTTTCAGCTCATTTAACTAATTACATTTTTTTCGTATCTTAAAATTTAAATTATGCTTTAAATTTTATGTTGGAAATTGGTGGTTTGGTTTCCCTCTGTGTTTATATAAATCACTCCAACATGACGATCCTTTAGCAATTCAGTCGTAGATATTGATGTAAGAGATATCTATTATTTTAGCACTGAGAGGCCGAGACATTCATATGTATGAAAGGGAGTTATG
>NC_090725.1:77198950-77213950 GCF_036898095.1 Palaemon carinicauda
CCGACAGTGCCCATAGATAAGAGAGCAGATGTTGGAAACCGAGAGATATGCTCATTTAAACTTTGAGACAAAAACAGTAACTGTATAAGTGGCATTATCTTGATTCATTGAAGTCAAACAAAAATATACAGCAAGCATAGTTAAAGTAATATGTAATCAGCTAGAAAAAAAGGGACAATGAGCCAGTAAAGTACTGCCTGTTACAATCTTGCGACAACACTGCAGTCGTGGTATGGAAAAAATCTGGCATGCAGAAGAGGATCATTGAAAAAAAAAGAAAAAAAAAACAGTAAAACTGTATTTGTTAACTGTGACTGCCCCTCACTTATCAAGCTTGTATTTATGCAGTCAGTGAAGCAGCAGTTACAATAAACTTTTTTTTTTTTTTTGCCATATTTGACGAACTGTACACTTTCTTCTCACGCTCAATAATACGATGGGACTAGCTGAGAAAAGCTAAGGACGATCACACTAAAATCTGGATCTGAAACTCTGTGGTGTGCAAGAGAAGAAGCAGTTAAATAAATTTTTGCAAATTTCATAACTTGCTTATTCTACTGGAAAAAAAATGTCTACTAATCTGAAAGAAAATATAGATGCAAGTGAAACCAGTCAGCTGTTGCGCCACATTTTTACCATTCATTTTATTGCATTACTTTTCTTTTGGAATCTTATATCATCAAAAACATACCGCATTCAAAAGAGACTTGGAGACCTTCCAATAAACTTTCTCAATGCTGCCAAAGACATTAAGGCACTAGAAATGTAGTTCATTGAAAACAGAGGCCCAATCTGTAATTAGTCACTCAGTGGAGCATTAGAACTATGTGAGAATTATGATAGACCTGAGAGTCAGGAGCAAAAGCTACTGATAGAGGCCTCAGCATAAAACAAGCGATCGTGCGTCTAATAAAAAGTAGTATATACAGACTGCATACTGAAATGAAACAACGTAGCACAAGACTTAAAGATACAGTATGAACAAGTTGGGGTTTTTGCACGATGTAGAAAACATTCTTAAAAAAGGTAAAATTTCAGGATTACAGGAGGACGAGAAAATAAATGAAAACTGTTTACATGTCGGCGAATTCTACAGAAGTTATTTGGATGGTAATGAACTTTGAGGAAATCTTGGATTGCAGAATGCTCTTCGGAAGTGAAGTGGATGATTGAATATCCACTCCATAGAAGCTCATCCATTTCATTATACAATAGGGTTTCTTCACTTACTTAAGAGCACCAATCTAACTTATACCCAAAGTACCAATTTCGATTGCAAGCTGTGAACGTCCATTCAGTTGACTGAAATTGATCACGGCTTATCTCAGAGCCTCAATGGGACAGGTTTGACCTCACCCCTTAGCATTTCTAAGTATTGAGATTGAAGAGGTAGAAATCAATAACTTTTATGGTTTTATTGATAATTTTGCTTCAGCAGTTCCGCAGAGTCCAAATATAATAGGCCTCAATTTTCATTTTTTCTAATCTCTTCACAATCAATGTTGTATTTCAAATGTTGAATCTAATCAGTTTCCGAACCTGAAAAATTAGTTGTTTTCATTTTTAGTAATTTTTAATGAAAGTGCTTTGAGTGGTTAGGGCTATTAGAGAATAACCAGTCGAACCATTAATTTAACTAAACAAATTTGGAACACTGTAAAACTTGGGCACATTTAAAAATTATATATATTTAGTTCCAGATTTCCGAATTTTACATTGTTTTTTTATATTTTATTTTACCCATAATAAATCCTTATTTCAATTATTTATTTTTATGCACAAGAGTACTGGTAATAATAGTCCCTCAATAATGATAGTATCACTAAATTCCCTAGGTTTTAACTAACGAGTTTGCATCACTGTGAAGCCTGAGCGTATTGGAAAATTTAATCTAAAACTGTTTTTATCAATGCTAATTTCCACAGTTATTCAATTTAGAACTTCAGGATTATGTAGGGCAACTGTTTTTTTCCCAATATATTCCTACATTTTTTTTTACCAATTATTGTATGTAAAACATTTGTATCTCCCACAATAATGATGGTGACACTAAACTCCGTGATTATAATGTTAATTTGTATTAGTAAGCTCAATATATCTTTTGGAAGTAATAATGATAGCTTGTTCTTCATATTGCCGACTGAATCATTGTGGTACAGATCCAGAATCCTTAAGATTTATTCCATCACAAAGGCCGCCATTTTCTGTGCTTGCCTTGAGCATCAGTAACCTTAGTTACGCCTCTGCTGAAATTATATATAAAAATCAGACTTTACATCAGTTTAGTGAAATCGGTGTTACTATATGGACATGAATCATGGTATGGCAATGAAACAATCTCAAATAGATTTACTATAGTTGATAACAAAGCCCAGAGAAGAATATTGGGAGCTTTTAGCAGGACAGAAATAGAAATGAAACTATATGAAAGATTACTCAAGTGCCATATGTGTATGAGATGGAGAATGTTTGGCATGCTCTACGCGCTCTCCAAATGATATTAGATCACCAAACGTTCAGCTGGGCTACTCAAGGCACTAGGAGAGTTGTAAGACCCACTCCTACATGACTGAGGATTATGAAGTGTGAAGTAGGAGATGAAGAATGGAGAAGTATTGAATTAAAAGCTCAAGATAGAGACGACTTGCGAAATATAACCAAGGCCCTTTGTGTTAATGAGCGTAGTAGGAGATGAAGATGATGATGATGATGATGATGATATATATATATATATATATATATATATATATATATATATATATATACATATATATATATATATATATATATATATATATATGTATATATATATGTGTGTATGTGTGTGTGTGTGTGTGTGTGTATATATATATGTCCCATGTCAAAGGATAATGAGACATCGGTACATGGGTTTTTTCATTTCATTACAAAAAGTTTTGTGAATACACTATACACAGTTCGATACCCTCAGACGAGTACCCACTTGCCCATATGTTCGCTCGAGTGGTACTGCCTAACCCTCAGCAAGTACGAAGCAAGTTTTCTCTATCAATATGCTGAATTGATAAGTTTTTGTGGAATTCTCCACTGTGGTGGAAATATACTGTCATCAATAAGGTCTTTTTCCACTCCCAATTTATTACTTTTTGTATCTTTAAAGCATCTAAGGGTCTCGCTACCTATCCAAAACCTCTTATGAATTTACAGTAATACCCAGCAAGCCCAAAGAACCCAGCTACTTCCTTAGGGGTACGTGACCTGGAGAAATCTCTAATAGCTTCTACTTTATTTGGGCAGGGTTGGATACATTCTGTGGTTATTATATGACCTAAAAATTCCACCTGGTTACAGAAAATTTTGCACTTTGTCAAATTTCTTTTCATACCATTACGTCTCAATGCTACTAAAACTTTACGAATGCTGTTATTATGTTCTTCAGCTGTTTTCGCTGTAATTATGATATCGTCTAAATAAACAAGAACATTATGGTCAATTAAGGGAGACAAAACCACCATCATTACTCTAGAAATATGTCTTGGAGCATTTCTAACCCGAAAGGAAGAAAATTAAACTGAAATAGTTAATCGTTAGCTATAAATGCCGTTTTACATTTACTGTCTTCCTGAATGGGTATTTGATAGTATATAGATTTTAAATTGATATTTGTAAAATATTTACTATCCAGTACCCTCTAAAGTAATTCTTCGATCGAGGGCAATGGAATTGCATTATCCTTAGTGACTACATTCAACTTCCTATAACCAACACACAATCTTACCGAGCCATCCTTTTTTCTAACAGCTACAATATGAGAATCCCAGGGGGATTCACTCTCCTCGATTATCCCTTGTTCCCTTAATCTACTAATTTCCTTTTCTATCTCTCCCTGGAAATGAATGGGTACTTTATAAGGTCTTGACCTGATCGGCTCCGCCTTCACAGTTTCAATACTAAATGGAAATCGATCAATCCTCCTTGGTGGCTTGTCTCCAATTGCAATTACATCGAAATAATTATTAACAATTACAGGTTGATATTCTGGCGGACAGAGTTTTTAAACTTGTATAATCAAGCTCTGAGTGCGTATGTCTGTGCGGGCTGGAGTTGTGGCTCCCAAGATCTCATTATGAGCAATTTCACATAACTCTAATTCACACACAGAATCACTTCCTAACACGACTCTTTTATTTGACAAATTAACTATCGTTATATCAGCTCTGTTCTCTTTTATTTCTGACAAGCACTCTAAGACTACATGTGCCCATCTATCATGGGGGTTTAACTACGACCTGGGTCCCCTCCGGGAGAGGCTGACACGGGGTCACTGATATGCTTGTAAGTATCTGGGTAGGCAATACTTCTCTTTCAGGTATAGCTGTTACTTTCTCATGACTTTCTATCGGCAGAATGCACCCTCCTGCTTTTACTGTTAATCTATCTTTTTCGCCACAAATGTATATATGATTACCCATAATGAAATTCAGCCGCAGTATAGCCTTGATTCCTGGAATTCCCAAGGTGGGCAAGACAAAAAATTCATGTGCAAACTTCACAGATCCCACCTTAAAGCTGACGATCGTTGCATGCCTTGCTTGTGTTTATTTCCTCCTGATGTGACGAGCATGATGAATGCTGCTGACTGTAGTGGATTTGAGAATTATTTTTCAATAAGTGAAACGTTGGCTCCTATGTCGATCAGCGCTCGAATGTACTTATCTAGTAGGTCAATCCTGACTGCTAACATTCGTAGCCGCTCATTAGGATATGTGGGGCACGTGCCAACGACCTCGCTTGCAATACCACTGCCCCCTGATCCTGTCCCTAGGGCTGCGGGGGTGAAGTCGGGAGTACCGACGGAGACACAACTGCTCGCTCGACCGCTTCTATTATCATGCAGGGGGGTGGGGCATCGATCTCCCTCCTCTCCCCCTTTCTGTTTGCTTTTCCTCGGATTGTGTGCATGTGCCACATCCCGCCTGCCCTCGGCGTCTTTTGCTGGGCACTCTTGAGATAGATGACCGTAGATCTGACAAGTGTAACAGCGGGGGATCCTTGGGATGGACATTTCATCCGTGGGTGCTCCTCTCCCTCACACTGCCAACATCTGAAGACTGTTCTCACTAAGCTCTTCCCTCTCCCTCTTTGGGGGGTAGGTGAGTGCCTAACATTTCTGCCACCTTCTCGGAATCAGGGCAGTTATTCTCAGTCAATTTTTCTTCTCGCATACTGTCATGTTTTATATCACCATCACTACGTCTGCTAACGAGCGATTGTCATCAAACAAATAACCCCATAAATACGGGTTTACTAATCTGGGAATAAGTTTACAGGCAATTGCTTTTTTATCATCTGGGAGATTGGCACTCAATATAGCAAACGAATCACAATCCCGAAAAATGCGAGTTGCAAAACTAAGAACAGATTCGCCTTTCCAAATTTTGGGTTTGTAATTTTCTTACATGTCGCCTTTTCTCGTATCGGGTAAGGTGTATACCTCAATTAAACGTTGTTTTATTTCAGTATAACATATTAAACTACCTTGTGGCTATCACATTACCTTCATTGTAGGAGCATCTTTCAGCAACCTAATTACTTGAATTGCTTTTTCTCTTTCTGACCACCCAAATGTGGCTACTTCAAAGTCTCTCAAAAACACTTCAATTGATTGAAACCCTTCATTTGGCTGCTGATCATCAAAAGGCCTAACACTTGCCTGGAGTTCTGGCAGTTTTCTAACTACGACATTTTGTGGATCTTCATTTGGCTGTGCATGTGTACTTTCACTTGTGTGCGTTTGAACTTTGTTTATGTATGTCGGATATGCTGTGGTCGAGCGCCACTCCTCTTCTCATTCAACTAAGAATCTGTTCAATAACTTGGCTAGGTTATCTAACCTATTTTCTATTTCCTGTGTTCGTCGTTCTCTTCTATATCTTTCATCGACATCACTATAATCAACTGCTCCTTCGTCTTCATCTCCCACAGCAGCAGCGTCTGCTATGCTATTCCTTGTGTATCTAGGCATCTTGAACTTTTATTTGATCGGCTTTAAGAACAACTTCACTCACAGCATACATAAAAAGTCGTATTTGTACACCTGACACCAATTATGCCCGATGCCAATGGATAATTAGACATCGGAACAAGGGTTTTTTCACTTTATTACAAAAAGGTTTGTGAATACACTATACACACTTCAATACTCTCAGACGACTACCCACTTGTCCTTATCTTCGCTCAAGTGGTACTGCCTAATTCTCGGCAAGTAAGACGCAATGTTGCTCTATCAATATGCTGAATTGTTAGGCTTTGTGGAATTCTCCACTGTGATGGAAATATACTGTCACTATTAGGGTTCCAACACATTACGTTATGAAATTTGATACACGTCACTTGTAACAGAGTTCAGTGATCAGGCACTAAAATCTATGACAGTCATAGTACTCTTAAAAAGGTCATTAATCTCACTGTATAAAACACATATTTCGCATACAAGGATAAATACACACAGAAATACCTTGAGATATGAGCCTAATGTGTTCCGGGATCCGAGCTCGTATGTCAATTTGCTCGTATCTCGGATCAATTTTTACCATATAAAATAACTAGAAAAAAATTAATCTGTTCCCACCCTCTGAAAAAAACTCCTAAAAACTATATTACAGTGGAAAAACATGTTTTTAATTGTTCTAATTCGCATTCTACACTCACTAAATAACAAATACCTCAGCACTGGTTATGATCTGCAATAAAATGCGACATTATAATGGAATTCTTACCTTCGAGACAGACGGTAGCGGCTAACGGTGGTGTGTGCGGAGGAGGAGGGACATTGAAAGGGGAGGAGAGACTTGACGGCAACACGTTCGGTACGCTACACTTTTGTAACACTACGTAACATAACTTAAACTTTAAATTTAACTTGAATGAAATTAGCTTACTGTACACACACTTAAAAAAAAAAAGTTAATCTTATATTACACTAAACTTAATTCTAATTTTGTTTTCATTTAATTTTTTTTACTTTCCATCATCCGGCTTGGCCCTTTTTGCCTCGCTTTTTTACTCTCTTTCACCTTCACCTTTTGCCGGTCTTTTTAAAGGGAACCTGTCTAGGGATGTTTGCTTTTTTCTCCCCTTCAAATTGTTAAGGAAATGATGTACATAGCTGTCGTCGAAAAAAGGCTAACGCACGACCACACGCCACTTACATGCTTTTCGATTATTTCATGCCTTATCTCGATTGTCATCATAAGCTTTTTCTTTTCACTACCCTTGTTTGCACTCGCTTGCTTTGGACCCATAGCTTATTATATTAATTCTGTACTGATTAACGCAAAAAAAACACGTAAAAAATGCAAACATTACGGCAGATGCTCGGAGAAAATATTACGCGACGGAGATCTGACGGAAAAGACCAAGCGATGCTGTCCTCGTAAACATCCTCTCGCACACACGGCCACCTAGCGGCCGTATCTGAAATTTGTCATATATTGGGACACTCGTCTGTCGAGGCATTACTGTATATATATATAGGTATATCTACACACACAGACCGCTCGAGAGGTTAACCTACGTAGTGTCCTTAGGGTACGACACATACCCGAGCCTATAAGCACCACCATTCCTGTTGTCAATGGTTTGCCCATGAAGGACTTGACGAAGAGAACAACTATTCAACAACAATCGAAGCGCATGTATATGTGGTATTTCACAGACGGCCACCCCATGACATGCGGGAGTGGCGACAAAGCTGCCCATAACTCACAAATGCCGTCTATCATGCCCTAACTGATGACCTATATAGCCCCTTACTTATACATATTAGCTGCGGTTATGCTACCACCAATCCGGATTCAAGCCTTCTGCAAAGATATATGCAAACGGTTGTCAGTGGCCAAAAATTTTTTTTAAACGTCATCGCTTATGGTAGGGCTTCCCGTTCTCTTCCAACAAGGCCACTCTTCTAGACACGACATAGTTAAACTTAGCCTGATGACGTCCCCTTGGTAGATGCCAACAGATCTGTGGTCTCTACCAACAGGCACAAGACACGCACTTAATCATTTGGAAGTGCCAAATATCATTGTATATTTCCCGTGGCCGACGTCACATTGCAAATCCTTGGTGTGGGTTTCCTAGCAAATTTTCAACTCCTGTTTGATGTTGCTCACTAACACTTAGACAATGCTGCCTCATAAATGGTTAGACAATGCTGCCTCGTAATGGTCAACACCTCTTCAATAGGATTCCTCCGACCTTGTGCACCCACGGATGCTTATGACCACTTGCTCACATCATACCCTGAAGTCTTCTGTCAAATGCCCCAAGTTCCCACCAAACACTGTATCTATCACTATATCGAGACGATACGGCCCCGAGTGTTTCCTATGTTCAGGCATCTGGCACTGGATTGTTTGGCAGCCACTAAACAAGCGTCTGCCAAAATGGAACAATTGGACCTTTACTAAAAGTCCTACAGCCTTTAGTTGTCAACCTTACACATTTTCCTGAAGAAAGAAGGCTCCCTGGGCTCTCTACCCCTCCTTCCAAACATTACTGACAGTACCTCCTATGCACAAAGGGAAGGTGTTTTCCCTGTGTGACCTTTTGAAGGGGTATTATCAGCTGCCCATGAACTCAGAAGACATCCCCAGGACCGCCATCATCACCCCCTTTTGTACATATACCTTTTGTTATTCCCGTTTTGGCCTTGGTAATGCTTGATCTACCCTTCAATGCCTCAGGGATGGTATCTTAGAGAACCTTCTCTTATGCGTTTACTACATGGACGACGTACTTGTGTTCTCTTCCTCCTAAGACGAACACCTCTGTCAACTACGTATCGTGCTCAACTGTCTGCAACAGAACAGCCTTGTAGTTAGATAAGATAAGTGTACCTTAGGCGCAAATGAAGTATCGTTATTAGGGCACCACCTCACTCCTGTAGGAGCCTCACTGAGAAGGTAACAGCTGGTCAGAACTTCCCCATGCCCTCGACCATCAAAGTACTGCAAGTATTCTTGGGCATGATTAACTATTATTACCAGTATCTGCCAGCCATTACTGCCACTCTGGCTAACCTTTACGCATTTGTCAAGGGCAAGCCAAAAGACCTGAAGTGGGGTCCCCTACAATATGTGGCCTTCTGCAACACAAAGAATGCTCTATTAACCGCTCCTGCTTTCACCTTTCCAATACCACATGCCCCTCTACTTCTCTCACCTTGCCCATTGGCCTTCTTCATTAGAAAACTGTCGAAGGCAGAGTCTTGATACTCTAACTTTAACCGCGAATTGCTGGTTGTACATTTGGCTGCCTTTTATTTTCGTCACTTCCTAAATGGTACACTCTTCATCATTTGCAAAGACAACATGCCTCTGGTCCATGCCCTCTCTCGACAGTCCGACGCCCTGTTCACCCATCAACGCTAACATCTCTCCGATGTTGCTTAATACAATTGCATCCTTCAACATGTAACTGGGAAAATTAATCCCATTGCCGATGCCCTGTTAAGAAACACATTGGCTGCCATCCACCTGGAATTGGATTACAATACCTTGGCGGAAGCCCAAACAAAAGTTCCAAAGAAACAAGCATGTAGGACATCCTGCATATCCCTCCATTGGAAAGACATCTCTCTTAACGACTTCAATGCCGCCCACCTCAGTGACGTCAGTACTGGTAGTCTACGACCATGGATAACGGCCCCATGCATTAATATGAGTTTGATTTTCTTCATGGTTTTCCACATCTCTTGTACCAATCTACTGCACAGCTACTGAAGACGGAGTTCATTTAGAACGGCATTACTAATGATGCTTAGGATTGGGTTTGTGCTTATACATCCATGCTAAACTTCAAAAATACATTGACACACGGATCCAGGAGTGGACACTTTTCTTTAACCTCAGCGTTATTTTTCTCACATTCACGTCGAAATAGTGTCCTCTACACACATCACAAGGACATTGTTACCTGTTTTCTGTCATTGATTGCTCCACTCATTAGCCTGAAGCCCTTCCCATTATCTCTTCAACATCCTCATAATGTACATCCGCTATACTCTCACAGTGGATAGCGAGATTTGGTATCCCTGAGAATATTACTTCTGACAGGGGTATCACTTTCACCTCTCAGTTTTGGACTTCATAAGCGAATCTCCCTACATCAGACAACTGCCTATAACCTTGTTGCTAACGAAATGGTTGAAAGTTTTCATCACACGCTCAATGCAGCTTTGATATCTGGATTGAGTAATGTACGCTTTCCTGTGCAACGACACTTGCAAATTACCATTAGCACCACCTTACATGGGCCCTTTCCTCATGCTTCGTCGTACACCGAAGGCTTTCTTAATAAACATTCATTGCAAAGAAGACTGTGGCTCTATTGATCGTCTAAAACCTGCATATCTCTTGTCAGATGACCCTCCTACAGTGCACCTCTCAGGAGCAGGGTGGCCTATTTCCCATGTAAGTGATTTTTAAGGGGGGAACCATCTACCGCACGCGTTTCGTATACGCTTGTACATTGTAATGGTATAACTTTTTTATCTTATCGCTCATGTTTTATTTTGTTCAAATTTTTGTGACATTCTAATTTGCAAGTCCTTGTATATAAGCTCTATGCATCCTTAATAAACTTTAGATGCATTCCTCTCACCTCTCTGTTACAACCTAATAGCCCACTCGCACAGAATTTACAAAAAGCTTGAAGTTCTCCTAACTCAACCATCGGATTAGAAAGATCATTCTACAATTTGGTACCAGCAGAGCTGGAATAAAAAATTTTGAATTCTGAGTAGTATTGTACTTTATGATGAAGGTAAAACTGTTAGAACAAACTGTATACCTGGTATTACATATAGGATGGTACAGTTTGAGAATACTTAAATGCAATGGATATGAATCATGGGAAATATTAATAAACTTACATTAAGAAATAACTGAACGACGGTGCCAAGAATAAAGAATTTTAAAGGCCAGAAGTTTATGTCCCACGAATTGAGATGACAGTCAGCAACCGAATACCAGAAAGGAGACCAGTACTCGAAATAATAAAGAATGAATGAATTAGAGATTTCTTAAGAATAAGCTGATCACCTTTCTAAGATTACTTTCTTAATAAGCCAGTTTTTGACAATTGAAGAAAAAGCAGAAAAAAAGACGTTTCTTGGTAGTAAATTTGAAATAAAGAATTACACCTAGAATTTTAGATGGGTTGTATATAGTTAAAAAGAATTTGTCAATGCAAAGATCTGGATGTAGAGGTGCCACTGTCCTCGACCTACTTACAATAATTTTTTGAGCTTTGTAATGGTTCAACATCATGCACCATAACCCGTAGCTTGCACCAACTTTACCTGGTATTTTGCCTGAATATCACACGGTTATCCTCCGTCCGTTGTTACGAAAACTTATATAGTCACTGTTGAATATTTGATCAATTTTGGGTTCAATGACTATTGAAACGGGAGGATGTTATTTGTGGTGACTTTACTAACAGCAATCAATATTTCAAGGTGGATCATGTGCATCCTATATGGTACTGAAATTGTGAAGCTTTCTCCCACTAGCCTCTGAGCGCTTAATGGTCTGCTATGCCCCAATACTTGGCTTTATAGCTCAAATTCATGAACATAATTAAATATAAATACAAACATTAGGAGAAATTTTAATTTGCTGGCTCCCGTGCAATGCACAGCATATTACCCGGTTTTGTTCTCAAGTAGTCATAGTGTGTCAGCCAACACTTTCCTCTTTCACGGTCGATTTTAATGAGCAAATTGGAGGAATCTCTCTCTCTCTCTCTCTCTCTCTCTCTCTCTCTCTCTCTCTCTCTCTCTCTCTCTCTCTCTCTCTCTCTGATAAAATTATGTATATATATATAAATATATATATATATATATATATATATATATATATATATATATATATATATATACTGTATATTTCATAATATGGATAGGGAAAGTACTTGTTCCTAATATCCGTTTATTCCACAACGTTTGCTTATTTTTATAATCATATTTCCCAGAACATATACATAAAATTAAAAGATAGTTAAAAATTATACGAATTCATTTAAAAAAGTAAAAATGTCTTAAAATTTAATGAAAATTAAAATTAAAATATATATATATATATATATATATATATATATATATATATATATATATATATATACAACAGACAAATTACTGTAACAAACATCTCTGAAGTGTAATGAAAAAGTAAATTCCAACACCAGAATGAAAGCAAAACGAAGAAGGCTATGAGAGATATATTTGAATAGAAGAAACTTGGGTTTTCAACGACGAAATTAGTCGTTTGATGAATATTGACTCAAGAATTGGTAAGTCATGGTTATTTGACCCTTGGCCTATTATCCTAAAATCTTTGTTGTATATATTTTGTTTGTATATTTTATCATGATTACGAAAATTTATTGTTCCGGGCTGGAGATTCTGCAACCTATTCGAAAGCTAATATCTCTATGGGAATCAATTCTGACCTTCAACAACCGCCTCGTAGAACCTACGTAGGTTAGAGTTACCCTTTGGGCAAAAATATATCTGTTTACTACATCAGATGACATATAAGGACTCAATCGATATTCTGAAGTGAAAAAGCGAGCTGATTGTGAGAGGGTTCTTTAGGATGAGTTTTACTGCCACTGCTGCGAAGTGTTGTTAAATGATTTACAGAAATAATCTGCTGCTTACTTGAAAAAAAATTACCTGATCCTTTCAAAGACTTATCGCATACAATGTATCATATGCTGATGTTGATAAGTCTATTCAGGTTAGGATCCACTGAGACTAAGTGGATCGTGATTCAGGCTTCATTGTAATCAATAATCAAGATCTCTATAGTATTTGGGTTCACTTAGGATCCTTTTTTGCTATTCCTTTTGTATGTTATTCCTAAAACCCTTTACTTGTGTGCTTTGTCATTGTTCACCAACACAATCTCCTGTTGCACCTCTTGCACATTCCAGACTTCCTATACCCAGAGAGAGAGAGAGAGAGAGAGAGAGAGAGAGAGAGATGAATTGTACAAAAGCTATAACTATTTTCGTTTGTTACTACATTTATAGTGTACATATGATGACTCTCTCTCTCTCTCTCTCTCTCTCTCTCTCTCTCTCTCTCTCTCTCTCTCTCTCTCTCTGAGAGAGATGAATTGTACAAAAGCTATAACTGTTTTCGTTTGTTACTACATTTACAGTGTACATATGATCTCTCTCTCTCTCTCTCTCTCTCTCTCTCTCTCTCTCTCTCTCTCTCTCTCTCTCTCAAGAAAGTGAAATAGAATCATCATTGCCAATAAACCTTTGAAAAAATTATTTAAACTCCAGTCAAAGTTGAGACTTTCCTTGACTGAAGTTTCTCGGCAACATCTACTTAGCAGTATATATATATATATATATATATATATATATATATATATATATATATATATATATATATATATATATATATATATATATATATATATAGCAAACCAACCGTCGTTTACGATATTATCCTGCCCAGTCTCATAATAATACTTTAATCTCAGAAAGTGTATCCTATTTTTAAGCTTGGTAAAATCATCGGCAGCTTACAATGAAGTTTTTTTTGCACTGTACCTCATTCTCCATTCCGTGCTTGTTAGGTTTCATGGGTAAAATTGCGACAGGACTCCCCCAGTTAGGAAGGGATTTTGTGTTTTGAAGGCTCGTATGTCTAAGCATTGAGTCATTCACAGCCTCTGCTTTATGTTTACATGTTTTGTTGATTGGACAATGAACGACCGTGGGGACTTTAAAATCTTCATGTAAACCGTTAATAATACAGAACTTAGTAAACCTTTGAGTAATGATATCATTGCAAGGACTCATATTGTTTCTCTTGTTTGTTTATTTGATTTTTGACTGTTCGACAATAATAAGGATAAGGATAGGGAAGTAGGGAATAAGGGGAAAGGAAGAGTACCCCTGGATACAATCCAGTTTATAGCTCAAAGGCAGGTTTGGGATGGGAAAGATTGCGGAAAAAAGGAGAAAGAGAAGTACAGGAAAAGAATAAAAGAGAGGGGCAGACCCTTTTTGCGATGTTAGAGATTTATATCCATTATTGGTAGTATAATTGACTATTCTGTATTGTTGTTACTGATATATTTTAATTGTCGAGAACCATTGTTACATATATGAAAATAATATGAAAAATAACCTAATAACATATAACAAGTAGAACAAAACACTCCCAAAAATATGTTTGACTTTTCTATATAAAAAAAAAAAAAACAGATTTAAAATATGGTCCCCTCTTGGGAGATTGGCAACTAAAAATAAACAGGTATTTCAAATGAGAAAAGACCAACTTCTAATCAACCACGGCTTTGAAAGGCCAGCCTATTAGTAGAAAAAGGCCAAAAATATAGTATTTAAGGCCCACATTTTTTTCATGATATTACTAAAGGCCCACCAATTTGAAAAGGCCAAATTTGAATGGTTTTTGGCCTGAAAAAGGCCAACCTGGAAACCCTGACAGTTACAGTACATAACTATTATCCATTCTCTCTCTCTCTCTCTCTCTCTCTCTCTCTCTCTCTCTCTCTCTCTCTCTCTCTCT
Organism: Palaemon carinicauda; assembly: GCF_036898095.1. Taxonomy (NCBI): domain Eukaryota; kingdom Metazoa; phylum Arthropoda; class Malacostraca; order Decapoda; family Palaemonidae; genus Palaemon; species Palaemon carinicauda. Next base: position 77,213,550 of record NC_090725.1, read on the forward strand.
CTCTCTCTCTCTCTCTCTCTCTCTCTCTCATTGGTAGTCAAGGCACACAACTTTAGAGCATTTAGATAGGAAATTGATAGCTCCCTACTATTCAATTAGGCAAGGTCATGGACTTGGTACTTTCATCTTCTGGCCTGTATAATTGGATTCCTTACGAAGTTTATGGATATTTGAGTTACTTAAGGTTGTTTATATTCCATTAGGAAGACAGGCCAATTTCAAACCCCAAAAATAGTAAATTGATCAAGAATATTATTATTATTATTATTATTACTATCCAAGCTACAACCCTAGTTGGAAAAGCAAGATGCTATAAGCCCAGGGGCCCCAATAGGGAAAAATAGCCCAGTGAGAAAAGGAAATAAGGAAATAAATAAATGAAGAGAACAAATTAACAATCA
>NC_090725.1:77218950-77333950 GCF_036898095.1 Palaemon carinicauda
ATGCGGGCCTATCTTTTCCCCAGGGCATCTTCGGATGCAGCAATTCCTCAGGTTCATTCAGAGATCCCTGTTGTTCAGATTCTGGTAGATTCGGAGGTCTCGGACACGCTACAGGACATCCAACTGGACGATAGGATGTCAGAAGTGTCTGAGTCCACTGAAAAGAACCTTCTCGCAGAAGGTCAGGAAGAGGAGCTGACCCAAGCTCCTGAGACCGAGGAGGAAGAGGTTGATGAGGTGTCGGTCTCATTGGTTCTGCCCCCAGAACCAGTTCCCTCAACATCTTCTGCTATCCCAGAGGAACTGGGAAGGACTCTTTCTTCCACTGTTGAAATGATTCAACTAATGCAGAAGAAAAATGATGAGAAAGAAGCTGCGATGGAGCTGGAGATGTGTAGACTCACAGCATCATGCGGGCCTCAGAAGAAGCTCAGCGTTAAGGACCTTCCTCTGTGTTCGGATGCAAACCCGTGGTGGTATGCTGAACACATGCCGATGACAATTGGGAAGATTTTCTTCTCGGAGAAGCTGGGATCAGTCCCCATTGAAGAGGTGGAATTCCTGGCCCAGCAAGGAGTCTTATCCAGACTGCTATGTCCGTCTCAGGAAGGAACCAGTGTCAAAGGAGGAAATGGAGCTAAAGGAGTTTATAGTCTTTGACCATGGTAAAGCACAGGCTTTACTTTCTAGGTCGATGAAAGAGAAGGGCTTCACTAACTCGAAGGTACCAGCGTTGAGTAAGAAGCACCCCACCTTTGTGGCTTCTCTAACCAGAGCCTTCCCCTTTATGGAGAAAGGGTATAAGGCAGCCTTAAAGGCGGTAGAGGCAGGGAAGCCATGCCCCTCGTTGAATGAGTACAAGCCTTTATCCCTGACCTTACCTATGGACCAAAAAGACTGGAAGGACGTCCACCTTACCTTCTCAGTCGGGAAGTTGGAAGCAGATATTGCCGGACATCAGTTCGGTGAGGACCCATTTGGCCACTGTAACCAAGGATTTGTACAGTTTTATCAAAACTAGGAAGGCTTGTAGAGAGTTCATGTTCGCCTCGGCTGCGGTGAGACACGAACCTAGAAAACTGATCTCATCCAGTATTTGGGGTAAGGACCTCTTCCCAAGCGAAGTGGTCAAAGAGGTAGTAGACAAGGCCGCCACGGAGAATAGGAACCTTCTCCAAAAGTGGGGCCTATCTCTCAAGAGGAAGTCTTCCCCGGATGAGGGTCCCCAAACTAAGAAGAAGACAAAGAAGCCTAGGCTACCCTCTCGGCCGGCCAAGCCTTACAGACAACAACAACAACAACTTCCTACGACTGCGGTGCCCCAGATAGTGGCACAGCCTCCAACTAGGTACCAGTTGGTACCTCAGCCATTAGCAACACAGTCGCCTGCCTTTAACCCAGCTTTCGAGAGGCAGTCAACGACATTTCGTTCGAAAGCTAGAGGATCAGGAAGAGGTTCCTCTAGACGCCCCTCAAGAGGAAGGGGATTCAGAGGAAGACACGGTCAAGGAGGCAAGCCCTCAGGTCCACAGCAAAACTGAGATGCTCCTGGTCGGAGGGAGATTGTATTTATTCCGGGATCGTTGGACCATCGATCCCTGGGCCCACAGCCTAATCAAGAACGAACTGGGTTGGAGCTGAAACAGCAGTGTTTCAACCAAGTGAAACCAAAGGATACCAACAAGTGTTCTTATTTTTATATTAATAATAATGTACTAATGAGAAAATTCCGGTCCAGCAAGAACAGTCATCTAGAAACCTGGAAGGATCTATTCCAGGTAGTTGTTCCTAAGGATATAAGACCTCTGATCCTAGAATTGTCTCAATCTGCTGACTCTCATCTTGGTATCACTAAAACATATGAACGCATCAGTCAAGACTTTTATTGGCCAAACATGAAGAATGACATTAAAGAGTACGTAAAAACATGTACAACATGTCAAAAAGTAAGTAGTCCTAATGTGAAAGTACCAGTTGCACCATTAAAACCTATACTTGTGCCTAAAGAACCTTTCAGTAAGATCATAGTAGATTGTGTAGGCCCTTTGCCTAAGACAAAAAGGGGACATGAATACTTGCTTACGGCCTTATGCTCAACTACCCGTTATCCATTTGCAGTACCTTCAAGAAACATTTCAGCGAAGAACATCATAAAGTCACTAGTGTCCATATTTACTGTTGTAGGATTTCCAACTGAACTACAATGTGATCAAGGAACCAATTTCATGAGTCATGCATTTAAAACAGCTATGAAAGATTACCATATAACCCAATTATCTTCCTCAGCTTACCATCCACAGACCAATGGAGCATTAGAACGCACTCACCAGACCATTAAAAATCTACTCCGGAAATACATCCATAGTTCAGGTAACGAGTGGGGTTGCGATTTGGAACTGATCATGTACATCATACGAGGAGTTTGAAATCAGTCTACTGGTATGTCACCTATTGAACTACTCTTCGGTCGACGGCCACGAACTATCCTCAGTTCAGTCAAAGAACGCATCCTGAAGTTGGGAGATAATGAGGTACCTCTTTCCCAATATATTTCAGAACTCAACAAGAAACTTTCAGATCTTCACTCCATTGCCAAAACTAACTTGATAACAGCTCAAAAGAAGATGAAGATTAACTATGATAAAAAAGGCTAAAACCAGAAGTTTCAAAGTAGGAGATGCAGTGCTGCTATACCATCCGATTGCAGGCTCTCCCCTATGAGAGAAATACCAGGGACCGTATACCATCACTCAACGTATCTCGCCAACCAACTATATAATCGCCACTCCAGATAAGCGAAAGTCTACTCAATTAGTCCACATAAACCTCTTAAAGGCCTATTTGTCTCCCTCAACAGCTGAAAGTAAAATGGTAATGATTACTAGTGCCATACCATACATAGATTGTCCTATGGATCAATTTACAGATGATCCAATAACTGCATCTTGGCAGGATTCTCAAAACTCAAAGATCTTGGAAAACTTATCAGACTATCTGCAACCCTTATCTACATCAAAATGTAAATCTTTAGTAGCTCTATTCCATGAATTTCCTAGTATAACTTCAGATAAACCAGGCAGATGCACCATGCTAGAGCATGACATCAAACTACAACCAGGTGCTGCACCCATTAAACAAGCTTTCTATCGAACAACACAGAAGAAATTGGGTATCATAAAAGACGAAGTGAACTACTTGATAAGAGAAGGATTGGCAGAACCCAGTGCATCACCGTGGGCTTCCCCATGTCTCCTAGTAAGAAAGAAAAATGGTAAATTTCGTCTTTGTACCGATTACAGGAAGATTAATAATTTAACAATTAAAGATTCGTATCCTCTACCAAGAATACAAGATATCATTGACGAAGTAAGTAATTCGACCTACTTAACCCAAAGAGATTTGTTGAAGGGTTATTACCAAAATAATTAACAGAAACGGCAAAGGAAATATCTTCATTCATCACTCCATTTGGATTATTTAATTATAATGTAATGCCATTCAGATTAGCCAACTCACCTGCCCCCTTCCAAAGAGTAATGTCTTTAATTTTACAGGACTTGGAAAAAGTATTTGTATATTTAGATGACATCATTATTGCCTCTGACACATGGGAAGACCATATTCAAAAGATAAAAGAAGTTTTCTCAAGGTTAAAACATGGATTAGCGATCAACTTAGCAAAAAGTAATTTCTGCAAAGGTCAGGTATCTTACCTTGGTCATCGAGTTGGCAGTGGTAAAATATTACCCCATGATGCAAATATTAGCGCCATAACTTCTTATTCTGTTCCAACTACCAAACAGGAATTAAAAAGATTTCTAGGTATGGTAGGATATTACTCTAAGTTCAGTACAAATTTCTCACCATTCACAGGACCACTATTTACTTTAACTTCTTCAAAAGTAAATTTTTCTTGGAACCAACAACATGATCAAATATTTAACCAGCTAAAAACTTACTTGTCATCTCCTCCTATATTAATGGCACCTAACCTCACCAAACCATTCTATCTCCAAACAGACGCTGGTGATCTTGGATATGGGGGGCATTTTATTACAGCATCCTGCTCCAATAACAGCCATAACAGGAAACCTGCCCCCACTAGCTGATCTGTTACCAGTCTCCTATTCCAGTGGACGATTTATGGGTTCCCAACTAAATTGTCCCACTGTGGAGAAAGAACTATTCGCCATCGTAGCTACCATCCAGAGATACGAGATTTTGTTGATGGACAAGACACGGTCTACGTCTACAGCGACCACTCTCCTCTGTCGATTCTCCATAGGTCCACTACTCTCAACCCTAAACTTTTAAGATGGTCATACATACTCTCTACACACAATATCCAAGTAATCGCCATATCAGGACGAGAAAACATTGTGGCAGACTCCTTATCAAGGATAACCTCGGTTGATCCTAGGGAAATGGAAAAAACAAAAACATGGGGAGACTGTGATATCCCCATATGTTGTACATATGCTAACATATCTTATTTGTCTAATGTTTATTTTTCCATTTTCTTTGTAAATACATCACCTTATTTCAGCGCCATCTTCATTCCATTTTTCTCATTATCTTTTGTTTACATTCACCTTCCTGCTGTAAATCATCCCTGTTTTCTTACCTTACATGTTATAAGGTAACCCCAAATTTATTGATTTGGTTAGAATACATTATTCTCCCCACGAGATTCATCTACCTTGCTCACCCATTCACTTTGCATTGCTTATTATTGTTGTTTTGAAGTGCTTTTTCGTTATTTTATTTAATAACGTAAGATTAAAGTTTTGTTTATAACATAGTTTATTGTTCCTGTCCTCCCATTGTCCTGCTATTGGTGCTTCGCTTGTCTGCAACCAGCTTTAAGAAGATACATTTGATCATAATCGACAATCTTATACACTCGTAATAAGAAACAAGTGAATTTGGAAGTCTACCCATATGACTTCTATTTTATTGTGTGAAGAGAAGTGCCGCCCATTGTAAAGGGGTAATTGTTTGCACAGTGGTTCATCACAATATGGTTTGATAATATAAGAAAATCTTGAAAGATTGTTCCTTCGTGTAGACAAACACTCATTGATTTTGGCCAATCCTTTATAGGACGGGCCAGTATACTCTGAATGTGATGATAACTGATATATTTTCTTTGTTCCTATATGGATACAAACCTTTTGTCGGTATATAAGTCAATTCTGGATACCGGGGGAGGTGTCAGTATTTCATAATCACATTGGTGAGTTTTCAATAAAAACTTTGCTTTAGAAGGTATAGGTCGAGACCAATATACCGGTTTGTCTGCCTAGCATCCATAGGTAATATGTATTCCTCGAGACTTTTCCAGAGACTAGCATGACTTTTCCCTGTAGGGGCAAGGATGCTCTAGCATTGTTTATGTTTAGAAGAAATGATGTATGATGGTAACATCATAGGTCTCTAGGTCTAAATCAACCAAGGAAATTCTTTATTGAGGACAAGGCACATAATAAAAATCCACAGATACAGTAATGCTCTGGTAAACTTCCATTAGGACGACATGGCCTGAGCCCAAAATTCGCTCAAAAATCTATTTTTGGGTGAGATAGCCATGTCGTCCTGATAGACCCGCCCTCCCTTCCTTTCTATAAAAAGGGCTAAAGGACCCCTCCCAATGGTACAGTATCTGTAGCACCTCGCTTATCGCTACAAGGAATAAACATGGCGCCATTGATGACGTCATATACTGATTCGAAACGGGGAGGAGAGGTACCTTAATAACGGCTCCCCTTTCGTTTCTTGCCACTTTTTCCCTCTAAAAGCGTTAACGCTATTCTGGATGAAGATAGCTATGTGGCGTGTCAAGAATACGTCCTCTGATATTATGCGATATCCCTAAAAGAGATAGGCGTGGGCAAGACATATAATGTGAATAACATATACTGTAATAGATGGACATTAAAATAATAATAATAATAATAATAATAATAATAATGATAATAATAATAGTAATATTAATAATAATACTCATTGGAAGATCATAAACAGGCGGGTGTGAAAAGTCATGTCCTTTGTCTTACAGTGGACTTGTTACGGCTGATTAATAAATAAATAAATAAATAAATAAATAAATATATATATATATATATATATATAAACGGATTTTGAGCGAATCGAAAAATCTATTTTTGGGTCAGATAGCTATGTCGTCCTGATGGAAGGTTCCTTTAAGTAGCTTCCGAGGGTATATCTGACTACAGAGATATTCCCAGAGAATTTAACTTGAGGTCACCAGAATTATAACTCCTGGCGCAAATATCCTTAAAGTTTCCTTTTAGGATATCGCATAATATCAGGGGACGTATTCTTGACACGCCACCTAGCAATCTGCACCCCGCATAGTGTTTACGCTTCAAGGGGGAAAAGTGGCAAAATAAAAGAGGAGCCGTTAATAAGGTTCCCTTTCTCCGTTACTGTTCGAGTACTCAGATGGAGCCACAATCGCCGCCATCTTTATTCCTTGTAGCGTTGAGCCGGTACTATAGATACAGTATTATTGAGAGGGATCCTGCCAAGGCCTTTCATGGAAAGGAGGGTGGGTCCATCAGGACGACATGGCTATCTCACCCAAAAATAGATTTTTCACTCTGCTCAAAATCCGTTTTTTGGGCTCAGGCCATGTCGTCCTGATGGAAGTTTACCAGAGCATTAATGTATCCGTGGATTTCCCAGTCGGGCCTTAAACCTCAAGAAAATATTTCCTTGGTCACTTAGACCTTAGAGACCTATGACATTACAGTTATATGTCATTGCTTCTATTCATGAACTATGTTAGTGCTTCCTGCCCCCTACAGGGAAGAGTCATCCTAGACTCTGGAAAAGTCTCGAAGTTTGCATATTCCATATGACCAACCTGGCAACCAAAGGGGCATACAGGTCTCACTGTATGCCTTTAGCCAAAGTTTGCATTTTTAAAAACGAACACAGGTTCACGTAAGCCACCGTAGCATCTCAGGTATATCAGCCCAGCTGTATACCACAACAGACAAGTTTATATCTGTATCGAAAAAGGGTAAGCCTGGCCAGAAAAAGGTTTGTTTACATTTAGTAACAAGGTTACTACTGTTCTTCAATGTAATTATGCAGAATAGTAAGGAATTAAAGTAATGCTCATACATAAGTTTATTTATATATGTTTGGGGCGAAATAAGACGCAAAAAACAATTAGACATTTATTGTCAAACAATAAATAAAAATTCAGCATACATTTCATAATATCATAAAAAATGCAAGTAAATAGAATTTATAAACATGGAACATACAAGCCAAATCAGAGATACTTGCTTTATCTGAAAACAAAAGTTCATGCCACTCAATTGAAAATTTAATAATTTACTAATAATTTTCTTAGAAAGTCTGTCTATTTACACTTGTGTAAAAACACACAGCACTAGCGTTAATTCTAAGTTTCTTCACCTTTATACACTGGAACAGACCATAATGTCACTTTGATGACATTTCACTTACCATGTTGCACTATAATATGCCAACATGTACACCCTATAGAATTATAGTCCCAAATAATTCACTGTTCCTCGCAGCACTAAGAGACAGGTTTTAGTACACTACCTGCAGCCACCACGTATCTCTTTAATTCTTGCACTTGCTTTGCGTAGTGCTTGAAAAACACTCTGGATGACTTCCATCAAGTAAACGAGTGAAGGCTCTCGAAATCCATGAGCTGGAAAAAATTTAACGATGAAGCAATTTTCCTAGGATCATGACCTGCAGGTGTACTGTCAGGATCCGCTCTGCGAATGAAGTAGGTGATCTTCGCCCTTAGTTGTTTCAGGGATAAGTTTGAGCCCGATGTTTCTCCTTTAAAGAGTTGTCCTCCCCTGAAGTCTAAAGTTCTACGAAGATAGACCTTTAGACACTCCACTGGACACAGCGAGACATCTTCCTTCAGAGGGCAGATTCTCCAGGGACCCCACCTCTTGGTGGGAAGCTCGCTCTTGGCGAGAAACGTTGGGTCAGGAAAGAGATTCAACTCTCCCGTTTCAGTAAACTGGATATGGCCCTCTTCCCGAGAAAGGGCCACTATCTCACTAACTCTAGCCCCTAAGGCTAGAGCAAACTAGAATATAACTATTTGAGTCAAATCTTTCAGAGAGCAATTTTTGTTATTCAATATTGACGCAAAATGTAGTAATTTATCCAAGGACCATGAAATGGGCTTTGGAGGTGCTGCAGGCCTAAGCCTAGCACAGGCCTTAGGGATCTTGTTAAAAATTTCATTAGAAAAGTCTACTTGGAAAGCATAAAGCAAGGGTCTAGTCAAGGCAGATTTACACATAGTTATCGTGTTGGCTGCTAAACCTTGTTCATGAAGGTGAATAAAGAAAGATGAACAGAAATCTGTCGAGATTTCTTTTGGTTTTCTTGCCTTGACAAAAGCCACCCACTTCTTCCAAGACGACTCATATTGCCCTCTGGTAGATTTAGACATTCCTCTAAGAAGTATATACTTTCTTTCGAGATCCCAAACCTTTTTCTTACTGCTAGGGAGAGAAAATCATGAGATGAAGGTCTTGGGTTTTTCTGTAATGAAGCGAAGACAGTCGACTTCTGTACTTGTTGAGACAGAACTGGGTCTGGCAGAGGAATCAGCCTCGGCTGCAATTCCAATACTAGAGGGAACCAGTTGCTCCGGGGCCACTTGGGAGCCACTAGGGCAGCTGTTCATTGAAAAGATCTCAGCTTGTTGAGGACCTTCATCAGCAGGTTGGATGGAGGGAACAGATAAATCCTGGTCCAACTTTTCCAGTCGAGGGACATGGCGTCCATTGCTTCTGTTAGAGCGTCCTCGTAAGGGGCCACATACCGAGGAAGTTTCTTGTTGTCGCTCGTTGCGAAGAGGTCGATCTGCAGTTCCGGGACTTGATGCAAGATGAAGGGGAATGATCTTGCGTCTAGGGACATGACCTTCCTGGAGCTATCCTTGGAGAAATTCTCGGATCGCAACAGGATGCCCAGAGATCCAAGCCAGACGACCAGCCACGAAGTGGCCTGCATGGCACACTTTGCGGCTTTCTCCTGGCTTAAGATCTCCGAAGTCGAGAATGTCACCTGCCGGGCGGAGAATTTCTCGAGAGAAAACTTCCCTGGTAAGCCCCTTTCACGGAATGGTGGAGAGGAAGGGCTAAACCAGGTTCCCCCATGATCTCGAAGTACCTCCTCTGCTAACGGCTGACAGACACAGTGTCAGCGACTCCCGCTGGAGGGAAGGGGATTGGACGATCCTGAGGAATAGAGATGATGGGGCCTGCCTGAAAAGGAGAAGAATGTTGCCCAGACTTCTCTGAAGCTTCTTCCTGCTCTTGCACATGCGCTGCTTTGCGTCTACAGATGAGAGATCATACAGACAATGATCTGGAAGTACGCGCTCCAAAAGACTCGCCAGGTTGACCGTGTTGCGAAACTCAACAGGAATCGCGGACGAAATCGCGCTGGCGCTCACACGGTGGAAAACCATTGGTTTGCGCGCAGGCGAACATGGGTGTGCATGCGCGTGGGTGCGCGGTCTTAAGGGCGAGCGCAGGCGGCCGGGACTAGCGCTCGCGCGATGGAAAACCGTTGGTTCGCGTGCGGGCGAACATGGGTGCGCATGTGCGCAGGCGCGCATGTGCGCAGGCGCGCATACGTGCACGTGCGCGGTCGTAAGGGTGAGCGGGCGCATAGTCGTAAGGGTGACCGCAAGCGGCCGGGAGACCGATGGCGTGTAAGCGAGCAATGGCGCGTTGACGAGCGATGGCTCGTAGGCGGGCGAAGGCGCTTTGGTGAGCGATGGCACGTTGGCAAGCGATGGCGCGTTGGCGAGCGATGGCACGTTGGCAAGCGATGGCGCGTTGGCAAGTAGCGACCGATTGCGTACAGGAGAGTTAACGCGTGGGCGCGTAGGAAACCTACGACGATTGAAGCGTTGGCGCATTGAAAACGCTTGCGCGCAGGCGAAGAATCGCGCGGGCGCTTAGGAGATTGCTGGCGCGCAAGGAGAGCCCAGGGGTGTCTGTGAGCGCCTGTGCGCTAGCTTAGGTGTCTCCTGGGCGGCGCGGTGTGGAGTGGAAGCGTGCTGGTGCGTTGGCGCGCTGGAACTGGAACCCCGCGTGGGCGCGCTTGGCGTGAAACTCCAGAAGGGCGCTGCAAGTCCAGAAGAACCTGTGAGCGCCTGTGCGCTAGCGTAGGAACTTCTTGAACTGCGCGCGACGAGGCAGGAACCGGGAGATCGTAGGCGCGTAGTTGCGTGGCCAGAAGATATGCGCGGCCAGAAGATATCAGCGAGGGTGCAGAACCAGAGAGATTGTCGGCGAGGAGGCGAAGGAATAAACTCCTTGCCTGCGACCACATCCGAAGATCATGGGCGCGTGGGCAAACGTCGGCGGGGATTGCGCACATCAGGAAAGGGGGGCGCAGATGTGCGCTGGCGAGCAGGTGAACGTGGAGTTCAGTGAAAAAATAATCTCCCTGCTTGCGCCCAGATCTGGAGATCGTGGGCGCGAGGGCGAACGTTGGCGTGCATTGCGCACATCAGAAAAGGGCGATCAGATGTGCACCGGCGAGTAGGCGATCAGGACACCGTTGGTGCACAAGGCGCGTAGCCGCACAGAAGGTCCCAGAAGCGTTGGCGATCAGGAGATCTACGGCGAGACTCCGCTACAGGAGATCGCTGGAGTGTTGATTCAGCAGAGGACTGGTCCACAGTCGTGCACGCAGGAGAACGAGGTTGCACAGGTAAAAACCTGGCACTAAGGGACTTACTAACATTGTGAGATAAGCCCTTAGCCCCGAAGGGACCGGTGCCCGTCGGAAAACGGGGTGGAGTGGCGCCTACTGCACATCTGCGTCCAGGAACGGAGATGGAAGACAAAAAGGTCTGGCAGGTGACGGAGATTGCGAACAATCTGCCGAAAGGTCTAGCGAAGCAGCTGTAACGGTCTGTTCTCGTCGAGGAGGATCCTCTACAGCTGAAGATGAAGACGACCACGAACAGGAGCATCATCATCAGTCCTCCGTAGAGGAGTCTCTGTTACAGAGAGAGTCACTTGAAGGAGAGACCGTTGGACTCGGCTGTCCCCTCGAAGGATGTTCGGAGGGGGGAACTGAGCCTTCAGCAACAAAAGCAGGGGAGTCCTCCGAAGAGGAGTCTCTATGAGTGTTCTTCTCGCGAACGAGACACACTCTCGCGAACCAGAGAGGAGAAAACTTCATAGAAGAGATCAGAAGAACTGATGAAGGCGCCTTTTAGGGCCGTTGGATCTGCAAGCTGACCATAAAGAGAAACCCTCCGAAGAGGAGCTCCTGCAGCTGCCCAGCACCTTGAGCGTAGCTGCAAGTGCGATCGCTCAGCACAAAGAGCATAATCGCACGAATTCCATGGTCCGGCCTTGCAACCGCTCAGCCCCTAGAGCATGGTTACAAAAGCGATCGCTCAGCACCAAGAGCATAACCGCCCGAGGACCAGGAAAAAACCAACCAGAAATTATCAAGGTAAGAGATGTTGCCCCCCCCCCCCTGAAGGGGAAAAAACTCATACCTGGGAAGGGAACCTCCCTCGGAAGGGAAGTTACCCACCCATGGAGGCGAACCTCCTGAGCGTTCTAAATGAACTAAGGAGCTGACAGTTGTCACAGGAGAACTTCTAGGAGAAGGGAACACGCCCATGATGAAGTCGTAGAGGAGGCGGCAACAGCAGACTCCCCAGGCCCAAACAGGACAGCTAGATAGTTAACTGTGCAAATAAAATAATTAGTTAACATTTATTCCCCCGGGGAACTCCGAAGAGGAACCCCGAGGGAAAAGAACATAAGAATTACGCACCAGGAATGCGCCCTCCTCCCCCACTGACACTCAGGGAAGGGGGGGAAGGCGGAGAACTGTAACAAAAACAGAATTATAATTATGTAATTCATCTAAGAATGTTCACTAATAGTAAGAACGAATGAACCCCGAAGGGAAGCGATCTACAGAGAAGCTGAAAAGTTAACAAATACAATTAGATTTGATTAAAAATAACTGAGACAAAATAAACGGAGTAGCAACTCAACCCGCAACGGGAAGGAGGCTACCGTAATACGTAGTAGTAATAAAAGGGTGAACGACCTCAAGAGAGAGAGAGACCGTAGTCAAATTAAACTCCCATGTTCCCTACGCTGATAGACCAAGTTCCCCGTAGGGAAGGAGGAACAGCGGAGAAACAGATAAATAAATAAAGTCCAGCGATGACGATTCCCCACGGCGCCCGCGGAAGGGAAGACCGAACGACCAAGGGAGAGATCACGACCCATGAAATGTCACCGTGGGGGCCTGGGACCACACGGAGATGTTGTCATAAAATTGAGTGGACTTCCTACAGACACACACAGCACAAACACTGAAAAGGAAACTTACTGTATTTCTATACTCAAATATATACATAAACATAAGAATGTTTGCATATATATTAAGTATAAGAAAAGTAAGTAATTAAGTAAAGACAAAACATTAATGGCTGCCATGCGAGGACGGGACAGACGTCTGCTCATCATCCGAGCCAAAAGTGAAGTGAGGCAGCTCACCAGTGTGTGTGGGGGGGAGTAGCTACCTATCCCTCCCCTACCCCCTTGCTAACTAGCGCGGGGGTAGTTTAACCCTCCTTAAAATCTAATGGCTCGTCATTTCAGCTACGCCGAAAGTAATACCCTATGTAAATAGCGTGGTTTGTATTTCGGTTACGGAACAAACGGACATATATGGATATAGCCTTACCTTACTACAATCAAATTATTAATAACTGATATCAAATTAAATCCTTACCTGATTTTTCTTTTGAATACATTGTCCCTGTTTGTTTTGGTGTTGGCCACTGCCAGATACAGTTCCCAAGATTCCCCTATTCACGCTTAACCTGTAAGAAAGGGTGCCGATATAGCCTAAAAAAAGTCTGATCTCATTAGCGAAAAAAAAAACTTTACTTACAATTCAAATCAAGAAAGTATTTACGTAACGTAAATTAAAAGAAAATTATCGAAAACAAATATTTACTATGATCTTTTTTGAAAACTAAAAACTTGAAATTAATGTCTTTATCGATTAAAAACAGTCAATCCGTACTAACAACAAGCAAAGGAAAAGGTGTTTGTAAAACTCTATTCTTTCAGCATATAAAATAAAGCAATCCAAATTATAACTATTTACATTCATCTAACATTCAGTTACATCAATTTAATGTTTATTCATGCCATTTCCCATCACACTTTCACTGTTCAACTTACAAAGGGAAAATATCACGCATTTAAATGTAATTCAGTTATTAATGAGCTTCCTCGAACAGTTTTCCTTAGCTTCCTGTAAAACGGAATGTCTGAAACGTAATAGGAAAAACTTTACTTACCAAAGGGAACAGAAGGCGAGAAGTGGGCGCTCGATCTCTTGCAATGGAGCAGTCCTCCTATGCCAGGATTCTTCATCCACACCAAAGTCACTAAAACAAGCTATGCTTAGAGGCCGGAGGTACTTAACCTGACATACATAACCTAAATTTTGCCTAACCCAAGTATTCTTGCCTATTTATAATTCCTGACCGGCCTAACAAACCCCGATCTCTAAAGAACTCGATTCAACCAACATATCACACAACACTAACGTCAGAGGAGGATTCTAATCGCCTGGTTACGTATAGATAAAAAGCTTTAAGACATGCAGCAAAAATGACATAGCAGTTCCCGTATCTAGCCCCACCATCCCTTCCCACCCACTTTCCTAGGCCTACAGCGCTGATTTGTTTTAGGATATTTTCTTCATTATTTCGAATGATTCTAACTCCTCATGTAAGGTAATTATCTTGCTTGAGTGTAAATAGACTACAACACACGTATTTATTGTTGCTTATATTCTTTCTAATGCCATATTCGATTGCTTACATATTCGGAATTAAAGTAAACGTTATAATCAATTCTGATATTTTGGCAAATATTAATGACAAAGTCAGGTGCAATGGTTAGTTTACAACTCAAGAGCTTATAAAACACTAAACCAACAGAGTATGCAGAAAACGAACCATATAACCTGAAACCTAAAAAGTCTGAAAAAGAATTGCAAATACAAATTAAGATTATCAGAATGATGAAAAATTAAAAACGCTTCAGAGAAAAGATATAAAACACTCACCATCTGCTGCCATCCGCAGAGTTTCTTGCACCATGGATGCAACATTGAAGGCTTTTATTGATAAGTAAAGTGGTCAAAAAGTCAGATGGGAAAACTCTACATGAAAAATTTTTGGTGAACAGCCATTTTCAAAGATGTTGCTCTTCCCAATGATAAGAAAAAAATGAGAGATCACAAAGCTTTTCACAGAGGAACAAGAATCAACGTCAAGAAACACAGACAGCGCAGAACGCAAACAGCGGGGATTAACGAAAGCAGTCGCCAGGGAATCAAAAACGCTCAAGCTAGCAATTCTAACAAGCAAGAACCCCTTCGCGGACAAAATTCTAAGATCGAAAGAAGAGAACATCGCCTACCCAAAAGCAACTACAGTACCTCCATTATTCTCTTCCTCTGTGAAATGAATGTGCAGGATATTTTGAAATGAAATTTATATATTATATTATAGTAATTAGCAAAGCAAATTTCATCAAACGGTGTAATGAGTGAACTTGTTAAATCCTCAGATTTCTTTTCTGAAAACAAAGCTTTTTTATTCTAAAAACGAAAGCAAATTTAATTACCCAATTCAGTAAAATCCTTCCTTATTCAAGAAAAGCCTTCAAAGTAGCATAATACACACTGAGCCCAAATTAACATGCAAATCTTACTTACTACACAATTATATCACATATCTGACATAAAAAAAGGTTCATTGAGAAGTAGTATAACCAATTTAACAATACAGCATAATACATATAAGTTTGCATACAAAAAAATTCCATAACATCACAAAAACACTGACATTAATGTGCAAATAAAATTTCAATAAAAATGGAGCATTCATATTCGAAAAAGAATTTGAAAAAGAATATTCAGTAGGCCTCAGATATCGCTCGAGAGAAAAATCGAGCTGGGTTCAACCCTGGCATTCCTATGCAACTTTTTTCTCTGGTAATACATAGCAGTTATATACCTTAGAAATTATGCTTAAGGAGCATTTCACGGAGCGTCACAGGTGGAGCCCAGAAATACGCAGTTTTACATATTAAACAAGACATACGTCTATTGACAGCAAAACAGAAAAAAATAAATAAAAAAGACATCCCTTCATAGATCTCAGTGGTTGTTACAACATTCCTAGATACACTACAGGATACCATCTCCTGGGATAAAAGTTCCCAAAATCACTCAAATAATCTTTTCGCCCATTGTGCATATATAACATTATAAGTAGCATTTACATCTAGGGTACAAAATTCTGAACATGACAATTGAATACCATATTGTAATAAGAGTTGCAACAAACACATAAAACTAATAATTAATTAGCAAGAAATAAAATCTAGGCTCAGGTGCATCATGGTGATCCTACCTTTATGAAGAGAGTGAATCTGTAAAAAGAGAAAATAAAAACTATTAACTACATGAAATAAAATAATAGCTATGTTCTTCAAACAAATATGACAAATTCAGAGATAATTTGTATTTTTCCTAACCATACAAACCTTAGCTATTTACATAGGGTTTACTTTCGGCGTAGCTGAAATTGACGAGCCATTAGATTTTAACGAGGGTTTACTACCCCCGCGCTAGTTAGCAGGGGTAGGGGAGGGGTAGCTTGCTACCCCTCCCCCCTCACACACCGGTGAAATGTCTCACTTCACTTAAAGGTAGGACTTGACTTGGGGGACAGGGCTGGCGGGCAAATATGTGTAAATAGCTAAGGTTTGTATGGTTAGGAAAAATACAAATTATCTCCGAATTTGTCATTTGTTCTGTAACAGAAATACAAACCACGCTATTTACATAGGGTGATTTACCCCTTTGGAAGGGTGGAGTGTCCCCAGCCATACTGGCTTTGGCTTACCCGGGGACTCAGAATCCGAGTGAGTCGCACTCGAGAAAAGGAGTCCCTGCACCTCACAAGTTCCTTGCTCCGCAAGGAAACGTGTGGCCTACATAAGCTTGTGTGTGAAGGAAGAAAGTGCGACTCGTCCTAGGCAGTTGACCTGGTGTTCTTAGACGGAACTCTGGGTTAGGATGTTCCTAATACCACCTCGTCAGGGTATGGGGGACGCGACAGTATTATCTCAATACTTGGAACACAAGGAAGCATGGTTTACCTGCAGAGGTTTGAGGTCAGCTATGCAGAGACCAGGATGCTGCTTTCCCCAGGAGAGGGGAGGATGAAGAAAGAAATAAGGGCCAGACATACTTCTTCCGTTCATGCAGTCTAAAACCTGGTAACAATGCCCTCAACCTTCTGCTACCTGTCCAAAAAGGAGCCTGAGGTTAGACCAGCTGTTGTATAGCCACCACAGGGCGATAGAAACGTATCGATACCCGTGGGTCACGTCCTGCGGGAAGTGGGCTGCGAAGGTCGCTAGACGCTTCCAGACTCCAGCTTGTAGCACCTGCGTCACAGAGTAGTCCCTCTTGAAGGCCAGGGACGTTGCGATGTATCCGACATTGTGGGCTGTAGGGCGACGTGACGGGGGAGGGTCTGGATCAAGGTCGAGATGAATGCCCTTGAATCCGTGCTGAAAAGGCATACTTAGTGACCCTCCCCTGCGTCCTTCCTGTGCTCCCAAACCGGGCTTACACGTGAGGACAAACTGCAGCTGTTCTTAAAGATAACCCCTCGGTTCCTTACTGGCAAGTAGGAGGTCTGGGTCATCTGTTACAGAACGGAGACTCGAGATCTTGAAGAAGTCGAACCGAAGGTCCGGGACTCCAAGATTCTGAGTCTAGAAATCAACTCAGGAGCGAACCTGAATGTTATCTCCCCTATCCTCTTGAAAGGGCAGTCGTACGAGACCATGAAGATTGCTTACACACTTGGCCGAGGCCAGAGCGAGCAGGAGCACCGTCTTCCAAGCTGGCGACGATTAGAGGCCTGACGTAATGGTTAGCAAGAAGATCTCTTAAGGGTCTTAAGGGCCCGAACCATGCTCCATGGAGGAGGTCTCACTCCGACTGGGGGCAGGTACTGTACATTCGTAGCTTCGCATGAGCGAAGAAAGATCCAGCGGGGAGGAAAAAGTCTATTCCTTTCAGCCTGAAGGCCAGGGTAAGGCTGAGCGATAGGCTTCACTGCCGAGAGCGGAAAACGAGTTTCCTCCCGCCGAAAAACAATAACTCCGTTATTGCTGGAGTAGAGGCATCAAGGGGAGAGGTACCTCTCCCACGACACCAACCACAGAAGACTCTCCACTTTGCCTGGTAGACCCCTGCAGATGACTATCGCAGGTGACGCAACCTCCGCTCCGCGACTGTTGCGGGGTGCCTCTTCGTGAGGAGGTGGCGTATAGTCTCCAGGCGTGAAGCCAGAGCATCGCTACGGCTTGTGATAGATGTTGCAGTGTGGTCGTTTGAGTAACCTGTGTCGTGGAAGAAGCTCTCCCGGGAGTTCCGTCAGGGGATGCAGAAGGTCCGGAAACCGTTCTGCGTAAAATCGCAGCGGAGCTCTCAGGGTCATCGTTAGGTTGACCGACAATCTGGTCTCGTTGAGACCCCTTCTCAACAGACAAAAATGGTGGGAAGACGTAGGCATCGATGCTGTTCCACCGTCACCGGAAAGCATCTTGCCAAAGAGTCTTGGGTCTGAGACTGGGGGTAGTACAGCGGCAGCTTGAAGTTCCAGGGTGTCGTGATCAGGTCCCCCAGGCCAGGACTTGCTGGTTACTAGAGGCCAAAGACCCCCAGGTACTCTCTATCTGTGAGACTCTGCTCAGATTGTCGGGGAGAACATTCCTCTGCCCGGAATGAGCGAGCCGATAGTGGTATTGAGTGGACTTCGGATCATCTCAGTATCTCTACTGCAAGATGCGAAAGTATGAAAATGTACCTCCCTGCTAATTGGAATACGCCAGAACCATGGAGTTGTCGCGCATGGAGCGACTCGGCAGGATCTGTTGGATCTGTTGAAGGGCCAGACTACGGCCTCTAAGCCTAGCTGAATGATGTGGAGGTACCCTACAGGTCCTGACCATAGGCCTGAACCAGAACATGCCCCCCCCCTTTTCTTTGACGAATCCGAGAACAGCATCAAATGCGGGGGAAGGACGAGAAGATCCACTCCCATGCAAGAGGTTTCCATAGGTCAACCCCCATTGCAGGTCTAATCGTTCCGCTGGTCCCATAGGGGCCAGAAAGTCCGGTTAATCGTTGCTTTGATTCCACCGAAACTTGGGCCGCCTAACAGGGAACTTATCCTGAGGCGACCGTTAGGGACTTACGGTCAATGAGGAAAGGAGACCCAGGAAACGTCCCAAGAAAGGGCTGAAAGCTCTCCTTGACTGAGGAAAGGTTCTGTGACTCTCCTCACCCTTGCCACAGTCAACAGAAGGGAAGGCTCGGAGAAGGAGTCAATATCATGGCTAGATATTCCAGATGTTAAGGTAGAAGCAGAGAAGGCTCCTTGCGAATTACCATGATCCCTCGATCTTGGTTAAGTCCCGGAAGCTTGTCTCGGTGTCGAAGAAGGTCGAATCCGAGGCTACCGGAGTTAGCCAGACCTCCAAAAAGCGAAGGAGGCGGAAGCTCCTGAGTGGCCATGAGAAAAGCAGGGAGAGATCTCTGGTGAAAACCTGCGATGCTGCGGCGGGATCGCAACACAGCATCTTAAACAGGTACATCTGTAGTCTAGGCTGAATTCCAAGAGCTTCCTGGAAGACGGATGGATGGGACCTAGAAGTACCCGTCCTTCTGATCCAGGGCATAAGGAGTACTGTGGTCTCGCTACCAGTCTGATCGACTCTGCTGTTCCATGCTGGACGAAGTTTGTACGACAAACTGGATCAGCCAGTCGTCCAGATAGCGAAGGAGACGGATGCCGATCCTGTGTGCCCACGAAGATAACAGGGTGAACACTCTGGTGAACACCTGTGGTACTGTGGAGAGACCGAAACACAGCACCTTGAACTGGTAGATCTTGTTGTCTAGGCTGAATCTCAAGTACTTCCTGGAAGACGGATGGATTGGGATCTGGAAGTACACGTCCTTTAGATCCAGTGTGCACATGAAGTCTTGCGGTCTCACTGCAAGTCTGACCGTCTCTGCTATCTCCATGCTGAACGAAGTTTGTTTGACAAACTTGTTCAGGGCTGAGAGGTAGATGACGGGTCTCCAGCCTCCAGACGCCTTCCTTACAAGAAAGAGTCGACTGAAGAAGCCTGGGGAGCCGTCGACGACCTCTTGGAGAGCATCCTTTTTGAGCATGGTATCGACTTCTGCCCGAAGGGCTAGCCCCTTTGCCGATCCCATGGCATTGGAGCTCAACGACACTGGATTCTCTGTCAGGTGAGGTAGAGATGTTATGAACGGGACGAGATATCCTTGGCTGATCACGGAGATCGTCCAGGAATCGACCCCGAGTTGCTGCCACCTGAACGCGCAACTTTGCAAGCCTCCCCCCACTGGTGGACATGCAGGGGGATTACCAATCATAGCGTTTGCGGCCTCGGCCGCTCCCTCTAGGATTCTTGCCTCCCCTGGAGGACTTTCCCCCCTTCCGGTGTATGACCGAAAAGGGCTGCTGTTTGGACACCTTTGCCTTTGCTGCCGGAGCCGGTTTCGATGTCCTAGACTGACGAGGCTGTTGTTGTTGAGGTGCTGGAGGCTTGTAGGGTCTGGATGTAAGAGCCCTTTGGAGGAGAGAATCATGATTCGATTTCCTCCACCTCACAGCTGTCCGTTCCACATCCTTGGGCTCAAACAGGCTCTTTCCAAGGATGGAAGAGTGTCTGAGCTTGCAGACATCCACGGCTGGGACCTTCGAGTGGAACCTCTCAGTCACCGCATCACGACGCTTCAAGATCGAGTTTGCCCACAAGTTCGAAACTTGGTGAGCTAGAAACTCGATGGTGCGCGTGCCCGAGAGGAGGAAAGTCTCCATGGCCTTCCTGGTGCTCTCCTTGGACAAGTCCTCGGATCGCAACAGGTGCCGTGGGAGAATGTCTCACCTCGCTGGACTCTCCTGAGAACGGAAAGGCTTCGTCAACAGGAGAAGGAGAAAACGTCTGAGAACGGGAAGGGGCCTTCCTGACGGACTTCTTGGGAGCCAGTTTAACCCTAGGAGAAGTCACCACGAAGTCTACTCCTCTCCTTCTCTTCAGCAGAGACGAGGCTGCCGTTGGTTTGAGGCCCAGATCAGCGAGGGCCGGCTTAACAGCCTGGACGACCGCTTTGATCAGGGACCCAAACCAAGCGACTCCCGCTAGAGAGAAGGGAATCGGGCGATCCTTAAGAGTAGACACCACAGGGCCTGCCTGAAAAGAAGAAGAAGAGTGTTGCCTAAACCTCTCTGAAGATTCTTCCTCCTCCTGCAAGTGCGCTGTTCTTCGCTTACGGGGAAGAGATCGTGAAGACACTGATCTGGAAGTACGCGCTCCAGAAGACTCGCAAGGATGTCCGTGCTGCAAAACCCGGCGGGAATCGCGGTCGAGATCGCGCTGGCGCTTGCGCAATGGTAAAATCGCGGGTTCTCGCGCAGGCGAACGTTGGCGCATATGCGCGCGGAGATGAAAGCGCGGGTGCGCGTTGGCGCGCGGAGATGAAAGCACGGGTGCGCGGGTGCGCGGGTGCGCGGGTGCGCGGGTGCGCGTGGGCGCGCGGGCGAGCAGGTGAAAGTACGCATGGGTGCGCACGGTTGTAAGGGTGAGCACTGGCGGCCGGGAGAACGCCAGCACGCAGGGGAGCAATGGCGCGTTGGCACGTAGGGCGAGAAGGTGACCGACTGCGCACAGGCGAGTTACCGCGTGGGCGCGTAGGAGACCTTCGGCGATCTGAAGTATAGGCACGCGGGCCTGGTGGAGAGCGCTTGTGCTCAGGCGAAGGATCGCGCGGGAGATCGCTAGTGCGCGGGAGATCGCTGGTGCGCAGTTAGGAGATATCAGCTGGGACGCACGACCAGAAGGTGTAGTAGCGCGCAAAGGCGAACACTCGTGGGCGCGCACAGGAGACTTCTCGTGGGTTTACGGGCACGCAGAGACTCGTACCAGTCTAGAAATGCGCACAGGTGAGTGCGTGCAATGGCTGGCGCGTGGGTGAATTCTGAGGGCGTGCAGGAGATCGTCGGCGAGGAGGTAAAAGAATAACCTCCTTGCCTGCGACCAGATCCGGAGATCGTGGGCGTGCGGGCCAACGTTGGCGAGCATCAGGAACAGGTCACGCAGATGTGCGCTGGCGAGTAGGCGATCGTTGGCGCTCAGGAGAATGTGGGCGCGCAAGGCCTGTCGTAGGAAAAGGGCGCGCAAGGCGTGCCGTAGGAAAAGGGCGCGCAAGGCGTGCCGTAGGAAAAGGGCGCGCAGATGTGCGCTGGCGAGCAGGAGAGCGCTGGCGCACAGGAGATCCCTGACGAGCAGGAGAGCGCTGACGCGCAGGTGAGCGCTAACGCGCAGGTGAGCGCTAGCGTGCAGGTGAGCGCTGGCGTGCAGGTGAGCGCTGGCGTGCAGGTGAGCGCTGGCGTGCAGGTGAGCGCTGGCGTGCAGGTGAGCGCTGGCGAGAAGGAGATCTACAGCAATATGACTCAGCTACAGGAGATCTCTGGCGCGTTGAGTCCGAAGAGATCTGGTCCACAGCTACAGCACGAGAACACTTGCGCGCTACTGCACGCGAGCGCGCATGTAAAACCTGGCACTTCAGGGACTTACTTACATTTTGAGATAAGCCCTTTTGCCCCGAAGGGACTGGTGCCCGTTGGATAACGGGGTGCGTTGGTGCCCACTGCGCATCTGCGTCCAGGAACGGAGAAGGAAGACTAGCAGGTCTGGCAGGCGTAGGAGATCGCGAACGATCTGCTGAGAGGTCTAGCGATGCAGCTGCAACAGTCTGCTTACGTCGAGGAGGATCCTCTGCGGGGGGCGTCAAAGCCGATGAACCGAAGAGGCGCCTCCTAACTCCCTTGTAAGGAGAAGGAAGGCCTCTACGGCAAAGAGGAGGGTGAGGCTTACGGCGAAGACGACCTCGAAGGGCAGCAACACCATCGTCTGTCTTCCGAAGAGGAGTCTCTGTCAGTGAACTCCCCCGAGGGGAAGAATCACCCGCAGGAGAGACCGTTGGACCCAGCTCCTCCCTCGAAGGATGTTCGGACGGGGGAACTGAGCCTTCAGCAACATCCGCAACAACAGCAGGGGTTTGACCCAACCCATCGCAAGCCTCTGCCACAACAACGTCGACAATAGACAGAGGATCTACCTCTGCTATTACCGGCGACTGTTTGACAGCTGCACCCAACTGGATCAGGTCAAACAGGGCTTCCCTGGAGGGCGAGCCCTTAAGCCCCAAGGAAGCCCAAAGCTGCAAAAGATCATTGTTAGCAACAGAGTCATCAATATCAATATCCTCCCCCGGAAGAGGAAGACGAGCTGCCTCACTATGGGAGGCAACTCCCTCTCCCGAACCCCGAGGTTGGTCAACAAAAGAAACGCCTAAGCTACCACTCGACAGCCTCTTACGAGAGACCGATCGAGTGGGAGCTTCGGAGGAGGTTCAGGCAACGGAAGAGGAATCTTTGGAACCTTCCTTCTTCAAGGAAGCCCTTGAAGGAGAAAGGTCACGCTTAGACTTCTTCTTACGTCGCCGGGAAAACCTCTCCCACTGGGAGGTAGACCACTCCCTACACTCACTAAAAGTTTTATCCCTATCACACCGTTGACCTCTACAGTACGGACACAAGGAGTGTGGGTCCGTCTCAACCGCTGACATGAACGTCCCACAAGGGCGGTCGGGTAGTCCAGGGCAATTCCGCATGATAGAAAGAGGCCAACTTCCAAACACACGAGCTGTAAGAAAAAGCAAAAAAATTAAGGCAGTCAAAAATGCGAGGGTGAGACAGACACGTCTGATCATCACCCGAGCCAAAAGTGAAGTGAATCAGTTCACCGGTGTGAGGGGGGAGGGGTAGCTAGCTACCCCTCCTCTACCCCCTCGCTATCTAGCGAGAGGGTAGTTAACCCTTGTTAAAAATTCTAATGGCTCGTCATTCAGCTACGTCGAAAGTAATACCCCATGTAAACAGCGTGGTTTGTATTTCGGTTACGGAACAAACAGAATTATAACAGAATTATAATTATGTAATTCATCTAAGAATGATCACAAATACTGAAGTAAGAACCACTGACCCCTGAAGGGAAGTGTTCTCCACAGAAAAGCTGAAAAGTTAAAAATACAATTAGATTTCATTAAAATTAATTGAGACAAATAAACGGAATAGCAACCCAACCCGCAACGGGAAAGAAGCTTTCATAATAGTACGTAGTAATAGTAAGGGGTGAACGACCTGGAGTAGAGAGAGAGACCGTAGTCAATCTAAACTCCCACATTCCCTTCGCTGAGAATCCAAGTTCCCCGTAGGAAAGGAGGAACAGCGAAGATAATAGATGACTGAAGAAAGTCCAGCGATGACTATTCCCCACGGCGGCCGAGTTAACGAAAAGCCGAAGGAACGACCGAAGGACCAAGAGGGAGAGGCTGCACACCATGACGTGAAACCGCAGTGGCAATGCACTACGCCGCTGACATTGTCGTACACTACACACACAGCACAAACACTAAAAAGAAAACTTTCTACATTTTTATACACAAATATATACATAAACATAAAGAATGTTTATATATATATTACAAGTACTGTATAAGAAAAAGTAAAAAGACAAAACGCATTAATGGCTGTCAAAGAGGCGAGGGTGAAAGCGGACACGTCCGATCACCACCCGAGCCAAAATAAAAAGTGAGCTCACCACACTGGTGTGTGAGGGGGGGGTGTTAGCAAGCTACCCCTCCCTAACCCCCGCTAAATAGCGATAGGGGTAGTAAACCCTCGATACAATTCTAATGGCTCATCATTTAAGCTACGCCGAAAGTAATACCCATATCAAATAGCGTGGTTTGTATTTCAGTTACGGAACAATTATCGATTACAATTCACGCTCCGTTGCACAAAATACACTATTCGGGGAATAAGTCACCTTCCTTGTAAGACAATTCCTCGAAAGGGAGCTGAACGGTTATAAACTTTAATTCTGTAATGAATAACCACACGGCAGTGTTGACAACCTGCCGAAAGACAACAACCTTACGGCGGTGGCAGTTGGATACGATGTCAACAGCACTAAAGTTACCCGTATCTAACAACATATATTTCCATTTATACATATATGCACTCAAAAATATGTAAGATAAATGAAAACACACAAGAAAACCAAAAAATAAATGAAAAACATCAAGGCCAGTCTTTGCGGGAGAGAAGGACAGCATGTCCGTCCTCTACCGAGCCAGAAAGTAAAGTGGTTGTTTAGCCTAGAGGTGTGAGTGAGCGGGGTAGCCAGTCTCCCCCACCCCCTAACTAGTGGATGGGGTAGTTATTCCTCACTAAAATTATCATGGCTCGTCTTTCAGCTGCACCGAAAGTAATACCCTATTGTAAATAGCGAGGGTTTGTATATGTGTCGGAACAAACACTAAATCACTATGAAAAAATAATCATTAGCCGTCAATTATTCCAGCGCAAAGGTGGTGATAAGCAAAAATGGGAGTTCGGTAAATTTATGGGATCTCTGATTTTGGGTGTGTGGAAATGGGACAAAACATGCCTATTTAACACTTTCAAGATTTTTAAAAGGGCACAGAACATAACAAACCAACCTAACCTAACTTAGTACTTCCCAGGTCACAGATATAGGCCCCTTCCCAGATCATAAACTTTCCCACGTCACAGACCTAGCAGGGGGGAGAAAGCCCCCACACCCCCTTTCCCAAGTCACAAACCTACCTAGGTCACAGGCAAAACAAGGGGGCAAGCCCCTCAACCCCCCTTCCCAGCTCACAAACTAAAAGTAAATCACAAATCCTTACATTATGATTAAATAAATCACAAATAATTCCTCACGTTAAGATTGACACATGCATCTCTTTCTTGTGTAGGCAATCTTTACAGAAGCCTTGCAGTAAAAAATTCAGAATCGCATTTGGGACCCTTTAAGCTTTAAAGGATAACAATGTGAGCTTTTATAAAATTATGCGCTACATTTAGAGTACCGTGAAACTTGGCTATAGCATCGAAATAGCCAAAAGAGTAGACATTACACTTTGTTACGTTAGGCTTCATAAGGGACATGAAACAAATAATACTGCTACAAAGGAACTGAAGCATTATCGGAGAAAACGGGATGTGTCACAGAACTGCCTACGTCACACTGCCATGTACATACATACCAAAATATGGTAGACTTCGTCGTATGGTAGGCATGTAGGGGAATGACGTATGTGCACAGGAAATATAAACTCATTACGCAACAGAGAGGATTGTTTGTGGGAATAAATTATAAACTCGTGATCGTGCAAGAAACCATGCAAAATTACACAAATGGGACCAGCAACATTCGACAAGCAAAAAGTAAACAAAAGAAAGATATAAACATTTCAGGGGAAGAGAATCTCCATATTTTGTGCAATTTTTTTGTAGATTTATTACACATCCGAGAGAATAATGTATCAAAATGAAAAATGATATTTTCAATTTAAAATAAATTTTTTAGTTTTCGAGTTTCCGAGTATATTTATCATACTCCAACCACTCGAATGCAGACAAAACAATACATTCCTCATATCGATCCCCTAATTGACAAGATTTACCTCGGCAATTAACACAAATAGAATGAGGATCGATGGAAGCTTTAGGAAGACGTATATTACAATCTTTGGCACATTTACGATAGACAGGAGAAGGGTCAGCCATTGTGAAAATTTCAAAGAAAGTCCAAAAATAAAGCCAAGTTCAGCAACAATAATAAAAAAAAAGTAATTCAAGAGTTTTATCGAAGATAAACCAACACAGCGAAAGCAATAAAATCATGAACAAGTACTTCACCAATCAGTAGAAACTTTGAGGTTAAGCGCGAGCGGAACCAATGCTGTCATTACCACTGACAGAGAAGAACTGAATTCCTGGAGAAATTTATGCTGTATCTGGCCGATAGTCGGCGCTGGTGGTCACACCCAGCAACCATCATGGCGATCGCTCGCGAGTTTTTGGAATCTGTCGACCGTCGGAGACGTAAGCTACATATATATTCACCGGCTAAGTTTAATATTTAAAAGGTTGGTTTTACCATCATTCATCGATTCGCTAGTAATTTTCCCTACCCAAAACAGTATCGTTATATCATAACACAGGGCAAACTTTACTTATAAAAATGTTGGGGTATATATAGAAAAACTTACGTTTTCTTCAAAAATGGCCTTTATTTCCATCGCAAATAAATAGTCAACAAGATATATCCTAATATATCCTAGTTAATGGAGGCCTCCAGTGAGAATGGGGTTTTGGGTGGGGAAAATTTACTGTCGAATCGCTAAATAATGGTCAAGCTAACCTTTTCTTCTCTACACATTATTCTCTCTGACGCATAATAAATTCACAAAAATTTGCACAAATTATGATGATCCACGTGAAAAGCTCTATACAAAGTAAAGATTTTATAAGAGAGATTGAATGAGGGGGACTTAAATGCCCAATCAGTTCCAATTGGAGTTTATTGGCATAGAGTTGTGGCACCATTATGACGTAATGGTTTCATAACCAATTACGAACGACTTCAGTTGAAAACCAAGATTTACAAGGATTCCACTGAACAAATACAGTTACCGCTTAACATCCACTGGTATCCGTGTTTGACTGAATACTTCCAAGAATGAAGAAAAGCCGGTGTTTACTCCCTTTGTACTTGTGTTACATGTTGAATGTCAGTTATGGAGTCCAACGTAGCAAAGTGTAATGGTAGTTCTTTCGACTATTTTGATACTATAGCCTAGTTTTATGGAAAATATCGTGATGTTTCTAGTGTAGTGTTTGAATTTTTAAAAGTGCTTTGTGTTATCCCACAAAATTTAAAGTGTATCAAGTGAAATTCTCAGATGGCGTTTAGGCAAGACCTGCACATTTTTTACTGCAAAACTTTTGTTAAGATTGCAAAGACAAAAAGGAGACGTAGGTGTGGGTATAGTGTAAGTGCTTTTAAAGGAACGTTCCTTGATAAGGCCCACGTTGAGACGTGGAAACTTATTCTCTTCGTAAACCCCTGGCTCAGCAAACACTGGAACAATGAAACTCAATGAATGCCTCCATATTTCGCTCAATATGAGTCTTGACTGATGAGTTCCTGTTCTGAAATAGTAATTTTTTTTTATAATCAAGAGGCTATTGGTGGTGATGGATTAGTAGTGGATATTGACGAATCTCACTTCAGTAAGGCCAAGTACGACCGTGGCAGGTATCTGAGACCGATATTTGTGTTTGGGGGGAATCGAACGAGTGTTCAAGAGGTTTTTTTTCAATTCCTTTACTTGATCTTTTACCTCAGAATAGGGATGCTGCTACCCTTATTCCCTTAATACAAAAATATATTAAGGTAGGTAGCATCATTATAAGTGCTACCCTTATTCCCTTAATAAAAAAATAAGGTAGGTGCATATATTTCGTTAGGAGAGCTGGCTACGAGCACAGGACTATTAATCACTGAAAACTTTGTCGACCCCTCAGACCAAGGCACCCATACTCAGAATACCAAACACCTGTGGAGGAAAGTAAAGGAGTGGATCGAAAGACCTGGTAATAAATCGGGGTATTTCCATCACTAGTTTGGCAGGTTTTTATTCTTACACTACTACCCAAAGTCCTCATTTATCCAACAATTCTTCATAACTGCCAGTCGCCTCTACTCTCCACAACACCAGGTGGCAGAGGATCCCGATGACCCCCTAACCTTCCACGTCCTAATCATAATGTAAGCAATTTATTGTTATTTACCTTTACTTTTTCATATTCATTGTGATTTCAAATTTTTTGTGACGTGGGAAAGTTTGTGATCTTGGAAGAGGGGTCCGGGGGCTTGCCCCCAGGCTAGGGCCTGTGACCTAGGAAAGTCTGTGACCTGAAAAGGGGGTCTGGGGGTGGGGCAAGCCCCCACCTACTGGCTGTGACCTGGGAACTGGGTGGGGCAAGCCCCCACCTAGTGGCTGTGACCTGGGAACTGTTAGGTTAGGTGTGTCTTTCAGGTTCTGTACCTTTTACAAACCATAAGTGTTAAATAATCACATGGTAAAATTACAGTTTCAACCCTTATGGGGAAACTGGAATAAAAATATATTTGTTGCATCAGAAATAGTGTAGTTCCAACGGATTTAATGTTTATTTCGACCGCAAACCATCAGATTTAGAGATTTACTATATAATTGGAGTTAAAACAACAAGTTTTTCCAGAAAAATCAGTGTTTGTAACCGTGTTTTTATTGTTTTTGTTTCATATTATGTTGTAATGCAGAAAGACCCTACTTCATCCCAACAATTATGGGGGACACTATGTGGGAACCGGGGTTTTAGGTGGGGGGAGGGGCATCAAATGATATTTGCAATAAATGAATACTCATCCTTCCACCACCCCTCCCCCTATACCCCTGCCAAGCCCTACCGGGGGGGCGGCACCCACTGCGACCCTGCCTTAAAGCCACAGTGATTTTCAGGGCACTACTGAACCTAATAAACCCACCTAACCTAGCCTAGGGGCCCTGTACCCCTACCTAGGCCTACCAGGCGGGGGGCTCCCCCCCCCCCTTAAGGCCACAGTGATTTTCAGGACACTACCGAACCAAATACAACCACATAACCTAGGGCCCTGTACCCCTACCTAGGCCTAGCCCCTGCGACCCACCCCACCCCTCTTACGGCCACTACCTAACACATCCATCAAACCAAATCCAAAGTGATGGTACTGCTGTATACATCGTTATACTATCACCATTATAATATACTCTATAAATTAATGAAGCTTACCTTAAAGTGTTGGTTCATAAAGATGTGCTGCTGCTTTAAGGAAAACGTGAAGCCGTTGCGAAGGTTCCTTGCCATGCAGGACAATTTTTATTTTGTAAAATTAAATTGTGTGTCTGACACAAATCCACGTTTTTCAATATTCCCCGAATAAGTTACAACAAATTCATTGTAAGTTAGTAAACAGTCAGGACAAGAAGATGGAATTTCAACTTCTTGTGCAACATGAGACGACGTGCTTGCTATGGCCTCCATGTCTAAGAACGAAATGAAATGCCTGGGTAAGATAAAGTATTGTCGCGCTGTTGTATTGTCGCGCTATGATTGGCCAAACATGTATGACGTCATAGTGGATAGGCGCTGTGATTGGCCGAACGTGTAAGACTTCATAGTGGACTAGTTTGTCTGCGGATTATAGTGATTACAGGGCTCATTTGAGCAAAAACAAGACACAGTCAACAATAACAACAGAC
Organism: Palaemon carinicauda; assembly: GCF_036898095.1. Classification (NCBI taxonomy): domain Eukaryota; kingdom Metazoa; phylum Arthropoda; class Malacostraca; order Decapoda; family Palaemonidae; genus Palaemon; species Palaemon carinicauda. The sequence goes on from NC_090725.1 coordinate 77,248,414, forward strand.
TTAGAAAAAATCTGGGAGGAAGACAGGAGTAGCGCGAGTTTGATTGTCGATATATAAAGAACTAGGCATTTGCGACAGATAATATTATACAGAACTACTACAAAAAACTTGCTTTACTCGGGAAAAATATTAATATAATAGATTTCCCATAATAGTTGAAACTGTAATAATACCAATCACATTTTTTGACAAGGGAATGAGGTTTGGGGGCTTGCCCCCAGGTTAGGGACTATGACCTAGGAACTACTAGGTTAGGTTAAGTGAGTTTGTTAGGTTCTGTACCCTTTTACAATCTCAAAAGTATTAAATAATCATGTTTTTTCCTGGTTTAGCACATTCAAAATCACAGGTTCCTACAAGTGTCAATCGTGATGGCATGTGCCCATAACGGCACAACGGCTTATTTGCAATGGAAATAAATGTCAAATTCGTTGAAAGCACATCATTTCCTGCAGAGAAAGTTTTTTTTTTTTATTCTCTTAGAAATGTTGACCCATGGCTTTCTATAAATTTGCCCCCAAAACTCCTGGTTATCACTGGGTGGCCCATATTACCGTAGGATATATTACGATATAACTTAAATATATTTGTTTGAGAGGTAAATAAAGATAATTTTCGACGAAAACGGGAGATTTTCGATATATACACATTTTTTTTTATTAGTGAAGCATGTTCCGTATATGACAATACCAGAAGTTCTGTAACTTTGGCTATCATAAATATTGTTGAAATATCCAGGGTATTATTTTATTTATGTAGCGTATTTTAACTTAGTTCTCTATGTTAAGGAAGTCTTTTGTAGTATTTCTGTATAATATTATGTCGCAAATGCCTAGTTCTTTAAATATTTATATATATTTTTGGTTAATGTCTAGGAGAGGGCCGCATGAAGATATCAGTGATATTCAAAGAATTTTTACTAGAATGTGTAGGAATGTATGTAAATAGTGGTATACGAGTGACATAATTTAGTGAAATTCAATAACAGTCAAAATATCGACGATCAAACTCACGCTACTCGTGTCTTCCTCCCAGATTTTTTCTAAGTCTGTTGTTATTGTTGACTGTCTTGTTTTTGCTCAAATGAGCCCTGTAACCACTATAATCCGCTGACAAACTAGTCCACTATGACGTCTTACACGTTTGGCCAATCCCAGCGCCTATCCACTATGACGTCTTACAAGTTTGGCCAATCACAGCGCGACAATACATTATCTTACCCAGGCATTTCATTTCGTTCTTAGACATGGAGTCCATAGCAAGCACGTCATCTCATGTTGCACAAGAAGTTGAAATTCCATCTTCTTGTCCTGACTGTTTCCTAACTTACAATGAATTTGTTGTAACTTATTAGGGGAATATTGAAAAACTAATGGATTTGTGCCAGAGACACAATTTAATTTTACTAAATAAAAATTGTCCTGCATGTCAAGGAACCTTCGCAACGGCTTCACGTTTTCCTCAAAGCAGCAGCACATCTTTATGAACCAACAGTTTAAGGTAAGCTTCATTAATTTATAGAGTACTGTATTTTATAATGGTGATAGTATAACGATGCATACAGCAGTACCATCACTTTGGATTTGGTTTGATGGATGTGTTAGGTAGTGGCCGTAAGGGGGGGGGTCGCAGGGGCTAGGCCTAGGTAGGGGTACAGGGCCCTAGGTTAGGTGGTTGTATTAGGTTCGGTAGTGCCACTAAAATCACTGTGGCCTAAGGGGGGGTCTCAGAGGGGGGCGGAGCGCCTCCCTAGGCCTAGGTAGGTGTACAGGGCCCCTATGATAGGTTAGGTGGGATTATTAGGTTCGGCAGTGCCCTGAAAAACACTGTGGCCTTAAAGGGGGGTTGCAGGGGGGTGTGGAGCCCCCCCCCCAGTAGGCCTAAGTAGGGGTATTGTAGTAGTAGGTTTATGCTTACATTTTGCGTGTAAGAGTTAAGTCTCAGTTTTTTTGTTATTCATTTCCTCATGTTTCTATGCAACGTGCAACTACAATCTGGTCGTTTTTTTCCGTTTTTCGTCGTTAATACTTGAAAAACAGGTGCGGCCTTCTCCTAGACATTTACCATATTGGTATATATTTGAGTGTTATATTTAGGTTTTTTCCTCCATTTTGCCCTGTTTTTACCTACTTTGTCTCCCCCACCCAAAACCCCGCTTCCCAAGGAGGTTCCCCCAGATTGTCATCTATAGGGGGAGGGGTGGTGGAAGGATAAGTATTCATTTGCGATGGAAATAAACCTCAAAATCATTCAAATCATATCATAATACAACAGAAAAACCTATATTTTATGTTGAAAACAATTAATGTCCATAAGTATAAAAATACCAGGTGTTTCCTTTATTTCTTTACTAACTCAAGGTAAGGAAGCAATGGATTTATCACGGGCTATGACTGATACCAAGGCGATGTACGGAGGAATGAAATTGTTACTAATCCTAAACAGCTATGATATAAATCCTGGTAACAACAAATCAAATAATAGAGCAGATAAAGAAACTTAGCCTACATACCTTAGTGATAGCTCGTCTCTCTGTCCTTACAGCTTCAATGAAGTGAATAGGTCGGATTTTGTTTTAAACGACAAATTATTGAAGAAAATGTAAAAATCCTCGGATGCACGACAACCATTTTAAAGAGAATCGACACTAATATCGCTAAAAATCTAACATATTTATCAATATTTGTTTATAATGTTAATGGCTTGTGAAGGTGCCACAGTGCCAACTTGCAGGTTGATCCTTTAGCAGTTCCAATATTCCAGCGAGGAATGACTTTAGATCTAATAAATGTCTTTTTATTATGAATTAACTGAAATAGAATTGATATTATATGGTAAAAAATTACGAATCTATTTTTTTCTTTTATTTCATAATTATAACTATTAAAATTTATAGATTTTCTTAATTTTCTTAACACTTAGTAGTTTTCTATGAAAACCTTGATTCAAGTGTTCGAGCAAGAACTTTTCATTCTTTTTATTCTTTTTGCTTCCGTATATTTTTAAAAAAACTACATAACATATATATTATTCAATAATATTAGTGAGAATTCAATGTGTGTGTGTGTGTGTGTATATATATATATATATATATATATATATATATATATATATATATATATATATATATATATATATATATATATATATATATATATATATATATATATATATATATATATATATATATGTTCATGGAGATGAAAGCACACATGGCAAACATGAACAAAGTTGTAGAGGCTCAGGGACTTGTATTGCAGAACTTCATGAGGCAAACACCCCAGCAAAATCAATTACCACAAGTAGGCCTACTCCCAGCAGTAGTGTCGCCCATGACCTCAACCTGGGCTTGGCCCAGAGTCGGGGTACTACATTAGAAAAATTCCTAGTGGGCAATATTCGGGGTCTATACCCCAGGCCAGCTCAAAGCAAGATATCATTCATAAGAGAGCTGGCCTGGGAGGAGGACTTTATGTTTGTTGCCCTCACTGAAACCCACCTGTCTGAAGGAATAAAGGAGCCTGAAATACACATCAGAAATTACACCTCCTTCCGGACAGATAGGAAAGGAAGAACACATGGCGGCACAATCATTTACTTGAGGGATGACATTGCTCCAAACTCAATACCCCTCTTGTCATACTCAGACAGCCAAATTGAACTGCAAGCCATACAAATCCAGCAACATAATATGGTGATTATAAACTGCTACCGTCCACCTGGCAGCTGTTCTGGTAACTTCAGAAGTGCCATGAAAGCTCTCAGTCGCCTTCTGGACTCCCTGGCAGTTCCTACACCTGACCTCATCCTCACTGGAGACTTCAACTTTCCCTTCCTGAAGTGGCCTGAAGGAACCCAAACTGGGAGCACCCTCGCTGATAAGTCTCAAGCCGAACTGCTCCTGTCTATTACAAACTTCTCCTTTCTCATTCAGATGGTGTCCATACCAACCAGGGGAAACAATATACTTGACCTGTTTTTCACCAATAACAGTGATGCAATTAACTACGTCTCGGCTGAAAGGGCCATCTTCTCTGACCATAATCTCCTCAAGATACACACTACTTACAACAAATCACATTCCCCAGAAATGGCTACACCAACAGAGAAGAACCCTTTCTCCAAACTAAACTTCTTCAGCAGCCAAGGGAATTGGGATCTCCTAAATGCCCAACTACAGTGCACTGACTGGGTGTCAGAACTCCATGTTGGCAACCCTGAGGTAATGCTGAATGACTTTCTAAAAACCATCCTCAGTGCCTGTGAAGGTAATGTGCCAACAAGAAAACTGCCAGCCACCAGAAGAAGCCACATACCAAGGGACAGAAAAGTGCTTATGAGGCGACTGGCAAACTTAAATAGACAAATGCAAACGACAAAGAGTGACACCCGGAAAAACTCGCTGCAAGCTACGATCTCACATATAAAAAATGAACTCAAGGATTCACACGAGAAGCAACGTGACTGGGAAGAAACGCAGGCAGTGTGCAACATCAAGGCCAACCCTAAATTTTTCTTTAAGTACTGCAAGAAATTTTCCAAAACGCAAGTCAAGGTTGGACCACTTCAGGCAGGAAATGGGATGATGTCAAACACCCCCGAGGAAACATGCCAGATTCTCTCCCAGCAGTATACCAGAGTCTTCTCGCAACCTACACCTGCCAAGATTGTTCTCGAACCTGCTGAGTTCTTTAAGGTGCACACCCAACACCACTTGACTCTCGTGAACATCCCTTTCACCATAACTGATGTACAGGAAGCCATCAGTGAACTAAAAATCAACTCTGCTGCTGGACCAGATGGTGTGCCATCCATCCTTTTACCAAGATGCAAGGAAGCTCTCTACAAAATCTGGTGCTGCTCCCTGGACACTGGCATTATACCATCAATATTAAAAGAGGCCATCATCTCCCCAATCCACAAAGGGGGAGATAGAAGCTAAGCCAAAAACTACAGGCCAGTGGCCCTCACCTCCCACCTCATCAAAGTATTTGAGAAAATATTAAGAAACAAGATCATTACCCACCTTGAGGAAAACAGCTTGATGAGTAACTCTCAGCATGGCTTTCATAAAGGAAGGTCTTGTCTCTCCAACCTCTTGGCCCACTATGAGTGACTGCTCCAGGGCCTTGCTGAAGGCAAAAATGTAGACGTGGTCTACTTAGACTTTGCTAAGGCCTTCGACCGAGTGGACTACGGCATCCTTCTCCACAAGCTGAGGGCCATGGGGATAGCAGGGAAGCTGGGTGTGTGGCTGCACAGCTTCCTTACCAACAGGACTCAGGCAGTAGCTGTTGACGGCCACAAGTCACAGCCTGAGAAAGTCATCAGCGGAGTCCCCCAAGGCTCTGTTCTTGGACCCCTACTCTTCCTGGTCCTGATGGCCGACATTGAAAAGACAGTCACGGGCTCCTTCCTGTCCTCCTATGCTGACGACACTACCCTAAGCCACAGGATCAGTGCGTCTGAGGAAGTTGTCCAGCTGCAGGCAAACATCCAGAGGGTCTTCCACTGGGCTGACACAAACAACATGCAATTCAATGAGGATAAATTTGAAATAATGAGACTGGGGCCCAATACTGAACTCATCCACTCCACCGAGTTACTGACAAAAACACAGCAGCCAATCCCACCCAGCAATGCAGCCAAGTGCCTTGGCGTCCTCATGGACAATGATGCCACCTTCCAGCAGCACATCAAGGACACCGCCACAAGGGCTAGACGCATGGTTGGCTGGGTTCTGCGTACCTTCCATTCCAGGGAACAGGAGGTCATGCTGACACTGTGGAAGACCCTAATACAGCCAATCCTTGACTACTGCAGCCAGCTGTGGTCTCCCCATAAACACGGGGACATACAGGAGCTAGAGTCAGTCCAGAGGAGTTTCATAAGATCAATTAAAGGAATGAGGGAGCTCAACCATTGGCAGCGCCTGCAAAAGCAGGGACTCTACTCTCAACAGAGAAGAAGAGAGAGATATAAAATAATATACACTTGGAAAATCTTGGAGAGGCAGGTGCCTAACCCTACCCCTGACTTACTGAGGGCACGTGAAAGTGAGCGTTCTGGGCACTCATGTGTAATACAAAGCCTCTCCTCCAGGACACCAGAGAGGATAAAAACCCTCCTTGCCTCCAGCCTCACCCATAACGGCCCCAGACTGTTCAATACACTGCCAAGAAAACTGGATTTGGTATGGACACCATCTGAATGAGAAAGGAGGAGTTTGTAATGGACAGGAGCAGTTTGGCTTGTGACTTATCAGCGAGGGTGCTCCCAGTTTGGGTTCCTTTGGGCCACTTCAGGAAGGGAAAGTTGAAGTCTCCAGTGAGGATGACGTCAGGTGTAGGAACTGGCAGGGAGTCCAGTAGGTGACTGAGAGCTTCCATAGCACTACTGAAGTTTCTAGAACAGCTGCCAGGTGGACGGTAGCAGTTTATAATCACCATATTATGTTGCTGGATTTGTATGGCTTGCAGTTCAATTTGGCCGTCTGAGTATGACAAGAGGGGTATTGAGTTTGGAGCAATGTCATCCCTCAAGTAAATGATTGTGCTGCCATGTGTTCTTCCTTTCCTATCTGTCCGGAAGGAGGTGTAATTTCTGATGTGTATTTCAGGCTCCTTTATTCCTTCAGATAGGTGAGTTTCAGTGAGGGCAATAAACATAAAGTCCTCCTCCCAGGCCAGCTCTCTTATGAATGACATCTTGCTTTGAGCTGCCCTGGGGTATAGACCCCGAATATTGCCCACTAGGAATTTTTCTAATGTAGTGCCCCGACTCTGGGCCAAGCCCAGGTTGGGGTCATGGGCGACACTACTGCTGGGAGTAGGCCTACTTGTGGTAGTTGATTTTGCTGGGGTGTTTGCCTCATGAAGTTCTGCAATACAAGTTCCTGAGCCTCTACAACTTTGTTCATGTTTGCCATGTGTGATTTCATCTTCATAAACATATATATATATATATATATATATATATATATATATATATATATATATATATATATATACACACACACACATATATATATATATATATATATATATATATATATATATATATATATATATATAGATATATATATATATATATATATATATATATATATATATATATATATATATATATATATATATATATGTGTGTGTGTGTGTGTGTGTGTGTATATATATATATATAAATATATATATATATATATATATATATATATATATATATATATATATATATATATATATATATACAGTATATATATATATATATATATATATATATATATATATATATATATATATATATATATATATATATATATATATACACACATTGAATTCTCACTAATGTTATTGAATAATATATGTTATGTAGTTTTTAAAAATATACGGAAGCAAAAAGAGTAAAAGGAATGAAAAGTTCTTGCTCGAACACGAGAAACAAGGTTTTCATAGGAAACTAGTAAGTGTTAAGAAAATTAAGAAAATCTATGTATTTTAACAGTTATAATTATAAAAGAAAAGAAAAAAATAGTTTCGTAATTTTTTACCATATAATATCAATTCTATCTCAGGTAATTCTTAATAAAAAGACATTTATTAGATTTAAAGTTATTCCTCGCTGGAATATTGGAACTGCTCAAAGATCAAGCTGCAAGTTGACACTGTGGCACCTTCACAAGCCATTAGTATTTGAAACAATTATTGATAAATATGTTAGATTTCTAGCGATATCAGTGTCGATTCTCTTTAAAATAGTTGTCGTGTATCCGAGGATTTTTACATTTTCTTAAATAATTTGTGGTTTAAAACAAAATCCGACCTATTCTCTTCATTGAAGTTGTAAGGAGAGTGAGACGAGCTATCACCAAGGTATGTAGGCTAAGTTTCTTTATCTGCTATATTATTTGATTTGTTGTTACCAGGATTTATATCCTAGCTGTTTAGGATTAGTAACAATTTCATTCCTCCGTACATCGCCTTGGTATCAATCATAGCCCGTGATAAATCCATTACTTCCTTACCTTGAGTTAGTAAAGAAAAATAAAGGAAACACCGGGTATTTTTTTCACTTATGGACATTAATTGCTTTCAACATAAAATCTAGGTTTTTCTGTTGTATTATGATATGATTTGAATGATTTTGAGGTTTATTTCCATCGCAAATGAATACTTATCCTTCCACCACCCCTCCCCCTATAGATAACAATCTGGGGGAACCTCCTTGGGAAGGGGGTTTTGGGTGGGGAAGACAAACTAGGTAAAAACAGGGCCAAATGGAGGAAAAAAACTAAATATAACACTCAAATATATAAAAATATGGTAAATATCTAGGAGAAGGCCGCACCGGTTTTTAAGTACAGTATTAACGACGAAAAACAGCAAAAAACGACCAGATTATAGTTGCACATTGCATAGAAACATGAGGAAATTAATAAAAAAGAAACTAAGACTTAACTGTTACACACAAAATGTAAGCATAAACCTACTACTACAATACCCCTACCTAGCCCTACCCCGGGGGGGGGGGGAGGGTTTGCCCCCCTGCGACCCCCCTTAAGGCCACAGTGATTTTCAGGGCACTACCAAACAATAAACCCACCTAATCTAGCCTAGGGGCCCTGCACCCCTACCTAGGCCTACTGTGTGGGGGGGGCCTCCCCCCCCCCCCTGCGGCCCCCCCTTAAGGCCACAGTGATTTTCGGGGCACTACCGAACCTAATACAACCACCTAACCTAGGGCCCTGTACCCCTACCTAGGCCTAGCCCCTGCGACCCACCCTTTACATCCACTACCTAACACATCCATCAAACTAAATCCAAAGTGATGGTACTGCTGTATACATCGGTATACTATCACCATTATAATATACTCTATAAATTAATGAAGCTTACCTTAAACTGTTGGTTCATAAAGATGTGCTGCTGCTTTGAGGAAAATGTGAAGCCATTGTGAAGGTTCCCTGACATGCAGGACAATTTTTATTTTGTAAAATTAAATTGTGTCTCTGGCACAAATCCACTAGTTTTTCAATATTCCCCGAATAAGTTACAACAAATTCATTGTAAGTTAGGAAACAGTCAGGACAAGAAGATGGAATTTCAACTTCTTGTGCAATATGAGATGATGTGCTTGCTATGGCCTCCATGTCTAAGAACGAAATGAAATGCCTGGGTAAGATAATGTATTGTCGCGCTGTGATTTGCCAAACCTGTAAGACGTCATAGTGGATAGGCGCTGTGATGGGCCAAACGTGTAAGACGTCATAGTGGTCTAGTTTGTCTGCGGATTATAGTGGTTACAGGGCTCATTTGAGCAAAAACAAGACACAGTCAACAATAACAACAGACTTAGAAAAAATCTGGGAGGAAGACATGAGTAGCGTGAGTTTGATCGTCGATATTTTGACTGTTATTGAATTTCACTAAATTATCTCACCCGTATACCACTATTTACATACATTCCTACACATTCTAGTAAAAATTCATTGAATATCACTGATATCCTCATGCGGCCCTCTCCTAGACATTAACCAAAAATATATATAAGTATATAAAGAACTAGGCATTTGCGACAGATATTATACAGAAATACTAAAAAAGACTTCCTTAACATAGAGAACTAAGTTAAAATACGCTACATTATTTATGTCCATGAATAAAATAATACCACTAGGATATATTAGGATATATCTTGTTAACTATTTATTTGCGATGGAAATAAAGGCCATTTTCGAAGAAATCGCAAGTTTTTCTATATATACCCCAACATTTTTATAAGTGAAGTTTGCCCTGTGTTATGATATAACGATACTGTTTTGGGTAGGGAAAATTACTAGCGAATTGATGAATGATGGTAAAACCAACCTTTTCTTTTTGATACATTATTCCCGCGGATGTGTAATAAATCTACAAAAAATTGCACAAAACATGGAGATTCTCTTCCCCTGAAATGTTTATATCCTTCCTTTGTTTACTTTTTGCTAGTCGAATGTTGCTGGTCCCATTTGTGTAATTTTGCACGGTTTCTTGCGCGATTACGAGTTTATAATTTATTCACACAAACAATCCTCTCTGTTGCTTTGAGTTTATATTTCCTGTGCACATACGTCATTCCCCTACATGCCTACCATACGACGAAGTGTACCATATTTTGGTATGTATGTACATGGCAGTGTGACGTAGACAGTTCTGTGACACATCCCGTTCTCTCCGATAATGCTTCAGTTCCTTTGTAGCAGTATTATTTGTTGGATGTCCCTTATGAAGCCTAACGTAACAAAGTGTAATGACTGCTCTTTTGGCTATTTCGATGCTATAGCCAAGTTTCACGGTACTCTAAATGTAGCGCATAATTTCATAAATGCTCATATTGTTATCCTTTAAAGCTTAGTGTCTCAAATGCGATTCTGAATTTTCTACTGCAAGGCTTCTGTAAAGATTGCCTAGACAAGAAAGAGACGTATGTGTCAATCTTAACGTGAGGAATTATATTTGATTTATTTAATCATAATGTAAGGATTTGTGATTTACTTTTAGTTTGTGACCTGGGAAGGGGGGGGGGGTTCAGGGGCTTACCCCCTTGTTTTGCCTGTGACCTAGGTAGGTTTGTGACTTGGGAAAGGGGGTGTGGGGGCTTCCTCCCCCTGCTAGGTCTTTGACCTGGGAAAGTTTATGATCTGGGAAGGGGCCTATATCTGTGACCTGGGAAGTACTAAGTTAGGTTAGGTGGGTTTGTTATGTTCTGTGCCCTTTTAAAAATCTTGAAAGTGTTAAATAGTCATGTTTTGTCCCGTTTCCTCACACCCAAAATCAAAGATCCCATAAATTTACCGAACTCCCATTTTTGCTTATCACCACCTTTGCGCTGGAATAATTGATGGCTAATGATTAATTTTTCATAGTGATTTAGTGTTGGTTCCGACACATACAAACCTTCGCTATTTACAATAGGGTATTACTTTCGGCGCAGCTGAAAGACGAGCCATGATAATTTTAGTGATGGATAACTGCCCCATCCGCTAGTTAGCGGGTGGGGGGTGTGGTAGACTGGCTACCCCGCTCACTCACACCTCTCGGCTAAGGAACCACTTTACTTTTTGGCTCGGTAGAGGACGGACATGCTGTCCTTCTCTCCCGCAAAGACTGGCCTTGATGTTTTTCATTTATTTTTTGTTTTTCTTGTGTGTTTTCATTTATCTTACATATTTTTGAGTGCATATATGTATAAATGGAAATATACGTTGTTAGATACGGGTAACTTTAGTGTTGTTGACATCATATCCAACTGCCTCCGCCGTAAGGTTGTTGTCTTTCGGCAGGTTCTCAACACTGCCGTGTGTTTGTTCATTACAGAATTAAAGTTTATAACCGTTCAGCTCCCTTTCGAGGAATTGTCTTACAAGGAAGGTGACTTATTCCCTGAATAGTGTATTTTGTGCAACGGAGCATGAATTGTAATTGATAATTGCTCCGTAACTGAAATACAAACCACGCTATTTAATATGGGTATTACTTTCGGCATAGCTGAAATGACGAGCCATTAGAATTGTAACATGGGTTTACTACCCCTATCGCTAGTTAGCTACCAACCCCTCCCTCACACTCGTGTGTGGTGAGCTCACTTTTTATTTTAGCTCGGGTGGTGATCGGACGTGTCCGCTTTCACCCTCGCCTCTTTGACAGCCATTAATGCTTTTTGTCTTTTTACTTACTTTTTCTTATACTTGTAATATATATATAAACATTCTTTATGTTTATGTATATATTTGTGTATAGAAATGTAGTAAGTTTTCTTTTCAGTGTTTGTGCTGTGTGCGTAGTGTACGACGTCACCGGCGTAGTGCATTGCCACCGCGGTTTCACGTCATGGGGTGCAGCCTCTCCCTTTTGGTCCTTCAGTCGTTCCTTTAGCTTTTCGTTAACTCGGCCGCCGTGGGGAATAGTCATCGCTGGACTTTCTTCATTCATCTATTATCTTTGCTGTTCCTCCTTTCCTACGGGGAACTTGGATTCTCAGCGAAGGGAATGTGGGAGTTTAGATTGACTACGGTCTCTCTCTCTACTCCAGGTCGTTCACCCCTTACTATTACTATGTACTATTACGGAAGCTTCTTTCCCGTTACGGGTTGGGTTGCTATTCCGTTTATTTGTCTCAATTAATTTTAATGAAATCTAATTGTATTTTTAACTTTTCAGCTTCTCTGTGGAGAACACTTCCCTTAGGGGGTCAGTGGTTCTTACTATTTGTGATCATTCTTAGATGAATTACATAATTATAATTCTGTTTGTTCCGTAACCGAAATACAAACCACGCTATTTACATGGGGTACTACTTTCGGCTTAGCTGAATGACGAAACATTAGAATTTTTAACAAGGGTTAACTACCCTCTCGCTAGATAGCGAGGGGGTAGGGGAGGGGTAGCTAGCTACCCCTTCACTTTTGGCTCGGGTGATGATCAGACGTGTCTGTCTCACCCTCGCATTTTTTACTGCCTTTTTTTTTTTTTTGCTTTTTCTTACAGCTCGTGTGTTTGGAAGTTGGCCTCTCTCTATCATGCGGAAGTGCCCTGGACTACCCGACCGCCCTTGTGGGACGTTCATGTCGGCGGTCGAGACGGACCCTCACTCCTTGTGTCCTTATTATTGCAGAGGTCAACGGTGTGATAGGGATAAAACTTGTAGTGAGTGTAGGGAGTGTTCTAACTCCCGGTGGGAGAGGTTTTCCCGGCGACGTAAGAAGATGTCTAAGCGTGACCTTTCTCCTTCAAGGGCTTCCTTGAAGAAGGAAGGTTTCAAAGACTCCTTTTCCGTTGCCCGAAGCTCCCACTCAATCGGTCTCTGGTGAGAGGCCGTCGAGTGGTAGCGTAGGCCTTTCTTTTGTTGACCAACCTCGGGGTTCGGGAGAGGGAGTTGCCTTCCATAGCGAGGCAGCTCTTCCTCCTCTTCCGGGGGAGGATATTGATATTGATGACTCTGTTGCTAACAATGATCTTTTGCAGCTTTGGGCTTCCTTGGGGCTTAGGGGCTCGCCCTCCAGGGAAGCTTTGTTTGACCTGATCCAGTTGGTTGCAGCTGTCAAACAGTCGCCGGTAATAGCAGAGGTAGATCCTCTGTCTATTGTCGACGTTGTTGTGGCAGAGGCTTCCGACGGGTCAGGTCAAACCCCTGCTGTTGTTGCGGATGTTGCTGAAGGCTCAGTTCCCCCGTCCGAACATCCTTCGAGGGAGGAGCTGGGTCCAACGGTCTCTCCTGTGGGTGATTCTCCCCTTCGGGGGAGTTCACTGACAGAGACTCCTCTTCGGAGGACCGACGATGGTGTTGCTGCCCCTCGAGGTCGCCTTCGCCGTAAGGCTCGCCCTCCTCTTCGCCGTTGAGGCCTTCCTTCTCCTTCACAAGGGAGTTAGGAGGCGCCTCTTCGGGTCATCGCCTACGACGTCCCCCGAAGATGATCCTCCTCGATGTGAGCAGACCGTTGCAGCTGCATCGCTAGATCTCTCAGCAGATCGTTTGCGATCTCCTACGCTTGCCAGACTTGCTAGTCTTCCTTCTCCGTTCCTGGACGCAGATGCGCAGTGGGCGCCAACGCACCCTGTTATCCAATGGGCACCAGTCCCTTCGGGGCAAAAGGGCTTATCTCACAATGTAAGTAAGTTCCTTAAGTGCCAGGTTTTACATGCGCCCTCGCGCGCAGTAGAGCGCAAGCGCTCTCCTTCTGTAGCTGTGGACCAGATCTCTTCGGACTCAACGCGCTAGCGATCTCCTGTAGCTGAGTCATCTCGCCGTAGATCTCCTGCTCGCCAGCGCAGGGGATTCTCTTCCCCTGAAATGTTTATATCATTCCTTTATTTACTTTTTGCTAGTCGAATGTTGCTGGTCTCATTTGTGTAATTTTGCATGGTTTCTTGCGCGATTACGTGTTTATAATTTATTCACACAAACAATCCTCTCTGTTGCTCTATGAGTTTATATTTCCTGTGCACATACGTCATTCCCCTACATGCCTACCATACGACGAAGTCTATCATATTTTGGTATGTATGTACATGGCAGTGTGACATAGGCAGTTCTGTGACACATCCCGTTTTCTCCGTTAATGCTTCAGCTCCTTTGTAGCAGTATTATTTGTTGGATGTCCCTTATGAAGCCTAACGTAACAAAGTGTAATGACTACTCTTCTGGCTATTTCGATGCTATAGCCAAGTTTCACGGTACTCTAAATGTAGCGCATAATTTTATAAAAGCTCATATTGTTATCCTTTAAAGCTTAAAGTGTCCTAAGTGAGATTCTGAATTTTCTACTGCAAGGCTTTTGTAAAGATTGCCTAGACAAGAAAGAGACGTATGTGTCAATCTTAATGTGAGGAATTATTTGTGATTTATTTAATGATAATGTAAGGATTTGTGAATTACTTTTAGTGTGTGACCTGGGAAGTGGGGGGGGGGGGGTTCAGGGGCTTTCCCCCTTGTTTTGCCTGTGACCTAGGTAGGTTTGTGACTTGGGAAAGGGGGTGTGGGGGCTTCCTCCCCCTGCGAGGTCTGTGACCTGGGAAAGTTTATGATCTGGGAAGGGGCCTATATCTGTGACCTGGGAAGTACTAAGTTAGGTTAGGTGGGTTTGTTATGTTCTGTGCCCTTTTAAAAATCTTGAAAGTTTTAAATAGGCATGTTTTGTCCCGTTTTCTCACACCCAAAATCAAAGATCCCTTAAATTTACCGAACTCCCATTTTTGCTTATCACCACCTTTGCGCTGGAATAATTGACGGCTAATGATTAATTTTTCATAGTGATTTAGTGTTTGTTCCGTCACATATACAAACCTTCGCTATTTACAATAGGGTATTACTTTCGGCGCAGCTGAAAGACGAGCCATGATAATTTTAGTGATGGATAACTGCCCCATCCGCTAGTTAGCGGGTGGGGGTGGGGTAGACTGGCTACCCCGCTCACTCACACCTCTCTGCTAAGTAACCACTTTACTTTTTGGCTCGGTAGAGGACGGACATGCTGTCCTTCTCTCCCGCAAAGACTTTCCTTGATGTTTTTCATTTATTTTTTTGGTTTTCTTGTGTGTTTTCATTTATCTTACATATTTTTGAGTGCATATATGTATAAATGGAAATATACGTTGTTAGATACGGGTAACTTTAGTGCTGTTGACATCATATCCAACTGCCTCCGCCGTAAGGTTGTTGTCTTTTGGCAGGTTCTTAACACTGCCGTGTGTTTGTTCATTACAGAATTAAAGTACAGTGATACCTTGGTACTCGACCATAATCCGTTCGGGATCAGTGTTCGACCTCCGATTTGTTCGAGTACCGAAACCTTTTTTCCTATAAGAAATAATGGTATTTATTTTTATACATTCCTACGTACTCCAAAATGCCCAAAATATTAATAAAACGTGTACCTAAACAACAATAATTATTTAAATGTGTACGAAATTGGTCGGAAAACTATATAAAACAATTTTAAACCATTTACTGTACATACCTTTGAGCAGCGGTTCGATGGCATACAGGAATGGATGTGGAAAGGATGGAAGGGGGAGGTTACTGCTTGGAAGGAGAGTCCCCTTCCATGATGTGGCTGGGTAGTTCTCCTTCAGGGGTTTTTTCTCTGCAGTAAAAGGTCGGGCAAATCTCCTTCAGGGGTTTTTTTCTCTGCAGTAAAAGGTCGGGCAAATCTCCTTCAGGGGTTTTTTCTCTTTGCAGTAAAAGGTCGGGCAAATCTCCTTCAGGGGTTTTTTCTCTTCTGTTTCTCTTCTTTGGAGGGGAATCAGGCTGGGATGTAGCAGCTCTCTTTTCTTTTATGAAAAACATGTCAATTGTCAGCTGCTTCTCTCTCTTCTGCACTATTCTTCTAAAGTGAGACATAACATTATCATTAATGTAGGTATTGGCCGGCATTTTCTTCCAAAATAACCCGGTCTCATCGCAATTGAAGACTTGCTGCGGGATCAAATTTTGTTCCTTAATGTATCGGTCGAAGTCAACAACGTATTTTTCAGCTGCCGCCTGATCCGAACTGGCTGCCTCCCCATGCCTAGTCACACGGTGAATACCAGTTCTGTTCCGGAATTTCTGGAACCAGCCCCTGCTTGCTTTAAAAGTAAATGACGAATCACTTTCACTAGTACTGGCACTTTTCTTCACCAATTCTTCATAAATATGAAGAGCTTTCTCGCAAATGAAAGCTTCACTTATACTTTCCCCGGCCAACTGCTTTTCTTTAATAAATATAAGGAGCAACTTTTCCATTTCCGCAATTACTTGTGGCCTTTGCTTACTAATTGCTGTCACTCCCTGTGCAACATTATCTTTCTTTATCACTTCCTTATTTTTCAAAAAGGTCGAAATGGTCGACTTCGCCATGCCATACTGTAAGGCTAGATCAGACACTCGTACACCATTCTCGTATTTCGCAATAATTTCCTTCTTCAACTCGATCGTTGTTCTCACTGTTTTCCTTTTATCCTTCCCCTTATCACTAACTTTCTTGGGGCCCATTATTATCAGCAAAAAAAGACAATAAAACGCACTAAATCACAATAAATTCTCAACACGTGTTGTCGGACTGACGCTCTCTCTTGAAATGATGCTACCCAACCAAGCGAGAGTAGCCGAGATGGCCGCTCATCTCACTCGGCCACGTGTTCGGCTGTTCGAGTTCCGATTTTTTGTTCGAACACCGCAGCAAAAATTACTTGAATTTTTTGGTCGAACTCCGATTTGTTCGAATTTAGAGTCGTTCGACTACCGAGGTATCACTGTATATAACAGTTCAGCTCCCTTTCGAGGAATTGTCTTACAAGGAAGGTGACTTATTTCCCGAATAGTGTATTTTGTGTAACGGAGCATGAATTGTAATTGATAATTGTTCCGTAACTGAAATACAAACCACGCTATTTAATATGGGTATTACTTTCGGCGTAGCTGAAATGACGAGCCATTAGAATTGTAACAAGGGTTTACTACCCCCATCGCTAGTTAGTGGGGGGTAGGGAGGGGTAGCTTGCTACCCCCCCTCCCCTCACACACCTGTGTGGTGAGTTCACTTTTTATTTTGGCTCGGGTGGTGATCGGACGTGTCCGCTTTCACCCTCGCCTCTTTGACAGCCATTAATGCTTTTTGTCTTTTTACTTACTTTTTCTTATGCTTGTAATATATACGGTATTGCTCGACTTACGACCGAGATAAGGACCGAGAAATGAGTCGTAAGTCGAGTTCGCCGTATGTCGAACTAGAAAAGTGAAGTTTCCGTAGATTTATTTTGATACGTTATTCAATGTTTCGATTATGGAAATAGTAACGCATCGGAAGGAAATCACTTGATTTGCCTCTCGCCTTCCGCCAGGAATATGACGTCATCAGACTTTTTTTTTTCTTAAATTTACGATAAGTTGTACTAATCTTATAAAAAATGATACAGACCACTAAAACACTTGATATCGTTACTGGGTGTTTCGATGATGGGAATGCTGTAATAAGATTACTCGGCAACAATGAAAGGAAATCATTCGGTTTGTCAGCGCGCTTCCGCCAGATACATGACGTCACAAGTCACGTGACGTACAGTAATCTCTACGAAGAATGACATGCAAAATATGTAAATTCATTTTCTTTGTTTCTCGCAAGAAATGAAAAGAAAATACTAACTTAACAAACAAAAGTATTTTATTTCTATAATGTAAAAGGAAATATATTATTTTCAAGAAAATATTTGCCCTAATAGTATATTTTCTTTAGATAAACATCGATCCGAGATTAAAAAAGTAGCGTACAGTCAAATTTACGCTACGTAGTACTCATGACAACCGATACAGACCCTTAAAATACTTTGTATCGTTATTTAATATTTCAATAATGGAAATGCTAATATTAATCGTTAGCCTATTGGAAGGAAATCACTGTTTTGCCCGGACGTTTCCGGCCGGTGATGTGACGTCACCAGACATATGAACTCGACAGATATTAAAACTTTTCTTAATGTATTTTTAACTGAAAATAAATACTGAATATTATCAATAAAAGAAAATAATAATTTACCAAGATAAATCAGTTTATATGTATATAAGAAAATAGATTATTTTCAAGGAAATATTCGTCCTATTTCCGATAAACTTGTGACGTCATCACCCTGAAAAAATGGTCGTAAAGTCGAATAGTCGTATGTCGCATAGGTCGTAAGTCGAGCAATACCTGTATATATAAACATTCTTTATGTTTATGTATATATTTGTGTATAGAAATGTAGTAAGTTTTCTTTTCAGTGTTTGTGCTGTGTGTGTAGTGTACGACAACGTCACCGGCGTAGTGCATTGCCACCGCGGTTTCACGTCATGGGGTACAGCCTCTCCCTCTTGGTCCTTCGGTCGTTCCTTTGGCTTTTCGTTAACTCGGCCGCCGTGGGGAATCGTCATCGCTGGACTTTCTTCATTCATCTATTATCTTCGCTGTTCCTTCTTTCCTACGGAGAACTTGGATTCTCAGCGAAGGGAATGTGGGAGTTTAGATTGACTACGGTCTCTCTCTCTACTCCAGGTCGTTTACCCCTTACTATTACTACGTACTATTACGGAAGGTTCTTTCCCATTGCGGGTTGGGTTGCTATTCCGTTTATTTGTCTCAATTAATTTTAATGAAATCTAATTGTATTTTTAACTTTTCAGCTTCTCTGTGGAGAACACTCCCCTTCGGGGGTCAGTGGTTCTTACTATTTTTTATCATTCTTAGATGAATTACATAATTATAATTCTGTTTGTTCCGTAACCGAAATACAAACCACGTTATTTACATGGGGTACTACTTTCGGCGTAGCTGAATGACGAACCATTAGAATTTTTAACGAGGGTTAACTACCCTCTCGCTAGATAGCGAGGGGGTAGGGGAGGGGTAGCTAGCTACCCCTCCCCCCTTACACACCGGTGAACTGATTCACTTCACTTTTGCCTCGGGTGATGATCAGACGTGTCTGTCTCACCCTCGCATTTTTGACTGCCTTAATTTTTTTGCTTTTTCTTGCAGCTCGTGTGTTTGGAAGTTGGCCTCTCTCTATCATGCAGAAGTGCCCTGGACTACCCGACCGCCCTTGTGAGACGTTCATGTCGGCGGTCGAGACGGACCCTCACTCCTTGTGTCCGTACTGCAGAGGTCAACGGTGTGATAGGGATAAAACTTGTAGGGAGTGGTCTACCTCCCAGTGGGAGAGGTTTTCCCGGCAACGTAAGAAGAAGTCTAAGCGTGACCTTTCTCCTTCAAGGGCTTCCTTGAAGAAGGAAGATTCCAAAGACTGTTCTTCCGTTGCCCGAAGCTCCCACTTGATCGGTCTCTCGTGAGAGGCCGTCGAGTGGTAGCGTAGGCCTTTCTTTTGTTGACCAACCTCGGGGTTCGGGAGAGGGAGTTGCCTCCCATAGCGAGGCAGCTCCTCCTCCTCCTCCGGGGGAGGATATTGATGACTCTGTTGCTAACAATGATCTTTTGCAGCTTTGGGCTTCCTTGGGGTTTAGGGCTCGCCCTCCAGGGAAGCCCTGTTTGACCTGATCCAGTTGGGTGCAGCTGTCAAACAGTCGCTGGTAATAGCAGAGGTAGATTCTCTGTCTATTGTCGACGTTGTTGTGGCAGAGGCTTGCGACGGGTCGGGTCAAACCCCTGCTGTTGTTGCGGATGTTGCTGAATGCTCAGTTCCCCCGTCCGAACATCCTTCGAGGGAGGAGCTGGGTCCAACGGTCTCTCCTGCGGGTGATTCTCCCCCTCGGGGGAGTTCACTGACAGAGACTCCTCTTCGGAAGACCGACGATGGTGTTGTTGCCCCTCGAGGTCGTCTTCGCCGTAAGGCTCGCCCCCTTCTTCGCCGTAGAGGCCTTCCTTCTCCTTACAAGGGAGTTAGGAGGCGCCTCTTCGGTTCGTCGCCTTCGACGTACCCCGCAGAGGATCCTCCTCGACGTGAGCAGACCGTTGCAGCTGCATCGCTAGACCTCTCAGCAGATCGTTCGCGATCTCCTACGCCTGCCAGACCTGCTGGTCTTCCTTCTCCGTTCCTGGACGCAGATGCGCAGTGGGCGCCAACTCACCCCGTTATCCAATGGGCGCCAGTCCCTTCGGGGAAAAAAGGCTTATCTCACAATGTAAGTAAGTCCCTTTAGTGCCAGGTTTTACGTGCGCGCTCGCGTGCAGTAGCGCGCAAGTGTTCTCGTGCTGTAGCTGTGGACCAGATCTGTTCGGACTCAACGCGCCAGCGATCTCCTGTAGCCGAGTCATCTCGCCGTAGATCTCCTGCTTGCCAGCGCAGGGGATTTTCTTCCCCTGAAATGTTTATATCATTCCTTTGTTTACTTTTTGCTAGTCGAATGTTGCTGGTCCCATTTGTGTAATTTTGCATGGTTTCTTACGCGATTACGAGTTTATAATTTATTCACACAAACAATCCTCTCTGTTGCTCTATGAGTTTATATTTCCTGTGCACATACGTCATTCCCCTACATGCCTACCATACGACGAAGTCTACCATATTTTGGTATGTATGTACATGGCAGTGTGACGTAGGCAGTTCTGTGACACATCGCGTTTTCTCCGATAAGGCTTCAGTTCCTTTGTAGCAGTATTATTTGTTGGATGTCCCTTATGAAGCCTAACGTAACAAATTGTAACGACTACTCTTTTGGCTATTTCGATGCTATAGCCAAGTTTCACGGTACTCTAAATGTAGCGCATAATTTTATTAAAGCTCATATTTTTATCCTTTAAAGCTTAGTGTCTCAAATGCGATTCTGAATTTTCTACTGCAAGGCTTCTGTAAAGATTGCCTAGACAAAAAAGAGACGTATGTGTCAATCTTAACGTGAGGAATTATTTGTGATTTATTTAAATATAATGTAAGGATTTGTGATTTACTTTTAGTTTGTGACCTGGGAAGGGGGGTTCAGGGGCTTGCCCCCTTGTTTTGCCTGTGACCTAGGTAGGTTTGTGACTTGGGAAAGGGGGTGTGGGGGCTTCCTCCTCCTGCGAGGTCTGTGACCTGGGAAAGTTTATGATCTGGGAAGGGGCCTATATCTGTGACCTGGGAAGTACTAAGTTAGGTTAGGTGGGTTTGTTATGTTCTGTGCCCTTTTAAAAATCTGGAAAGTGTTAAATAGGCATGTTTTGTCCCGTTTTCTCACACCCAAAATCAAAGATCCCTTAAATTTACTGAACTCCCATTTTTGCTTATCACCACCTTTGCGCTGGAATAATTGACGGCTAATGATTAATTTTTCATAGTGATTTAGTGTTTGTTCCGACACATACAAACCTTCGCTATTTACAATAGGGTATTACTTTCGGCGCAGCTGAAAGACGAGCCATGATAATTTTAGTGAGGGATAACTACCCCATCCGCTAGTTAGCGGGTGGGGGTGGGGTAGACTGGCTACCCCGCTCACTCACACCTCTCGGCTAAGTTACCACTTTACTTTTTGGCTCGGTAGAGGACGGACATGCTGTCCTTCTCTCCCGCAAAGACTGGACTTTAGGTTTTTCATTTATTTTTTTGGTTTTCTTGTGTGTTTTCATTTATCTTACATATTTTTGAGTGCATATATGTATAAATGGAAATATACGTTGTTAGATACGGGTAACTTTAGTGCTGTTGACATCGTATCCAACTGCCTCCGCCGTAAGGTTGTTGTCTTTCGGCAGGTTCTCAACACTGCCGTGTGTTTGTTCATTACAGAATTAAAGTTTATAACAGTTCAGCTCCCTTTCGAGGAATTATCTTACAAGGAAAGGTGACTTATTCCCCGAGTAGTGTATTTTGTGCAACGGAGCGTGAATTGTAATCGATAATTGTTCCGTAACTGAAATACAAACCACGCTATTTAATATGGGTATTACTTTCGGCGTAGCTTAAATGATGAGCCATTAGAATTGTAACAAGGGTTTACTACCCCCATCACTATTTAGCGGGGATTAGGGAGGGGTAGCTTGCTAACACCCCCCCCCCCCTCACACACCTGTGTGGTGAGCTCACTTTTTATTTTGGCTCGGGTGGTGATCGGACGTGTCCGCTTTCACCCTCGCCTCTTTGACAGCCATTAATGCTTTTTGTCTTTTTACTTTATCTTATACTTGTAATATATATATATAAACATTCTTTATGTTTATGTATATATTTGTGTATAGAAATGTAGTAAGTTTTCTTTTCAGTGTTTGTGCTGTGTGTGTAGTGTACGACAACGTCAGCGGCGTAGTGCATTGCCACCGCGGTTTCACGTCATGGGGTGCAGCCTCTCCCTCTTGGTCCTTCGGTTGTTCCGTCGGCTTTTCGTTAACTCGGCCGCCATGGGGAATCGTCATCGCTGGACTTTCTTCATTCATCTATTATCTTCGCTGTTCCTCCTTTCCTACGGGGAACTTGGATTCTCAGCGAAGGGAATGTGGGAGATTAGATTGACTATGGTCTCCCTCTCTACTTCAGGTCGTTCACCCCTTACTATTACTACGTACTATTATGGAAGTTTCTTTCCCGTTGCGGGTTGGGTTGCTATTCCGTTTATTTGTCTCAATTAATTTTAATGAAATCTAATTGTATTTTTAACTTTTCAGCTTCTTTGTGGAGAGCACTTTCCTTCGGGGGTCAGTGGTTCTTACTATTTGTGATCATTCTTAGATGAATTACATAATTATAATTCTGTTTGTTCCGTAACCGAAATACAAACCACGCTATTTACATGGGGTATTACTTCCGGCATAGCTGAATGACGAGCCATTAGAATTTTTAACGAGGGTTAACTACCCTCTCGCTAGATAGCGAGGGGGTAGGGGAGGGGTAGCAGCTACCCCTCCCCCCTCACACACCGGTGAACTGAATCACTTCACTTTTGGCTCGGGTGATGATCAGACATGTCTGTCTCACCCTCGCATTTTTGACTGCCTTAACTTTTTTGGTTTTTCTTACAGCTCGTGTGTTTGGAAGTTGGCCTCTCTCTATCATGCGGAAGTGCCCTGAACTACCCGACCGCCCTTGTGGGACGTTCATGTCAGCGGTTGAGACGGACCCTCACATCCCCCGCAGAGGATCTTCCTCGACGTGAGCAGACCGTTGCAGCTGCATCGCTAGACCTCTCGGCAAATCGTTCGCGATCTCCTTCGCCTGCTAGACCTGCTAGTCTTCCTTCTTAGTTCCTGGACACAGATGCGCAGTGGGCGCCAACGCACCCCGTTATCCAACGGGCACCAGTCCCTTCGGGGCAAAAGGGCTTATCTCACAATGTAAGTAACTCCCTTAAGTGCCAGGTTTTACTTGCGCGCTTGCGCGCAGTATTGCGCAAGCGCTCTCCTGCTGTAGCTGTGGACCAGATCTCTTCGGACTCAACGCGCCAGCGATCTCCTGTAGCTGAGTCATCTCGCCGTAGATCTCCTGCTCGCCAGCGCTCACCTGCGCGCCACTGCTCACCTGCGCGTTAGCGCTCTCCTGTGCGCCAGCGCTCTCTGCGCGCCCTGTTCCTGCTGCACGCCTTGTGCGCCCACGTTCTCCTGAGCGCCCACGATTGCCTACTCGCCAGCGCACATCTGCGCGACCTGTTCCTGATGCGCGCCATGCGCGCCAACGTTCGCCCGCACGCCCACGATCTCCTGATCTGGGTGCAGGCAAGGAGATTATTCCTTTGCCTCCTCGCCGACGATCTCCTGCGCGCCCTCAGAACTCGCCCACGCGCCAGCCATCGCCTGCGCGCCATCGCGCGCACTCACCGGTGCGCGCTTCTAGACTGGTACGAGTCTGTGCGCGCCCCCGCACCCACGAGAAGTCTCCTGTGCGTGCCCACGAGCGTTCGCCTTTGCGCTCCACTACACCTTCTGGTCCTGCGTCCCAGCTGATATCTCCTGACCGTGCAACTTCACGCCAACGATCTCTTGCGCACCAGCGATCTCCCGTGCGCTCGCGCGATCCTTCGCCTGCGCGCAAGCGCTCTCCAACACGCCCGCGCACCCATACTTCAGATCGCCGAAGGTCTCCTATGCGCCCACGCGCTAACTCGCCTGTGCGCAGTCGGTCGCCTTCTCGCCCTACGCGCCATCGCTCCCCTGCGTGTCGTCGTTCTCCCGGCCGCCAGCGCTCACCCTTGCAACCGCGCGCACCCTTACCTGCGCACCTATGCGCCCACGCGCCCCCGCTTTCATCTCCGCGCGCATGTGCGCCAACGTTCTTGCACGAACCTGCGATTTTACCATTGCGCGAGCGCCAGCGCGATTTTGACCGCGATTCCCGCCGGGTTTCGCAGCACGGGCAACCTTACGATTCTTCTGGAGCGCGTACTTCCAGATCATCGTCTTCACGATCTCCACCCCGTAAGCGCAGAACAGCGCACTTGCAGGAGGAGGAAGAATCATCAGAAAGGTCTAGGCAACACTTCTTTTCAGGCAGTCCCTGTGGTGTCTACTCATAAGGATCGCTCGATCCCCTTCCCTCCAGTGGGAGTCGCTGACACTGCGTCTGTCAGCCGTCAGCCTTGGTTTGGGTCCCTGATCAAAGTGGTCGTCCAGGCTGTTAATCCTGCCCTCGCTGATCTGGGCCTCAAACCAACGGCAGCCTCGTCTCCGCTGAAGAGAAGGAGAGGAGTAGTCTTCGTGGTGACTTCTCCTAGGGTTAAACTGGCTCCCAAGAAGTCCGTCAGGAAGGCCCCTTCCCCCTCTCAGACGTTTTCTCCTTCTCCTGAGGATGAAGCCTTTCCTTTCTGGAATCAAGACCGCGATTCCCCGGACATCATGATCCCTATGGATCCTGCGGAACAGACGAACCGCCAGTGGTGGGTGACAAGCGAGAACCCAAGAGGAAGCATGGATCTTCTCGTTTCCTTCCCACGGATTGGATGCTGTTTTCGGACACCACAAAAGAAGGGGGAGGCACGTTCTGTACCACAGTACCTCAGGCCTGTGGTCAGAATCGGAAAAGTGCCTCCATAGGGATCTGCTAGAGATGAAGGCCGTCTTCCTGGCCTTCAACAGTTCCAACAAGGATGAGCTAAAACACCACAGTAGTAGCTTACATCAACAAGCAAGGAGGTACCTTTTCAAAGCAGCTATCCCATCTCTCAGTAGAGATACTGAGATAGACCGAAGTCCACTTGATTCCTCTATCGGCTCGCTTCATTCCAGACAAAGGGAAGGTACTCTCCGACAGTCGGAGCAGAGCCTCTCAGATAATGAGTACCGAGTGGTCCTTGGATCATTCAGTAGCCAACAAAGTCCTGACTTTGTGGGGTTACCCGACTGTGGATTGGTTCGCTACAGCGCTAAACTTCAAGCTCCCGTTGTATTGGCCCCCAGTCCCAGATACCAAGGCACTCAGGCAAGAGGCCTTCCAACAATGGTGGGTCCTTCCAACAATGGTGGGACAGCGCCGACGTGTACGCTTTTCCCCCCATTCTGTCTGATGAGGAAGGTGCTCAACAAGACCAGAATATCGGTCAATCTTTCGATGACCCTTTATAGCTACGCTATGGCATCACGCAGAATGGTTTCCGGACCTTCCACAACTCCTATCAGAGTTACCGAGAGAGCTCCCTCCACGACACAACCTACTCAGACAACCACACGCCAACATCTTTCACAAAGCCGTAGCTTCGCTTTGACCTCACGCCTGGAGACTATCCAGCATCTCCTCACTAAGAGAGGATGGTCGCAACAAGTTGTGAACGGGATGTCTGGACACCTGCGTAGGTCATCCGCAGGGGTCTACCAGGCTAAGTGGCGAGTTTTCTGTGGTTGGAGTCGTGAAGGGGTATCTCTCCACTCGATACCCCTATTCCAGCGATAGCGGAGTTCTTCGTATAATTGCGGGAAGAATGCTCCTTTCACTTTCGGCAATGAAAGGCTATCGTTCAGCCTTAAGTCTAGCCTTCAGGTTCAAAGGAGTGGACATTTCTTCCTCGCTGGAACTTTCCCTACTCATACGAAGATATGATCTTACCTGCCCTCAGTCAGAAGTGAGACCTCCTCCATGGAACGTGGTTCGAGTTCTCAGGTCTCTTAAGAGACCTCCCTACGAAGCATTACGCAGGCTTCAGATCGCCATCTAACTTGGAAGGTGGTGTTCCTACTAGCTTTGGCCTCGGCCAAGGGAATCCGTGATCTTCATGGTCTCTCGTATGACACTGCCCATGCAAGGGGATGAGGGGAGGTAACATTCAGAATCGTCTCTGAGTTTGTGGCTAAGACACAGAATCCGGGAGTGCCGGATCCTTGATTCGACTCTTTCCGGATTTCGAGTCTGCGTTCTGTAACAGATGACCCAGACCATCCCCTACTGTGTCCAATAAGGAGTCTGAGGTTATATCTCAAAGAACGGCTGTATTCGTCCCCAAGTGCAAGCTTTGTTTGTGAGCACTGGGAGAACGAAGAGGAGGGTCACCAAGAATACCATCTCGGCTTGGATTCGTAGGGTGATCCATTTGTCCCTGAATCCTGACCCTCCTCCATCATGTCGCCTTAGAGTGCATGATGTCAGGGGCGTAGCTACGCCCCTGGCCTTCAAGAAGAACTTCTCAGTGACGCAGGTTCTACAAGCAGGGGTGTGGAAGCGTCAGACGACCTTCACAGCCCACTACCTGCAAGACGTGACCCACAA
Organism: Palaemon carinicauda; assembly: GCF_036898095.1. Classification (NCBI taxonomy): domain Eukaryota; kingdom Metazoa; phylum Arthropoda; class Malacostraca; order Decapoda; family Palaemonidae; genus Palaemon; species Palaemon carinicauda. The sequence continues at coordinate 77,275,011 of NC_090725.1, forward strand.
GAGGCTCTATCGGCCCTGTGGTGGCTGCACAACAGCTGGTTTAAACCTCAGGCTCATTAATGGACAAGTAGCAGAGGGTTGAAGGCATTGTTACCCGGTCTTAGTCTGCATTAAAGAAAAGGTATGTCTGGCCCATATTCTTTTCTTCATCCTCCCCTCTCTTGGGGAAAGTAACATCCTGGGTTCTCTGCACAGCTGACCTCAAACCACTGCAGGTAAACCATGTTTCCTTGTGTTCCTAGTATTAAGTTAATACTGTCACATCCCCATACCCTGACGACGTGGTATTGGGAAAGTCCTAGCCTAAAGTTTTCCATCTAAGAACTTCAGGTCAACTTCCTAGGATGAGTCACACATAATCCTTCACACACAGCTTATGTAGGCCGCAGCCATTGCATAGCAAGGTGCGAGTGAGGTGCAGGGACACTTTATTGTTGAGTGCTGACAAACTCAGATAATGAGTCCCCTTGCAAAGCCAAAAGCCAGTATGGCTGGGACTTTTCCACCCTTCCTAAGGGTTGAGTCACCCACATTAAATAGCGTGGTTTGTATTTCAGTTATGGAACAAATGACAAATTCGGAGATAATTTGTATTTTTCCTTACTATACAAACCTTAGCTATTTAATCAAACTTGCCCGCCAGCCCTATCCCCCGTGAAGTCCTACCTCTAAGCAAAGTGAGCTCACCACACAGGTATGTGAGGGGGGTGGGTAACAAGCTACCCCTCCCTACCCCCCGCTAACTAGCGATGGGGGTAGTAAACCCTCATTAAAATTCTAATGCCTCGTCATTTCAGCTACGCCGAAAGTAATACCCATATTAAATAGCCAAGGTTTGTATAGTTAGGAAAAATACAAATTATCTCCGAATTTGTCATCTATCTTTTTTTTTTTTCACAGGTAACAGCGACGTAGTACACATGTGGTAGCTCATGAGCTGCCCTCATTACGAGGTAGCATTCGGTGTCAACCTTCAACTTGATGTTCCTCCTTCGAGGGGAACTTCTCTTCTCTCTCTCTCAAATTATTTTTGTGTACGCCTATGCTTTTTTCCCATAGAGCAGGGATAAAGCTTTACTTGGGCTATGTCCTCTTGTGGGAGGACTTCTCTCTTGTTAGCGAGAGATTTTTTACGCCTACGCTTTTTTCCCATAGAGGTGGGAGGAAGCTTGCCTTAGGCGATGTCCTCCTTCGGGAGGACTTCTCTCTCGTTCGCAGGAGAGAGTTCTTATGCCTATGCTTTTTTCTCATAGAGCTGGGAGAAAACTTGTTTTAGGCGATGTCCTTCTTCGGAAAGACTTCACTCTCGTTCACGAGAGAGAGATTATTAAGCCTTCGTTTTTTCCCATAGAGCTGGGAGAAGCTTTCTTTGGCGATATCCTCCTTCGGGAGGACTTCTCCCTCTTTCGCGAGAGAGATATTTTACGCCTACGCTTTATTCCCATAGAGCTGGGAGAAAGCTTGTCTTAGGCAATCTCCTTTGGGAGAACTTCCCTCTCGTTCGCGAGAAATAACTTGTAGGAGCTTGCTGATCCACCAGGGGCGGTGGCAGAACTTTCTCCGAAGCAGGTTATCCCTACGCTTATGGTTCTCTTTCAGGGGCGAAGCGAGAGCCTTCTTTTAAGCGACTTTCTCCTTCGGGAGAACAAACCTCTTATGCGGAGGTGTTATCTTGATCCTGCTGGTTCTCCTTGATCCTTCGGGGTCTCGTTCGATCACCCTTTGGGCTGGCGTGATCGTTTGAGCCTTTGGACTCTTGTCATGTTGATCCTGCTGGTTCTCATGACAGTAGGAGTCCTTCGGGACTCCGCTCGAAACCTTCGGGTTTCAGTTACGCTGAGCCTTCGGGCTTTCGTAACGATGGTAACATTGAGCCTTTGGGAACGTGTGCCATCAATCACGCCGACCTTTTGGGGTCTCGTGACAGAGGAACCTCTATTCCTCGTTACGCTGATCCTTTTGGGGTCCCGTAACATTAGTTATGTAGAACCATTGGGCTCTCGTAACTTTAGTCACTCTGACACTTCGGTGTTGTGTGACAGGGAAACTTTGGTTTCTCGTTGCACTGACCCTTCGGGGTCTCGTAACATTAGTTACGCTGAGCCCTTGGGCTCTCGTAACATTAGTTACACTGATCCCTTGGGCTCTCGTAACATTAGTCACTCAAACACTCCGGTGTGTTGTGACAGAGAAACTGCGGTTTCTCGTTAACGCTAACCCTTCGGGGTCTCGTAACATCAGTTACGTTGAACTTTAGGGCTCTCGTAAATTTAGTCACTGACACTTTGGTGTTTTGTGACAAGGAAACTTCGGTTTCTCGTTACGCTGACCCTTCGGGGTCTTGTAACATTAGTTACGCAGAACCCTTGAGTTTTCGTAACTTTAGTCACTCCAACACTTCGGTGTTTAGTGACAGGGAGACTTCGGTTTCTCGTTGCGCTGACCCTTCGGGGTCTTCGGCGTCTCGTAACATTAGTTACGCTGATCCATTGGGCTCTCGTAACTTTAGTCACTCTAACACTTCGGTGTGTTGTGACAGGGAAACTGCGGTTTTTCAATATTTAACTTAGCCGGTGGATATATATGTAGCTAACTTCTCTGACGTTCCGACAGATTCAAAAATCGCGAGCGATCACCGTGTTAGGTTGCTGGGTGTACACTAGCGCCACCACTCGGCATGTAGTGAACTATTGCCTGAGACCCTGAGACCCTAAGAGTCCCTCATGTTATTATTATTATTATTTGCTAAGCTACAACCCTAGCTGGAAAAGCAAAATGCTATAAGCCCAGGGGCCCAAACAGGGAAAACAGCCCAGTAAGGAAAGGAAAGAAGGAAAAATAAAATATTTTAAGAAGAGTAACATTAAAATAAATATTTCCTATATAAACTATGAAAACTTTAACAAAACAAGAGGAAGAGAAATTAAATAGAATAGTGTGCCTGATTGTACCCTCAAGCAAGAGAACTCTAACCCAAGACAGTGGAAGACCATGGTACAGAGGCTATGGCACTACCCAAGACTAGAGAACAATGGTTTGATTTTGGAGTGTCCTTCTCCTAGAAGAGCTGCTTACCATAGCTAAAGAGTCTCTTCTACCCTTACTAAGAGGAAAGTAGCCACAGAACAAATACAGTGCAGTAGTTAACCCCTTGAGCGAAGAAGAATTGTTTAGTAACCTCAGTGTTGTCAGGTGTGTGAGGACAGAGGAGAATCTGTTAAGAATAGGCCAGACTATTCGGCGTATGTGTAGGCAAAGAGAAAGAACCGTAACCAAAGAGAAGGATCCAACGTAGTACTGTCTGGCCAGTCAAAGGACCCCATAACTCTCTGGCGGTAGTATGGTGTGTATTATAGCAGTTAGTTTTCTCTGCAGCATTCTTTCGGCCCCTAACTCTTCTTGCTTTACACCATTTTACTTTATCATTCACTACTAAATTTTACTTAAAAGAGTAACAGCAGGGTTTTCCCCTGTTGCACTTGGGTTCTACATGGTCTCACAGGCCCCATATCTAAACTATACAGCCTAAATTCGTAAACCAAGTCTAGTACAACACTTTCTATTATGACTGATGAGAGACTGAACGATGCAATCGAAGGAGAATGAAGGAATAGATGTATAGGAATATTGACTTCACTAAAATTGTAAACTAATGTATAAGAATATTGATTATAATGACATCAAGGCCAAGTATAGAAATATTCTATAGTATTTTGGTTCTGCAAACCATCATCTGATCAGCCATGTAGTCCTATATTTATTGTTATTTCAAATTTAATTCTTAACTATAAAGTAACGTATCTCTTGTTTGAATAGTGGTTTGTGTTTGCTAAGGATCATTGTTATTAATCTAGATATTTGTTTGAAGAACTTAGCTAATATTTTATTTCATGTAGTTAATAGTTTTTATTTTCTCTTTTTACAGATTCACTCGCTTCATAAAGGTAGGATCACCATGATGCACCTGAGCCTAGATTTTTTTTTTTCTTGCTAATTAATTATTAGTTTTATGTGTTTCTTGCAATTCTTATTACAATATGGTATTCAATTGTCATGTTCAGAATTTTGTACCCTAGATGTAAATGCTACTTATAATGTTATATATGCACAATAGGCGAAAAGATTATTTTAGTGATTTTGGGAACTTTTATCCCAGGAGATGGTATCCTGTAGTGTATCTAGGAATGTTGTAACAACCACTGAGATCTATGAAGGGATGTCTTTTTGATTTATTTTCTTTTTCTATTTTGCGGTCAATAGGCCTATGTCTTGTTTAATATGTAAAACTGCGTATTTCTGGGCTCCACCTGTGACGCTCCGTGAAATGCTCCTTTAGCATCATTTCTAAGGTATATAACTGCTATGTATTACCAGAGAAAAAAGTTGCATAGGAATGCCAGGGTTGAACCCAGCTCTATTTTTCTCTCGGGCGATATCTGAGGACTACTGAATGTTCTTTTTCGAATTTTTTTTTCTAATATGAATGCTCCATTTTTATTGAAATTTTATTTGCACATTAATGTCAGTGTTTTTGTGATGTTATGGAATTTTTTGCATGCAAACTTATATATATATTAGGTTGTATTGTTAAATTGGTTATACTACTTCTCAATGAACCTTTTTTTATGTCAGATTGTGATGTAATTGTGTAGCAAGTAAGATTTGCATGTTAATTTGGGCTCAGTGTGTATTATGCTACTTTGAAGGCTTTTCTTGAATAAGGAATGATTTTATTTAATCGGGTAATTAAATTTGCTTTTGTTTTAGAATATAAAAAGCTTTGTTTTCAGAAAAGAAATCTGAGGATTTAACAAGAAGTTCACACATTACACCGTTTGATGAAATTTGCTTTGCTAATTACTATAATATATAAATTTTATTTCAAAATATCTTGCACATTCATTTCACAGAGGAAGAGAATAATGGAGGTTGTTGCTTTTGGGTAGGCGATGTTCTCTTCTTTCGATCTTAGATTTTTGTAGGCGAAGGTGTTCTTGCTTTTTAGAATTGCCAGCTTAAGCGTTTTTTATTCCCTGGCGACCGCTTTCGTTAATCCCCGCTGCTTGCATTGTGCGCTGTCTGTCTTTCTTGACGTTGATTCTTGTTCCTCTGTGAAAAGCTTTGTGGTCTCTCATTTTTTTCTTATCATTGGGAAGAGCAACATCTTTGAAAATAGCTGTTCACCAAAAATTTTCATGTAGAGTTTTCCCATCTGACTTTTTTACCACTTTACTTATCAATAAAAGCCTTCAATGTTGCATGCATGGTGCAAGAAACTCGGCGGATGGCAGCAGATGGTAAGTGTTTTATATCTTTTCTCTGAAGCGTTTTATATTTTTCATCATTCTGATAATCTTAATTTGTATTTGCAATTCTTTTTCAGACTTTTTAGGTTTCAGGTTATATGGTTCGTTTTCTGCATACTCTGTTGGTTTAGTGTTTTATAAGCTCTTGAATTGTAAATTAATTGTGTGCACCTCACTTTGTCTTTAATATTTGTCAAAATTTCAGAATTGATTATGACGTTTGCTTCAATTCCGAATATGTAAGTGATCGAATATGGCATTAGAAAGAATATAAGCAACAATAAAACGGATTTTGAGCGAAGCGAAAAATCTATTTTTGGGTGAGGTAGCCCTCTCGTCCTGATGGAAGTTCCTAATAGGTAGCTTCCTAGGGTATATTTGACTACAGTGATATTCCCAGAGAATTTTACCTTAAGGTATCCAGAATTCTAACTCCTGGAGCGAATATCCCTAAATAATCTCACAGGGATATCGCATAATATCAGAGGACGTATTCTTGACACGTCTCATAGCTATCTTAACCCGAGCAGTATTAACGCTTTGAGGGGCTACAGTGACAAGAATCTGAAACAAGAATGAAAAGAGAGCCGCTCATAAGGCATCTCCTATTCCGTTTCCAGTGTGTATCTGATGAAGGTGGTAGCGCCCTCTTTATTCCTTGTAGCGATATACGAGGTGCTATAGATACTGTATTATAGGGAGGGGTCAATAAGCCGTTTTACAATAAAAGGAAGGGCGGGTCCATCAGGACGACATGGCTACCTCACTTAAAATTAGATTTTTCGCTTCGCTCAAAATCGGTTTTTTGGGCTCAGGCCATGTTGTCCTGATGGAAGTTTACCAGAGCATTACTGTATCTGTGGATTCTCAATCGGTGCCGTACTCTCAAGAAAGTATTTTCCTGGTCCGTCTAGACCTAGAGACCTATGATATTACCGTCATACATCATTTCATCTAAGCATGAACCATGTTAGTGCTTCCTGTCCCCTACAGGGAAGAGTCGTACTAGACTCTGGAAAAAGTCTCGAGGAGTACATAATAACTATGGATGACAAAATGACAAGCTTGTATAGTGGTCTCGCCCTATACATTATAAAGCAAAGTTTGTATAAGAGTCACCAATGTCAGTATGAATTTGTGACACCTTCCCCAATGTGACTACTCTTATTAACTATTGGATAATGGTTGTATCCGCATAGGAACAAATTTTGGCTCTTTGCCACTATCCCATTAGGGTACCACGTCAACCCTTCCTAAGGAAGGGTTAAAGTGAGTGGACTTTTGCTTGAATCAGGGAACAGTCTTAAAAGACATACCATGATAAAAATATCCATATTTTAATCTTAATGCTCAGTACATTTCTGATAAAATGAGTGTGGCCGAATAAGACACAGGGTTCACTATGAACTAGTTTATTAAAATTTAATGAACTTACATATCAGATCAACATTTATAAAAAATGTGGATGATATGCGTTAAAGCATAAAGAAAAACAGTTAACAGAAAATATTGTTTCGTCTACTAGGAAACAGATTTGCCACTTCAATTGAATTATTAATAATAATGATATAGTCTGTATACTGTTTATTTACACTAGCGTAAAAAACGCTTGGCACAAGTGTCCGTATTATGCTATAGTTCACCAACGTCAATGGAACAGTTCGTAAGGCCACTTTCGTGGCCTATCGCTCAGTGTGTAGTAACATACAGTGACTACACACGCACCCTCTTAATTAATCGTCCCAAATTAATTACACTGTTCCTCGCAGATTTAAAACAGAAGGTTGAAGAATTCTACCTGCTGCTACCACAGACCTCTTAAGTTGCTCCACTTGCTTCGCATAGTGCATAAAGAACACCTTGGATGACTACCAGCCGGTATACAAACAAGGATGTTCAAAGTCCATATAATTAAAGAAATTTTATGGAAGAGGCAACTTTCCTCGGATCATGACTAACGGGTGTACTGTCTGGATCCGTTCTGCGAATAACACGGGTGATTTTTGCCCTTAGTTATAGATAACTTTGAAGCCAGGGTTTCTCTTCTGAACAGCTGTTCTCCCATAAAGTCTGAAGTTCTATGAAGATAGACCTTTAGGCACTCCACTGGACATAGAGATGCATCTTCCTTCAAAGGGCAGATTCTCTAGGGACCCCACCTGTTGGTGGGTAGCGTGTTCCTGGTAAGAAACGTTGGGTCTGGAAATATTCAGTTCTCCCTCCAAGAACTGGACGTGGCCTTCCTCTGTAGAGAGAGCCACTATTTCACTAACTTTGGCCCCCAAAGCGAGTACAAACAGAAATATGACTTTAATTCAAAACCTTCTAAGCGCATTCCTCATTGTTCATTATTTATACACAATGAAGAATCATATCTAATGACCATGCAAAGGGTCTTTGGAGGCGCTGAAGGTCTAAGCCCAGCATGGGCCTTTGTAGTTCATTAAGAACGTCGTTAGAAAGGTCGACCTGTAAGGCATATGGTATCTGACTTGTCAAGGCAGGCTTGAACAATAGAATTGTGTTGGCTGCTAAACCTTGCTCATGAAGGTGAATGAAGAATGATAAATAGGAATCTGTCGAGATTTGTTTTGGTTTCTTCGCCTTGACAAAGGATATCTATTTCTTCCCCGAAGCCTCATAATGTCTTCTGGTTTCCTCCAAAAGTCTAAACTGACTTTTAACACCGAATCTTTTTCTCATCGCTAAGGAGAGAAAATCATGAGATGTAGGTTCCGTGTTTTCTGTGATGGAGCGAAGACAGTAGACTTCTGTACTCGCTGAGACAGGGATGGATCCGGTAGCGGTACGAATTTTAGTCATAGTTCCAGCGCCAGAGGGAACCACACGATATTTGGCCACTTGTGGGCCACTATTGCTGCTTTCCCTTTGAAGGATCTCAGCTTATCGAGAACCTTCAAAAGGAGGTTGTGCGGAGGGAACAGATAAATATTGGACCATCTGTTCCAGTCTAGGGACATAACGTCCACTGCCTTCGCTAGTGGATCTTCTATGGGGACACGTAACAATCTATTTTCCTGTTGTCTTTCGTTGCAAAGAGGTCTATCTGCAGCTCTGGGTCTTGGCTCGAGATGAAGGAGAACGATCCTGCGTCAAGGGACCATTCTGACTCTAGGTGTAAACCTGAATAGAGCGTCCACTGTCACATTGCGGAACCCTTGAATGTGAACTGCTGACAGGTGCCATTTCTTCCATTCCGCCAAACGGAATATGGCCAACATCACTTGGTTGATTTGAGGTGACCTCCACCCTTGTCTATTCAGGCATCTCACTACCACCTCGCTGTGGGTCGAGTGGCGAGGAGATACTTTCTTTAATGTCAGAAGAACTGCCATGGCTTCTAGAAAGTTGATGTGAAATGACTTGAAAAGATTGGACCAAGTTCCTTGGTATCTCTTCTGATTAGAGTGACCTCCCCAGCCTTCCTTTGAGGCTTCTGTGTGGATAGTTACTGACGGGGGAGGAGGTTGAAGAAGTATTGATCTCTTCAACTGCTTGGCATTGGACCACGGCTTGAGAAGCATTTGCAGTCGAGTCGGTAGAGGTCTTATTAGATCTCTTCGCGCGTTTGATGCGTATTTTCTCCAGACTCCTGTTGCATCCTTTAGCTGTGCTCTTAGCACTGGGTCTGTTATCAAAGCAAACTGTAGAGAGCCCAGCACTCTCTCCTGTTCGTGTCTTGATATCCGTTTGGATTTCAATAGTCTCTTGACAGATCCTGCTATTTCTTTCCTCTTCTTCCCAGGAATGGAAAATCAATGTGACTCCAAATTCCAGTGGATTCCCAACCATTGAAATTTTTGAGCTGGAGAAGGTCGAGACTTTTTGATGTTGATCTTGAATCCCAGATGTTCCAGGAACTGAATCACTATCCTAGAAGCTTGCATGCATTTTGTCCTGGATGCTGCCCACACCAGCCAGTCGTCCAAGTAGGCTACTACTTGGACCCCCTTTAGGCGTAATTGATGGACGGCTGCGTTAGCGAGCTTCGTGAAAATCCTTGGGGCTATGTTTAGCCCGAAAGGCATGGTTCTGAAGGCGTAAAGTTATCAATGTAACTTGAAGCCTAGGTAGGAGGAGAGGTGACGATTAATTGGAACGTGCCAATAAGCGTCAGACAAGTCCATAGAAACAGCATATGCCCTTTTGGGCAGTAGGGTCCTTATGTGTTGTTGAAGTGTGAGCATTCTGAACTTGTAGTTCACTATGAACTTGTTGAGTGGCGACAAGTCTAGAATGACTGAGTTTTTCTGAGTCCTTCTTTGGAACATAAAACAGCCTTCCTTGGAATTTGATGGACTTAACTTTCCGGATTACTCTTTTGTCTAAGAGCTCTCGGACATATTCTTCCAGATTGGGGGATGTGTGTTGGATGAATTGAGGAAATTGAGGTGGAGGACTGCTCCAGCTCCAACCTAGTCCATTCTTTATTAGGCTGTGGGCCCAGGGATCGAAGGTCCAGCGATCCCTAAATAGCTGTAGTCTCCCTCCTACTGGAAGTATCTCACTTCTGCTGTTGTGGACCTGAGGCCTTGCCTCCTTGACCGTGTCCTTTCCTGGATCCCCTTCCTCTTGAAGGGCGTCTAGAAGAACCTCTGGCTGTTCCTCTAGCTTTTGCACGTAAGGAAGAAGTCTGCCTTTCGAAGGCTGGGTTAAAAACTGGCGACTGTGTCGCCACTTGTTGAGGTACCAGCTGGTACATGGTTGGAGGTTGTGCCACTATCTGAGGCACCGTGGTCACAGGAAGTTGTTGTTGTTGCTGTCGGTAGGGTTTAGCCGGCCAAGAGGATGGCCTAGGCCTTTTTGTCTTCTTCTTGGGTTGGGGACCCTCATCTGGAGAAGACTTTCTCTTAAAATCTATGCCCCACTTTTTGAGAAGGTTCCTATTCTCTGTGGCGGCCTTGTCTACTACCTCTTTAACCACTTCATTGGGAAAGAGGTCTTTACCCCAGATACGAGAGGATATCAGTCTCCTCGGTTCGTGTCTCACCACAGCCGAGGCGAACACGAACTCTCTACAGGTTCTCCTATCTTTAATAAAGCTATAGAGATCCTTCGTAACTGTGGCCAGATGGGTTTTGGCTACTACCATGAACACATTCTGGTTCTTGAGGTCACTTGCCATCGTTTCTAATGTCGTTTGCAACGACATCGATGCCGCAAGTCTTTCCTTCGTCTCTTGCTTTTTGCGCAAGAGAACATCCGGCAGTTTTGGAAGTTCCTCACCAAACTGACATTCAGCAATATCAGCTTCCAGCTTCCCGACTGAGAAGGTAAAGTGAACGTCCTTCCAGTCTTCTTGGTCCAAGGGCAAGGTCAGAGATAACGGCTTGCACTCCTTCAAGGAGGGGCATGGTTTCCCTGCCTCCACCGCCTTTAAGGCTGCCTTATATCCCTTTTCCATGAAGGGAAAGGCTCTGGTGGGAGAGGCCACAAAGGAGGGAAGCTTCTTACTCAAGGCTGGCACCTTTGAGTTCGTGAAGCCCCTCTCTTTCATGGAGCCCGCTAGTAACGCCTGTGCTTTACTATGGTCAAGAACTATGACCTCCTTCGGCTTCGTCTCCTCCTTTGAGGCTGGCTCCTTCCTAAGACGGACATAGCAGTTCGGATAAGAATCTTTGTTGGTCCAAAATTCCACTTTTTCCAGGGGAATTGCTCCCAACTTTTCTGATATCACGATCTTCCCGGTTGTCATTGGCATGTGTTTGGCATACCTCCAAGGATTGGTGTCCGAGCACAAAGGAAGATCCTTCACTTTGAGTCGCTTCTGGGGCCCACGTGATGCTGCGAGACTACGTATCTCCAGTTTCATTGCAGCTTCCTTCTCATCATTCTTCCTTTGAATTTGTTGGATCATCTCAACAATAGAAGAAAGAGTCCTTCCCAGTTCATCTGGGATAGCAGACGATGTAGAGAGAACAGGTACTGGGTCCGGAACCGATGTAACCGACACCTCGTCGATTTCTTCTTCTACTTGAGGAGCCTGAGACAGCTCCTCATCCTGACCTTCTCCTAGAAGGTCTTTCTCTGTAGAATCCGACACCTCCGACATCCTATCGTCCAATTGGATGTCTTGAAGGGCGGCTGAGACTTCAGAATCTACCGGATTCTGGACAGTTGGTATCTCCACCTGAGGCTGAGGAATGACTGCATCAACTGATGCTTTAGGGAAAAGGTATGCCCTCATCTTCTCATTTGGAAGGTAGAGGCCTGAGGTGTTTTTCTGAAAACCCCTCACCCAGGTTTGTAACTTTTCCCTGGCAGCATCCCTTGACTCCGTCGACTTAGGATTGTCAAAATCCTCGGTAATCAGGTTAGAACATACAGTACAAACCTGAGGGTCCCAATGCCGGAGATTGCCTCTGGAGGCTGCGCATGCTGCGTGCCTCCTGCAAAACTGATGTCCACAAAAGTTCTTACTGCGGACATTGCAGAATACACTCCCGCACTTCGGATGGTCCTCCTGTAAAGAGAAGAAAAATCCATGAGTATCAAGTGAAGGCTTTTCACTTATATTGAAACATGTAGCTTACACAGTAAAGCTAAAAGAAAGAAGGAAAGGCACATACTTGTATTTCCTGCCAAGCCAATTGCTGTAACCTCCCAAAATATTAAAACTAAGGTTAATTCTATTCTAAAATACCTTATGTAATTTCCTAAATGGAAATTTAAGGTGTAGCTCACACTTTGAAGTAAAGTTTTAATATACAGGATAGAATGAATACAGAAAGAACTCACTTTTTATATATTGTACGGACTCAACAAAAGGCTGTACAAGATAACATTAAGTAGGTTGGAAGAACTTTAGTGTTACAACAAACTCTGTACTGTAGTTTATTAATGCAGTGTGTACTACACTACAAATATAGAAACCACTGTACATCGCATGCTGCTGTGCCGGCCAGCACGTGCCGGCCGGCATTTACCCCCGTACATCGCATGCTGCTGTGCCGGCCAGCACGTGCCGGCCGGCATTTACCCCCGTATAGTTCAAAGATATACTACCTTTAACTAATAGTCGGCAGGACACTGGTTAGCAAATGTGTGCCGGCCGGCAGCTGAAAACACTAACATCCGGTTGCCGGCCGCTAATCGTAGTGGCCAGCAGAATTCGGGCTGTGTTTCCACTGCCGGCAGGCAAAGATAGCAATACCCATGCCCGCCGACAATGGCTAAGAACCAGAGAACTTCCAACTGCCCGGCTGCCGGTTTAACAACCGGCAGCCGGGGTAGGGGAACAAAACACTTAGTAAGAGAAACAGTATGGATGTAAGGCTATAAGGCAGCATTGCCATACAACCTTCCATCTGGAAAGAGTGAACTTATGGAAGGGGAGAATGTAGCATTCGGGCTTCCAAAGAATCCATAGCCTGCCGGACTCTACTGGCAGACATGGAAGGGAGACCAAGGGAGGTCTGGGGTTCACTCTGCAAAGAACAAGAGGTCTCTGCCGGCCGACACGTAATTGCCAGCCGGCAGAGAGCCGAGCTGGTCCTCCATCCTAACCTATACTAGGTACGGAAGTAGGACTGCGGCCAAAAGATAATAAAAGAAAGAGAGGTGGGGAAGGGATAAGGGTCCTATAAACTTCGTTCTAGCAATAGACACACTCAGCAGTTAGGGAAGCTCATCCTAACCTAGAGTTGTCTATTAGGGAGGAAGACTGGCAATACTTGCTATCCTCCTCCCAACCAGAACAAAGTTAGGTGAAGTTATTTCGCCGGGCAACGGAGAAAACTCATTCTCCAGCCCGAGAAAAACAACACAGGACAGTCTGCTAGACCGCTAGAGGAAGGAATCATCTCATACAGAATCCTTCAGACATGGACTAGGGAAGCAAAGCTTCCTGTATCCGCCCCTAACCTAGCAAAGGAGACTCATTCTCTATGCTAGGAAGAAGCAGACCACAGACTAGAAACTGTGATATTCTACCCTAACCCAAAAAACCAGTCACTCTGGTTATCAGGTCAGGACAGACATATCCTAGTATAGTTATACCTGAATTATTATACAGATAGAACTGCTAGGATTAAGCCTAAGGCTTACTCAGAGGGAGAGAGGGATTGAACTTTGCCTCCGGAGGAGAAAAGAACAATCGGGGTTGTGTGAAAGTATACTACTGTACTGTACCTAGGATACTAGCCTAGGTGCGATGAGAATCGATTACCTAATTCACCAAAACTCTCTCGTATACAATCTTGGAAAGAACATTCAACAATATCTTACATGTATAAAATATTTGCCTATAGCTTCAATAATATAACACTCGGAAAAAACTTATATCATGCATGAAAGTACGAGGGCCAGACGCCTAGGCTACTAAGCCTTGCGATGGGCAAGATCGGTTACCTATATCACCGAACAAAAAATTAACAGCATTATATAAGCATTCCTAGAGGAGCTAAATAGCTAAATTATTAAAGCATAACAAACTGGGAACGTCGCTCTAGTTAACTAAATGACCCATAGCGAGCGATAGCATCCAGGATGCTTCCGGTAGGCAACAGCTCTTGATTTAATTCAAAACGACAAGAGCTTACATTTATACACAGTAAAGATAATACTCAACTTTCCAGAGGCAGCAGAGGCCGGAGAAGTCATCAAAAAGTTGAATTAAATCCAAAAAAACGAGAGAACACAAGGAAAACACCGAGTAGTAGAGCTACACGAAAAGGAATAAAGAGGGCGCTACCGCCTTCATCAGATACACACTGGAAACGGAATAGGAGAGATGCCTTATGAGCGGCTCTCTTTTCATTCTCGTTTCAGATTCTTGTCACTGTAACCCCTCGAAGCGTTAGTACTGCTCGGGGTGAAGATAGCTATGTGACGTGTCAAGAATACGTCCTCTGATATTATACGATATCCCTGTGAGATTATTTAGGGATATTCGCTCCAGGAGTTAGAATTCTGGATACTTTAAGGTAAAATTCTCTGGGAATATCATTGTAGTCAAATATACCCTAGGAAGCTACCTGTTAGGAACTTCCATCAGGACGACATGGCCTTAGCCCAAAAATACGTGTGTTGTAGTCTATTTACACCCAAGCAAGATAATTACCTTATATGAGGAGTTAGAATCATTCAAAATAATGAAGAAAATTTCCAAAAACAAAGCGGCGCTGTAGGCCTAGGAAAGTGGGTGGGAAGGGATGGTGGAGCTAGATACGGGAACTGCTATGTAATTTTTGCTGCATGTCTTAAAGCTTTTTATCTATACGTAACCAGGCGATTAGAATCCTCCTCTGACGTTAGTGTTGTGTGATATGTTGGTTGAATCGAGTTATTTAGCAATCGGGGTTTGTTAGGCCGGTCAGGAATTATAAATAGGCTAGAATACTCAGGTTATGCAGAATTTAGGTTTATGTATGTCAGGTTAAGTACCTACAGCCTCTAAGCATAGTTTGTTTTAGTGACTTTGATGTGAATGAAGAATCCTGGCATAGGAGGACCTCTCCATTGCAAGAGATCGAGCGCCCACTTCTCGCCTTCTGTTCCTTTTGGTAAGTAAAGTTTTTTTCCTATTACGTTTCAGACATTCCGTTTTACAGGAAGCTAAGGAAAAGTGTTCGAGGAAGCTCATTAATAACTGAATTACATTTAAATGCGTGATATTTTCCCTTTGTAAGTTGAACAGTGAAAGTGTGATGGGAAATGGCATGAATAAACATTAAATTGATGTAACTGAATGTTAGATGAATGTAAATAGTTATAATTTGGATTGCTTTATTTTATATACTTAAAGAATATAGTTTTACACAGACCTTTTCCTTTGCTTGTTGTTAGTACGGATTGACTGTTTGTGATTGATAAAGACAAATTAATTTCAAGTTTTTAGTTTTCAAAAAAGATCTTAGTAAATATTTGTTTTCGATAATTTTCTTTTAATTTACGTTATGTAAATACTTTCTTGATTTGAATTGTAATTAAATTTTTTTTTTTTGCTAATGAGATCAGACTTCTCTAGGCTATATCGGCACCCTTTCTTACAGGTTAAGCGTAAATAGGGGAATCTTGGGAACTGTATCTGGCAGTAGCCAACACCAAAACAAACAGGGACAATTTATTCAAAAGAAAAATCAGGTATGGATTTAATTTGTTATCAGTTATTAATTATTTGATTGTAGTAAGGTAAGGCTATATCCATATATGTCCATTTGTTCCGTAACCGAAATACAAACCATGCTATTTACATAGGGTATTACTTTCGGCGTAGCTGAAATGACGAGCCATTAGATTTTACCGAGGGTTAAACTACCCCCGCGTTAGTTAGCACGGGGGTAGGGGAGGGGTAGCTAGCTACCCCTCCCCCACACACTGGTGAGCTGCCTCACTTCACTTTTGGCTGGGACGATGAGCAGACATCTCTGTCCCGTCCTCGCATGGCAGCCGTTTATGTTTTGTCTTTACCTAATTACTTACTTTTCTTATACTTAATATATATGTAAACATTCTTATGTTTATGTATATATTTGAGTATAGAAATACAGTAAGTTTCCTTATCAGTGTCTGTGCTGTGTGTGTGTATGTAGGAAGTCCACTCAATTGTACGACAACATCTCCGTGTGGTCCCAGGGCCCCACGGTGACATTTCATGGGTCGCGATCTCTCCCTTGGTCCTTCGGTCTTCTCTTTGGCGGGCGCTGTGGGGAATCGTCATCGCTGGACTTTATTTATTTATCTGTTTCTCCGCTGTTCCTCCTTTCCTACGGGGAACTTTGTCTATCAGCGTAGGGAACATGGGAGTTTAGTTTGACTACGGTCCCTCTCTCTCTCTCTCTTGAGGTCGTTCACCCTTTTATTGCTACTACGTATTACGGTAGCTTCCTTCCTGTTGGGTTGAGTTGCTACTCCGTTTATTTTGTCTCAATTATTTTTAATCAAATCTAATTGTATTTGTTAACTTTTCAGCTTCTGTGTAGAACGCTTCCCTTCAGGGTTCATTCGTTTTTACTATTAGTGAACATTCTTAGATGAATTACATAATTATAATTCTGTTTTTGTTACAGTTCTCCGCCTTCCCCCCCCTTCCCTGAGTGTCAGTGGGGGAGGAGGGCGCATTCCTGGTGCGTAATTCTTATGTTCTTTTCCCTCGGGGTTCCTCTTCGGAGTTCCCCCGGGGGAATAAATGTTAACTAATTATTTTATTTTCACAGTTAACTATCTAGTTTTTTCGTTTGCCTAATGTGCCAACAAAGCAGAGCTGTCCTGTTTGGGCCTGGGGAGTCTGCTGTTGCCGCCTCCTCTACGACTTCGTCATGGGCGTGTTCCCTTCTCCTAGAAGTTCTCCCGTGACAACTGTCAGCTCCTTAGTTCATTTAGAACGCTCAGGAGGTTCGCCTCCATGGGTGGGTAACTTCCCTTCCGAGGGAGGTTCCCTTCCCAGGTATGAGTTTTTTCCCCTTCAGGGGGGGAAACTTCTCTTACATTGATAATTCCTGGTTGGTTTTTTCCTGGTCCTCGGGCGGTTATGCTCTTGGTGCTGAGCGACCGCTTTTGTAACCATGCTCTAGAGGCTGGGCGGTTGCAAGGCCGGACCATGGAATTCGTGCGATTATGCTCTTGGTGCTGAGCGGTCGCACTTGCAGCTACGCTCAAGGGGCTGGGCAGCTGCAGGAGCTCCTCTTCGGAGGGTTTCTGTTTATGGTCAGCTTGCTGATCCAACGGCCCTAAGGGGCGCCTTCATTAGTTCTTCTGGTCTCTTCTACGAAGTGTTCTCTCTCGTTCGCGAGGACACTCATAGAGACTCCTCTTCGGAGGACTCCCCTGCTGTTGTTGGTGATGTTGCTGAAGGCTCAGTTCCCCCCTCCGAACATCCTTCTAGGGGGCAGCTGAGTCCAACGGTCTCTCCTTCGAGTGACTCTCCCTCGGGGGAGTACACTAACAGAGACTCCTCTTCGGAGGACTGATGATGGTGTTCCTGTTTGTGGTCGTCTTCATCTTCAGCCGCAGAGGATCCTCCTCGACGAGAACAGACCGTTACAGCTGCTTCGCTATACCTTTCGGCAGATCGTTCTCGATCTCCGACACCTGCCAGACCTTCTTGTCTTCTATCTCCGTTCCTGGACGCAGATGCGCAGTGGGCGCCACTCCACCCCATTTTCCGAAGGGCACCGGTCCCTTTGGGGCTAAGGGCTTATCTCACAATGTTATTAAGTCCCTTAGTGCCAGGTTTTTACCTGTGCAACCTCGTTCTCCGGCGTGCTCACGCGCAGTAGTTCGCAAATACTGTACTCTCCTGCTGTGGACCAGTCTTCTGCTGAATCAACACTCCAGCGATCTCCTGTTGCTGAGTTTCTCCGTAGATCTCCTGATCGCCAACGCTTCTGGGACCTTCTGTGCGGCTACGCGCCTTGTGCACCAACGATCTCCTGAACGCCCACAATCGCCTGCTCGCCGGCGCACATCTGATCGCCCTTTTCTGATGTGCGCAATGCGCGCCAACGTTCGCCCACGCGCCCACGATCTTCGGATCTGGGCGCAGGCAAGGAGTTTATTCCTTCGTTTCCTCGCCGACGATCTCTCTGGTTGTGCACCCTCGCTGATATCTTCTGGCCGCGCATATCTTCTGGCCACGCAACTACGCGCCTACGATCTCCCGGTTCCTGCCTCGTCGCGCGCAGTTCAAGAAGTTCCTACGCTAGCGCACAGGCGCTCACAGGTTCTTCTGGACTCGCAGCGCCCTTCTGGAGTTTCGCGCCAAGCGCGCCCACGTGCGGTTCCAGTTCCAGCGCATCAACGCACCAGCACGCTTCCACATCACACTGCGCCGCCCAGGAGACACCTAAGCTAGCGCACGGGCGCTCACAGGCAGCCCTGGGCTCTCCTTGCGCGCCAGCGATCTTCTAAGCGCCCGCGCAATTCTTGGGAACTGTATCTGGTAGTAGCCAACACCAAAACAAACAGGGACAATTTATTCAAAAGAAAAATTAGGTAAGGATTTAATTTGATATCAGTTATTAATAATTTGATTGTAGTAAGGTAAGGCTATATCCATATATGTCCGTTTGTTCCGTAACCGAAATACAAACCACGCTACTGTATTTACTTAGGGTATTACTTTCGGCGTAGCTGAAATGACGAGCCATTAGATTTTAACGAGGGTTAAAGTACCCCCGTGCTAACTAGCACGGGGGTAGGGGAGGGGTAGCTAGCTACCCCACCCCCTACACACTGGTGAGCTGCCTCACTTCACTTTTGGCTGGGACGATGAGCAGACATCTCTGTCCCGTCCTCACATGGCAGCCATTAATGTTTTTTCTTTACTTAATTACTTACTTTTCTTATACTTAATATATATATAAACATTCTTTTGTTTATGTATATGTTACAGTAAGTTTCCTTATCAGTGTCTGTGCTGTGTGTGTGTGTGTGTGTGTACGAAGTCCACTCAATTGTACGACAACATCTCCGTGTGGTCCCAGGGCCCCACGGTGACATTTCATGGGTCGCGATCTCTCCCTTGGTCCTTCGGTCTTCCCTTCGGCGGGCGCTGTGGGAAATCGTCATTGCTGGACTTTATTTATTTATCTGTTTCTCCGCTGTTCCTCCTTCCCTACGGGGAACTTTGTCGATCAGCATTGGGAACATGGGAGTTTAGTTTGACTACGGTCCCTCTCTCTCTCTTGAGGTCGTTCACCCTTTTATTGCTACTACGTATTACGGTAGCTTCCTTCCCGTTGGGTTGAGTTGCTACTCCGTTTATTTTTTCTCAATTATTTTTAATCAAATCTAATTGTATTTGTTAACTTTTCAGCTTCTGTGTAGAACGCTTTTCTTTGGGGTTCATTCGTTTTTACTATTAGTGAACATTCTTAGATGAATTACATAATTATAATTCTGTTTTTGTTATAGTTCTCCGCCTTCCCCCCCTTCCCTGAGTGTCAGTGGGGGAGGAGGGCGCATTCCTGGTGCGTAATTCTTATGTTCTTTTCCCTCGGGGTTCCTCTTCTGAGTTCCCCCGGGGGAATAAATGTTAACTAACTATTTTATTTTCACAGTTAACTATCTAGTTTTTTCGTTTGCCTAATGTGCCAACGAAGCAGAGCTGTCCTGTTTGGGCCTGGAGAGTCTGCTGTTGCTGCCTCCTCTACGACTTTGTCATGGGCGTGTTCCCTTCTCCTAGAAGTTCTCCTGTGACAACTGTCAGCTCCTTAGTTCATTTAGAACGCTCAGGAGGTTCGCCTCCTTGTGTGGGTAACTTCCCTTCCGAGGGAGGTTCCCTTCCCAGGTAT
Organism: Palaemon carinicauda; assembly: GCF_036898095.1. NCBI lineage: Eukaryota > Metazoa > Arthropoda > Malacostraca > Decapoda > Palaemonidae > Palaemon > Palaemon carinicauda. The sequence goes on from NC_090725.1 coordinate 77,294,572, forward strand.
GAGTTTTTTCACCTTCAGGGGGGGAAACTTCTCTTACATTAATAATTCCTGGTTGGTTTTTTCCTGGTCCTCGGGCGGTTATGCTCTTGGTGCTGAGCGACCGCTTTTGTAACCATGCTCTAGGGGCTGGGCAGTTGCAAGGCCGGACCATGGAATTCGTGCGATTATGCTCTTGGTGCTGAGCGGTCGCACTTGCAGCTACGCTCAAGGGGCTGGGCAGCTGCAGGAGCTCCTCTTCGGAGGGTTTCTGTTTATGGTCAGCTTGCTGATCCAACGGCCCTAAGGGGCGCCTTCATTAGTTCTTCTGGTCTCTTCTACGAAGTGTTCTTTCTCGTTCGCGAGGACACTCATAGAGACTCCTCTTCGGAGGACTCCCCTGCTGTTGTTGGTGATGTTGCTGAAGGCTCAGTTCCCCCCTCCGAACATCCTTCTAGGGGGCAGCTGAGTCCAACGGTCTCTCCTTCGAGTGACTCCCCCTCGGGGGAGTTCACTAACAGAGACTCCTCTTCGGAGGACTGATGATGGTGCTCCTGTTTGTGGTTGTCTTCATCTTCAGCCGCAGAGGATCCTCCTCGACGAGAACTGACCGTTACAGCTGCTTCGCTAGACCTTTCGGCAGATCGTTCGCGATCTCCGACACCTGCCAGACCTTCATGTCTTCTATCTCCGTTCCTGGACGCAGATGCACAGTGGGCGCCACTTCACCCCGTTTTCCGACGGGCACCGGTCCCTTCGGGGCTAAGGGCTTATCTCACAATGTTAGTAAGTCCCTTAGTGCCAGGTTTTTACCTGTGCAACCTCGTTCTCCTGCGCGCTCGCGTGCAGTAGCTCGCAAATACTCTCCTGCTGTGGACTAGTCTTATGCTGAATCAACACTCCAGCGATCTCCTGTTGCTGAGTTTGCCGTAGATCTCCTGATCGCCAACGCTTCTGGGACCTTCTGTGCTGCATGTGCCTTGTGCACCAACGATCTCCTGAACGCCCACAATCGCCTGCTCGCCGGCGCACATCTGATCGCCCTTTTCTGATGTGCGCAATGAGCTCCAACGTTCGCCCTCGTGCTCACAATCTCCGGATCTGGGCGCAAGCAGGGAGATGATTATTCACTGAACTCCACGTTCACCTGCTCGCCAGCGCACATCTGCGCCCCCCTTTCCTGATGTGCGCAATCCGCGCCGACGTTCGCCCACGCGCCCACGATCTTCGGATCTGGTCGCAGGCAAGGAGTTTATTCCTTCGTCTCCTCGCTGACGATCTCTCTGGTTCTGCACCCTCGCTGATATCTTCTGGTCGCGCATATCTTCTGGTCACGCAACTACTCGCCTACGATCTCCCGGTTCCTGCCTCGTCGCGTGCAGTTCAAAAAGTTACTACGCTAGCGCACAGGCGCTCACAGGTTCTTCTGGACTCGCAGCGCCCTTCTGGAGTTTCGCGCCAAGCGTGCCCACGCGCTGTTCCAGTTCCAGCGCGCCAACGCACCAGCACGCTTCCACTTCACACCGCGCCACCCAGGAGACACCTAAGCTAGTAGTGGTTTGGTGACTGTGGCCAGAGGTAGCACCCGAACTGCCTAGTGTCCGAATGCCGACCACAACCCGACGTTCACTACACAACAAATATACAACGGTGTAATACCAAAAAAAAAACCTAAGAACGTAGCTCTGGGCTCCACCCCTTGATTTATACTGGGCAAGGGGACCCAGCTTGAACCTTGTTATTTATCATACCTTTCCGTCTCTTGCCTTCTCTTGCTGATTATAAGTAAAGGTATAAGAACATTAGGTGAAAAAGAATATTATAATTAATAAAGGAACACACTGTGGGAGGAAAGAATTATGATAAATTACTGTACTTAAGAGATCTTAAAAAACAGTGGCTAGGGAAGGGGGCCACATTGGTGTAAGGAACTGGAATGATATGCTGTATTCATAAAAAACAAGAAATGTTTATTTGGAAAAACTAATAGGAATAATATTATATCAATTAGAATAAATAATCAAAGGAAAAATTAGCATCCCTTACGTAAAACTTCAGCATCCGGGTATCAAGATAAACAAATTACGCAATCAAGATTTCCACTGGGGGGACACTCATAAGTGTTCCTATTCAGTACAAGTATAAACAAAGGCACACCTAACCGTGTATCTATTTGGGCAAGTACCAGTGTGCCATTTCAATAGTTCCAGTTTACTATTAATGTTTATGACACTTAAAAGTTTGTGGTCTTCCGCAAAAAGACTGTTTCAGGCCCCTTTACGTTCACTTGGTTCTGGGGCAAACATTTAAAAGAACTATCCATCACTAAGTTCCAGTATGGAATCACCTTTTTTGATCTGGTGATGTGGAGTAGCAATATCTTGATCCTTGTTGATGAAATCTTGGATTCGCAAGGTTTTCAACTGTCGAAGCTCTTTTTCAACTGAACTAAGAATACTGATGTCAAAACTTCTTTTATGACAATATCATCTAGCTGAGCATTGAAAATTGAGTTCATATCTTCACCTTCTCCCGTTTCACCCATTTTGAGCAAAGCATCATTTATTTCTATCAAACAAGATAAATCCAATTTGCGATACTGTACATTCAATTCCAGGGATGGATTTACTCACTTTTCTATACACTGTTCATTCAGTAGGGTGAAGGAAGTTTATACTAAGCTGATAAACCCTATTCAGTTGTAGGAATCATTCAGTACCCTTCCAATCATTTTTCTTGTGTCACGTCTTAACTTCTAGTTGCCTCTCTAAAACCCTACAGAGAGTAGGGCGTGCTGCAAAAACAAATGTGGTTAGACAACGGGTAGAACCAAAAAATATTACAATACCCCTTAAAAATATAAATAATGCTTCTATTCATGACTTTCTGTTATAAAAATAAATGAATTTGTTGCTGGCAAAATATGTAAACCTATTTAAGAAAAATTGAAATCTTTTCAGTGAATATATGGAAAATCATTATAGTACAGTACTGGGGCAGAATATCAGACATTATGACAAAAGGGAATTGATAATGAGAGTTACTTTAAAACATATATAACCCAAGCTTGTTATATGTGGAAATGGTTTGTATTTTCCCCAACTATTATTAATTTTTTTCACATTCCCCCCTCTAGATTTTTTGGTCCACTCAACATTATCTTACGACTAACAACAACGCCCTACACCAACTTCATATATTCAAGTGAAATTTTTTTTTTACCTTAGGTACAATAAGTTTTTCCCATAACATAAAGCAATAGGAATAGACAAACTATCAGACAATATGGAAACAATACTTAAGAACAAAAAATTTGATTACCGTCTATTCCTCCCAACAATGCTTCAATAATATACAATATAACAATTTCCATATCATACAGAAAACATCAGTATTACAGGTATACATTCAGGATCTAACAAGGGAAAAAAATCACATCCATTGTAGTCCAAAATCAATTTAAAAGCATACAAAACTCATTGATTTTGGACTATAGGTTTTACATGATAAAAGCAATTTATTGAATTTATTATAACTGTCACGGTCAAGGTCAATTTTCAATACAACAATAATGCAACAATTACAGATACCGTGACTAAATAAAGATTTCCTCACACCACGTGTCCCTTTCTCAGCCTTTCAAATACCCAATGTGGGAATTACAATATGACTAATAAGAAAAAAAAGGGTAATTATTATCAAAACTGTCTTTAAAAACTGTGCAAAGATTAATTCAGTGGGAGATTTATAGTTCTTCTGAGTCTCAAATTTCTGTCTCGGGACATGCGCCGGGATTCAGCAATCTGCTGGCGAGCCATATTAATTTCTCGCAGCACAGGAGACAGGCTAAGCCGGCGGCTCTCCAGATACAGGCGGGGTGTCTTTAATCGATCGATAACCTCGCATAAGAGTTGGTATCTGCGGGTGATCGACACACTTTGAGGTAAACCAGAGACAGAATCCGTAGACTCAGAAGAGGACAATAAAAATCCCGAAAAATCAGGCGATGACTCGGGGCAACGTTGTGTTTCGGGTGACCCAAACAGTGTTGTAACATTCAGGTTAAATATACCTGACTGTGCCACTTCAGCCTCGAGCTCTGACCGGTATTTTAATCCACCATCAGAATGTAGGAAAGGGTTTGTATTCTGAGGTGACTCAGGAATGGAGGATGGTTCCCTCTCTATAATATTCCTCTGGTCAGTGAGACGAGGTCTTCACTCCAGGACTCGAGACTGAACTAAAGGTAGGTCAAGAACAGGACCTTTCGACCTAGTCCATGGGGGACTAAATCCACTAGAGGTAGGATCCACAGGCGACAGTCGGTCGTCACAATTGGGTGGCAAAAAGCCGATAAAGTCATTATCAGGATTAATAGACACTGCTGATTCAGAAACAGGGCTTTCTAAAGTAGCAGGTCTTGACCAATCTGGACTGGAACTCTTGGAACCAATAGAAGGTAGTTCCAATAATGGAATACTGGAAACTTCCCAGAATTCCCAACTCCCCGGAGGATGAACGATACCTTCCTCTCGGAAAGAACAAGCTAAGAACTGGGGCGTTGGCAATTCAGGAACAGGACAGTGAACCACCGACTCGGGAGACAAAATAGGGGTTTTACACATTTCAGTGGGGCTGTTCTCCCATAGTTGGAGGACCAAATGATCTCAAAACAATTCAGGCTTTAACACAGGAGTCTCATCACAATTTTCCGGAGGATATAACCAAGCATCCAGTGCTTTCTTTCTCTCGTAAGTCCTAGTTGGCTTAAGAATGGGCTTAGGCTGAGTAATAGCTCTTGTAGGATGGTGACTTTTCCTCTGTCGTCGGGACTTGATACAATCTCGAGACAGCCCCCCAGATGCTGAAGCCTTGATGAGGATGGGGGGCTTAGGGATTAGCAGCTGGGCTCTAATGAACAGTGGGAACTACTTCCCATTGGACCTCGGTGCCCAGCTGTCGATCCAACTAAATCAGTCAGCACTTTCTCTTTTACTTTTGATTATGTCTTTTTTTCTCCCATCTCTTCCTTTTGGGCTCAATATTGTTGATGACTTTGGCATGTTCGATTATACTTTGGATGCTGTTTTGGATTTGGCACAGTGTGGGATGGACGGCATTCCATCTCAACCTGTGCCAATTTAGACGCCATCACCCTCTGGCAGACCCCATTGGGTGCAGACCAAGTCTGTTAAGAGTCGAGCTCCAGTGATCCGGTTTTAAGTCACCCATATTTGCGGGTAATGGGTGACGCCAGGCATTGGAGTCGACGGTGGGAGGGGCTAACTACCCCCACTGACCAGTGTACGCCCACCTTAAGAGAGGCAGCCCCTCTCTAATAGAGGACTGGTCCCCGCTGAAGCCTCTTCTCGTGTTGGGTCACATGGGATAGGAGGACTGACATCCTCCGATAAGAGGTGGATAACCCGGCTTGCTTTTTCAAAAAAACCCAACACCTCTGTTGACGACCTGGAAAATACAAACATGGACCTCGGTACAGACAGCTCCAACTTGTGTTCTAGCATTGTAACGTTGGAACCTTATTCACGTCATGTGAATAATAAAACGCTAGAGAAGAAAAGAGAGTGAAAAATGATGGCAGTACAGAAAGATATAGAAAAGTAGAAGTATTACCTGGTCACTATGAAGTAGTGAATTATGAAAATATTTTTATCTTGGAATTTGAAAACGGAAGAAATGAGCGTATAAATGTTTTTAAAGCTAATAGGGAAATAGTTACTTTATGTGGAGGGCAGCCAAAAATTCTACCCCAGGGAAATGGAAGTCTCTTGATAGAGACACTGTCCCCTGTACAAGGTGAAAGGTTGAAAACACTTACAACATTGAATGGTCATAGCGTAAAATGCGTTTCGCACCCTACTTTCAACCAGAGTAGAGGTGTGATATATGCTCCAGAATTGTTGGATATAGAGGAAAAAGAAATTGAGGATGAACTGAAAAATCAAGGAGTAGTTAAAGTAGTCAGAATGAGAAAGAGAGTTGGAGAACAACGTATCCCTCTTGCTACTCTGATTATAACATTTGATCAATGCCGATTACCAAATGTTATAAAAGCTGGTTGGATATCTTTGAAGGTAAAACCATATATCCCTTCACCATTGCTATGTTATCATTGCCAAATGTATGGCCATTTAAGCCAGAAATGTAAAGAAAAACTAAACAATAAGCCAGCTGTTTGTGCCAACTGTGGAAAAATTTGTCATGGAGTATGCATAGAAAACCCTAATTGCATACATTGTGGGGAAGCACACCCAGCTACATCTAAAAGCTGTGTAAAGTTTATTTTTGAAAAATAAATTCAGGCCATTAGAACCATGGAAAGGGTTACTTTTAAAGAGGCTCGTAAAAGAGCTCTTGAAAAGCAAATAAGACCAGGGCAACCTTTTTCAATGGTTCTGAAGAAAAACTTGCCAAACCACACCGATGAAAATTATATCTCTACTTCTACGATAAAGAAACAAATGAAAGTAGTTAAAGAGGTTGAAAGGCCGATCGAAAATCTATATCCAGAAATTGTAGAAAAATCAAAGCGGATACTTAAAGATCTGAAAATTATTCAAAAGCCAACTACTCCGATTTTAAACAATAGTACAAACCTCTCACAGGCCGTGTCCATGCCTGATCTGATGGAGGTTGCACTTGAAACCAATTTACCTGGTGAACCTGTAGTGGGGAAGGTGCAAAAACCTGATAGATCACAACCTTTTAATCGAAAAAGAGAGAGAGACCTCCATCTCTCTCGCCTCTTACCATAAGAAACATTAAACTCACGACTTCAAATAAATATGATATCTTGTCTGCTGATGTTCTGAACAACTAGAAGGTAAATTGAACCAATCAGAAATTCAAGTTGAGGTCCACCATCCTCCTCAACAATTACATCAAAAGGACACAAAGAAAAAGAGAAACACAAAACCCACTATATCAAGATCCTCTCTAGAGTTACCTCCGGGAAATATTGTTAGATCAAATATTGCCAATGGGAAGACTTCATCTAAGGTGTCTTCCAAAAAATAAACCATAGTTTTTTCCTCCATTCTGCAATGTAATTGCCAGGGTTTAAGGGCGAAATATGAACAACTTAAGCTCCTCATACGTGAGCACTCCCCTATAACAGTATGTCTACAAGAAAGCAAGCTCGATGCTAATACTCCTTGTCCTCGAGAGTATGTTAGCTATAGGACACCATATGATCAACGATCAGGGAGCCATGGGGGAAGTCTTATATACGTTCGTCGAGATGTTCCCCAAATATCTTTGTCTATCTGTACCCCTCTGCAGGCAGTGGCTATAAAGATTGATATAGGGAGAAAATACACAATCTGTTCTCTTTACTTGCCTCCAAATGACAACATCTCATATGATAATATAGTAGAAGTGATTAAACAACTCCCACAACCCTTTCTCTTACTAGGAGACCTTAATAGTAGACATTCTTTATGGGGTGATGTTTTAGCAAATGCAAGAGGTAATATTATTTTGTCAATTTTGGAGAATGAAGATGTCGGACTCCTCAATACAGGAGAGCCCACACATTTTCATGTACAGACAGGTACCTTGTCCTGCATTGACCTATCAGTTGCAAGCTCTAACTGTCTTCTCGATGATGATTGGCATACTAGTGATCATGCACCAATCATTATAAACACCAACAATGGTCCACCTTTACAGAGAACGCCTCGATGGAATCTTGATAAGGCGGACTGGGATAGATTTCGGGAGCTAAGAGAAATTGAAGGAAATGCAGAACACTTTGAAAGTGTTGATGATGCCATGGACTTACTCAATGGAACTCTTCATACAGCAGGAGTAAATTCCATTCCCAAAACAACAGGGATATTCAGACGACGACCAGTCCCCTGGTGGTCATCTGAACTAACTGCCCTGCACAGAGCCACAAGAAAGTCTTTAACTCGATTGCGCATGCGCCGTGCTGAGGAGAATTTAGTCATATACAAGAAATGTAGAGCACAGTTCCGCCGTACCATGAAAGAAGCTAGGCGCCAGTCTTGGATGTCATTTGTTTCCTCCATTAACAGTAGAACACCAACTTCATCTGTGTGGAGGAAAGTCAAAAAGATAGCAGGCAAATTCACCCCAAACCCACCACCAGTGTTAAAGATAAATGGCCAGTATATGACTGGAGCAACCAAAGTTAGCAATGCCCTGGCTGACCATTTTTCAAATGTATCGTGCAAGTGTGAAACAGCTCCTGGTCACCAGTATAGGAGCATTGAAGAAAAGAAAGTTTTAAATTTTGCAACAAGAAAGCAAGAGTCATATAATTCTCCTTTTACTAAAAGAGAGTTTGATTCAGCTCTTGCTACGTGTAACGATACAGCCCCTGGACCCGATGGAATTCCATATGCAATGATTAAACACGTACATTTTAATACAAAGTTATTTATTTTAAGCATTTTTAATAGAATATGGCATGATCATAGTTATCCAAGTGTTTGGGAACTAGCCATTATTCTAGCCTGTTTAAAACCCGGTAAGGACAAGCTAAAAAGCAGCAAATTATAGGCCAATTGCATTGACATCTTGTTTGTGCAAAATCATGGAAAAGATGGTCAATGTAAGACTGATGTGGTACCTTGAAAAGAAGGGTATTTTATCACCCATTCAATGTGGATTCAGGAAAATGCACTCAACGGCTGATGTGCTGATACAACTTGTCCTCCATTTGTGAAGCCTTTGCTTCCAAACAGCACCATGTGACAGTCATTTTTGATCTTGAAAAGGCATATGATACCACATGGAGATACGGTATACTTAAAAGAATCCATGAGTGCGGATTGAGAGGAGAGTTACCACTATTCATCCAGTCATTTCTTTCACATGGAGTTTTCCAACTGAGAGTTGGGGAAGCTTTATCACAGAGTAAATGCCAGGAGGAAGGAGTTCCTCAGGGTAGTGTGCTGAGTGTAACCCTTTTTGCTCTAGCAATTAATGGGATATCCTCAGTCATTCCCCGGGATGTTCTCGCAACATTATTTGTGGATGATCTCTCCATATCATTTGCTGGAACTAGAATGGCAATGGTTGAGAGAAAAATCCAACTCTCTATTGATAAAATTATCTATTGGGCCGATATGAATGGATTTAAGTTCTCGACAAGTAAAACTACAATTGTCCATTTCTGTCGTATACGGGGGGAGTACATCCAGACCCGGATATATACATCAAAGGTCAACGGATCCCATGTGAAAGTGAAGCTAAATTTTTTGGGTTGATATTTGATTGTAGGCTTACATGGGTTTCTCACTTAAAAGCATTAAAAGCTAAATGTGTTGAAGCTATGAATCTTTTAAAAGTATTGTCCCATACATCATGGGGGGCAGACCGCAATACAATTTTAAAATTATACAAGGCCTTGATATTTTCCAAAATTAGTTATGGATGCGAAATATACTCGTCAGCAACCCCAAGCCGGTTAAAAATATTAGATTCAATACATCATGCTAGCATTAGATTGTCCACAGGAGCCTTTAGAACTTCGCCTATCACAAGTCTCCTTGTTGATGCTGGGGAGTTGCCTCTAGACCTTTACCGAATGTCCTCTATTATTCGGTATTGGTTTAGATTGCAAAGACTCCCTAACTCCTCTGCCTTTCAGACTGCAAGCCTTGTAAGACACTCAACCTACTTTGAGCTGCACCCAAAATCTCCTCAACCTTTTGGGTTTCGGGTGAAACAATTATTAAACAATCTGGAGTTAATTAGAATTAATGTGCTTCCATTCAAGGTATCATCAACGCCTCCATGGAAATTACCTGACATATCTTTTTGTAAATACTTTATTGGAGTTAAGAAGAATATGACTGACTTAGAATCCAGGTCTCTTTTTATGGAACATGTCGAAGAACATAGAGGATTGACTTTTATATATACTGATGGCTCCAAATATGATACTGGCGTTTGATTTGGAGTACATAGTAATGATTTTAATTGTAGAGGTGCACTTCCTCTAACAGCTTCCATATTTACTGCCGAACTGTATGGCATACTAACTGCTATTGAGAAAATAGCTTTGGAAAAGGAGGGTAATTTTACCATTTTTAGTGATGCAAGGAGTGTTCTTCAAGCTTTACAAGTTTTTAATTCTAGTGACCCTCTAGTTTTAAAGATTTTAGAATGGCTTTTTAATATTGGACGGAGAGGTATAACAGTTCGATTTTGTTGGGTTCCAGCACATGTAGGTGTGTCTGGGAATGAGAAGGCCGATTTACTGGCGAAGAATGCGGCATCCGAGTTGCTACCAAGGAGGCATCCCATTCCCTGTAATGATATCCTACCTTACATCAAGAAATTGGTTTGTAATAAATGGCAACAGCACTGGGATAGTCAAGATGGCAATAAAATGAGGGAAGTAACAAATATCATATCACTTGAGGTATAACATGATACCCCGAAAATGGGAGACGACTCTTTGTCGCCTCCGAATTGGTTACACTCGGTTGACACACGAGTTTCTGCTGAAGGGCCAACACCAACCGTATTGCGAGGACTGTTTAGTACCTTTAACAGTGAGGCATTTGTTGACCGAATGCCCTAATTTTACTAACTTAAGAAATAGATATCTGTTTGAGGCTCGAGGTGATGATGGCAGTTTCATCCTTGCCAAGATTCTTGGACATGATGTGTCCTACTATGCGAGTGGAATTTTTAGATTTATTTCAGAAGCAAGTCTTCTGAAAACTATTTAACTAATGTAATGACTTAACTTCTATGGTTTTAATTGAATTCTCTTTTAATTTTCATATATAATAAATGCTATAAGCATCAATGACCTTAGATGTCAGGATGCCAGAAAACTTTCAATCAATCAATCAATCAATCAATCTCGAGACAGAAGGTAGGACGCCACTACTTCAGCCACCCCATAGGAGTCGCCATCACTACTAGAACTAGAACTCTCAGAGACTTCAGAAGAAACAGGACTGTCATCCATGAGTTCTGGACTATTCAGAGTCTCTGTTACAGGATCAGAACCCTTCAGATACCAGAGAAAGTGCCTCCTAAGATAAACTGGAGGTTCAAACCAGGCCTTTAACTGGATATGGTGAGCTTTTACCAGTTCACCATCAGGCAGTCTCTGCAGCTCATAGGTGACCTTATTCTCGTGTACCTTAGTAACACGGAATACCCCCTCAAACCTAGGGATGAGCCTGTTCGTCAGAAGGTGTCCCAACAGGTGCACCTTCTTAAGCACCAGAGAACTGTGACGGGCCGATAGAGGGTTGTGAACTCAAAGGCAGGATGCAATCAACTGAGTTCTATTGTTATAGAACACACTCCTTTATATACAAAACTTCAAGGCAACAGGACATAACAAGTTAACAAGACAGACAATGTTACAGAGGAAACAGCAAACATGAATTTTCATGTTCGTTTAGTGCGAGGGAAGAGCGAAGATACAAGCATAATATATGCAAAAGGAATTATGTACAATTGTGTGACACACGGTTGGTACATGGCTCCCCCCCTAAAAATGACATACTGTACATGTTAAATAGGGCGCCCTGATCTGGAGAGGCGAACTGTAGGCGGGTCATCTGGCAGAAGATAAGCAGGTTTTAGATGATCAATGGAGACCCAGTCTTCTTTGCCCCGAATGTTTAGTAGGAATGCTTTCATACTGCGTCGGATCACAAGGAAAGGGCCCGTGTAAGGAGGCGTTAGTGGTGGCTTGCTAGTGTCGTTGCGCAGGAAGACGTGCGTTGCAGAGTGCAAGTCCGTTGGTATGTGATGCTTCGCTGGGGGCTTGTAAGTCTGGCGGCACGGAATAAATTTTCCCACGACGTGACGTATGCGCTGGAGATCGTTGGAGGAGGTTGTAGAAGGAAAAAATTCGGCAGGGACGACCAACGTCGACGTGAATGTGTGCGAAACGACGCTGAGGTTGAGGAAAGGTGCCCACTCCTGAATCCGTGTGTCGATGTACTTTGGAAGTTTGGCAAGAAGTACAGGCGCGGACCCAATCCTTAGCATCCTTAGAAATGCCGTGCCAAATGAACTTTGCCTTCAGCAGCTGTGCAGTAGAACGGCACGAGGGATGTGAAAGGCCGTGAATGAAATCAAACACCTGTCGGCGCATGGGAGCAGGAATCCAAGGTCGCGGTCTACCAGTACTGACGTCACAGAGGAGGGTGGTGTTGGAGTCTTCGAGGGGAAAATCTTCCCAACAGAGGGACGTGCAGGATGTCCTACAAGCTTGATACTTTGGATCCTGTCGTTGGGCTTCAGCCAGGGTGTTGTAATCCAATCCCAGTTGAACGGAAGCCAACGTGTTTCTTGACAGGGCATCGGCAACGGGATTCATTTTCCCAGGGACGTATTGGAGGGTGCAATTGTATTCAGCCACGGCGGAGAGATGTCGGCGTTGACGGGCGGACCAGGCGTCAGACTGTCGAGTGAAGGCGTGCACCAGAGGCATGTGGTCTGTGCGAATGACGAAGGGCCTACCTTCTAAGAAATGGCGAAAGTGACAGACAGCCAAGTGCACCGCCAGAAATTCTCGATCGAAGGTAGAATAACCCGATTCTGCCTTGGACAGTTTTCTGCTGAAGAAGGCCAATGGGCGGGGCGAGCCTTTGACCACCTGCTCGAGTACTGCACCAATAGCGACGTCGCTGGCATCGGTGGAGAGAAGGAGAGGGGCGTGTGGGATAGGAAAGTGAGAGCCGCAGCAGTTGATAGGGCCTTCTTTGCATTGCAGAAGGCTGCTTCTTGAAGGGGACCCCACTTCAGGTCCTTTGGCTTGCCCTTGAGGGAGGCGTAGAAGGGAGCAAGAGTGGCGGCAATGGCTGGCAGAAAACGGTGATAATAGTTGATCATGCCCAAGAATTCCTGCAGAGCTTTGACGGTCGAGGGCGCGGGGAAGTTCTGAACGGCTGCTACCTTCTTAGGGAGGGGATGGACTCCTTCAGGAGTGATACGGTGCCCTAAGAACAACACTTCGTTGGCGCCAAAGGTACACTTGTCGTACCGGACTACAAGGCCGTTTTGTTGCAGGCGGTCGAGCACGATGCGCAGGTGACGGAGGTGTTCCTCTTTTGAGGAGGAGAACACAAGTATGTCGTCCACATAACATACACAGAAAGGGAGGTCCCCTAAGATGCCATCCATGAGACGTTGAAACGTGGCCCCAGCATTACGAAGGCCAAAACAGGAGTAATTGAAGGTGTATGTACCAAACAGAGTGGTAATGGCGGTCTTGGGGATGTCTTCTGGGTTCATAGGCACCTGATAATACCCCTTTAGGAGGTCGAGCGTAGAGAAAACCTCCGCTTTGTGCAGGTAGGAGGTCACGTCGGCAATGTTTGGGAGGGGGTAGTGATCCGGTTCTGTTTGCATGTTCAGGCGCCTGTAATCCCCGCACGGACGAAGGGAGCCGTCTTTCTTCAGAACGATGTGTAAGGGTGACGACCATGGGCTGGAGGCCTTTTGGCAAAGGCCCATTTCCTCCATTTCGGCGAACGTCTGTTTGGCGTCTGCCAATCGTTCCGGTGCCAGACGTCTGAATTTTGCGAAGACTGGGGGTCCCGTCGTCTTGATATGGTGATAAATACCGTGCTTGGCAGGAACCGTGGGCGTTTGGCGAAGTTCTGGACGGAAAACTTCCGGGTACGACGTGAGGAGGTGGGCGTAGGCATCCGTTGGTGCGCTGATGTGGAGAGCGAGGTTAGAGGGGGCGGGTTGAAGAGGTGTCGACAAGTACGAGTCTGCGTTGACCAATCGTCGGTGGGCGACATCGACCAGAAGGTGGAAATGAGAGAGGAAATCCGCACCGAGGATTGGCATTGTGACGTCAGCAACGAGAAACTTCCAATTGAATTTACCGTTTCCGAACGATAATGTGAGGTTCTCGTAACCGTAGGTGGGTATCGCAGATCCGTTGGCAGCTACCAAGCGGACGTCGGCAGATATAGACAGACTACGTCGTGCCTTGAAGAGTTTCCTTGGCAAAAGGGAACGACAAGCACCCGTGTCTACCAAAAATCGCACGCCCGTTCCTGCATCCTGTAAAAAGAAAAGATTAGAAACATGGGAGGCCACCGTCACAAGCGATGGCCTACTTACACATTTTTTGGCCACTGACAATCCTTGGCACATTTCTTCGCGGTTGCCCCAAATCTGAAGTGGTAGTAGCAAAACTGCGGCGGATGGGAGGTAGTAAGTAGCTGTAGAAGTCGTTCGTTGGGGCGCGAGCGATTGGTGGGTGGTGGGCGGCTTTGTCGCCGCTTCGGCACGTCACGGGGTAGGCGTGTATGTCTTACGGCATTCATGTCAGCTTCGGTTGACGTTGAATAGGCATCCTCGTCGTTAGGGGTGGAGGAGTTGATGGAGGTCTTGAAGTGGCTGTCCATAAGGGCGTCGGCTTTGGTCATCAAGTCCTTTATGGGTAAACTATCGACATCGGGTATGGCAGCGCGTACAGGTTCGGGTAAACGGCGTATCCAAAGGGCACGAAGTAGGTTCACCTCACGAGGAGAGCCGTCTGTGGCAGGTTGAAGGCGAGCGATACTGGTCATTTCCCTGAGGGCAAGCGAAGCCCTTTGGTCCCCCAACGGTTGTTGCGAGAGCTGAAAAAGCTTTGCTATACGGGCGGCTGGCGACGGCGAGTACTGCTGCAGAAGGTATGTTTTGAGGGCGTCATACGCTATTGGGGTGTCTCCTTGTTCACAAAGCCAGTCGGATATTTCTGGGAAGGTGTCCTCGGGTATCGCCGTGAGAACATAATCCGCTTTGGTGGTTGAGCGAGTCACGCCCCTGATACGAAACTGGACTTCTGCGCGCTGAAACCAAGCAAACGCCTCTCCGCTGGCGAACGGTGAAAGTTTCAATGGGGCAGCCGCAGCGCCAACTGCTGTAGTAGAGTCTGTCATAGTACAACGATGAAGGGGCGAGGGGGTGGGGTTGGAAGGCGGTGGAGGCGAGTCGACTTCCGGGGTCACCAATGTGACGGGCCGATAGAGGGTTGTGAACTCAAAGACAGGATGCAATCAACTGAGTTCTATTGTTATTGAACACTCTCCTTTATATACAAAACCTCAAGGCAACAGGACATAACAAGTTAACAAGACAGACAATGTTACAGAGAAAACAGCTGACATGAATTTTCATGTTCGTTCAGTGCGAGGGAAGAGCGAAGATACAAGCATGATATATGCAAAAGGAATTACAGTATGTACAATTGTGTGACACACGGTTGGTACAGAACCCTCTTTAAACGGTTTGTACCGAGGATGTCCTTCAGCCCATGGTTCTCTCGTTTCTGCTGATAGCAACGGGATACTATCAACATCGTGAGCACCCTTTCAGTATGTTCTCAGCTGGAGTACAGCCAATCTCAGTGTGGTGGGAATGGTTGTAGCTGAGAACTGCTCGGGATAAGAACTGGTCCCATTTCCGAGATTCCCCAGAAATCACCCTCAGTAACTCAACAATGGTACGATTCACTCGCTCCACTGCACCGTTACTAGAGGCTTTATACGGAGTTGTTTTCACATGTACAACATTATACCGCTCCAACAACTCAGTAAATTCCTGGGAAATAAACTCAGGGCCGTTATCAGTCAATATCCGGACTGGAACTCGAGGAATAACAGGAAAAACTCGGTCTTCAAGCGCCTGGCATATCGTACTGCTCTTCTTATTCCTTATGGTTACTGCCGTCACCCACTTGGAATAATGGTCGACTACCTTCAGACACCCAATAAAACCAGTACTGGTTGTTGGGAGACTCACAAGATCCATAGCAACCAATTCAAAGGGAGAAGAGGTCACTATTTTCAAGGTCGGACGGGCAACCACCTCCCTTGAGACCTTACAAGTCTGACATTCCCAACACGTCCGGCTCATATCTCTGATTACATTAATCAAAGATCTGTGCCAGACGAGTCGACGGAGCATTGCAATCATTTTTCCGATCCCCCAGTGAGCATTCTGGAGGTGTGTCTCGGCAACTAGGTCAATCAGGACATTGAAGGTGACTACTGGGACTACTGAGCCGTCTGGGTTCCGCTTCACTAGCAAACCCTGGAGAACTTCCAGGTTCGACCAACATCTCCTATAGGGTAGACAGGAGCGTGGAACTCGAGATGCAGGAACCCCAGAGTAGATCATCTTAATGACAGATTGAATCTGTCGATGATCTCCTTGGATCTTGGACACCTGACTAAAGGACAGAAGAGCATTTCCGGAGAACACTCCCTGATCAGATTCAGGATCAGTTACCTTCATAACAGTGGTCTCGGTATGCAGGGAGGAGACTTGAGAGTACCTTGGGAGACAACTGAAGAACAGTATTGTGGTCATACACCAACTGTTCTCGGGGTGAATCCAGTGTCAGGTAGGCTGCGTCCAGTATATTCCTACCAAGAAAAAAACAAAAGTTAATGTCTTTGGCAGCTACCACCGCATAGTTAAACAGCGGTAGCCTCCACCCAGAAGGACACTTCACCTCTAACTGGACGTAGCCTAGAATGCTGGTGCAGAAACCAGTCAACCCCTCTAGCTGTTCGCCTGACAGTATCTGGTACTCTATGCCAAGTTGGCTCAGTACAGACTCACTTACTAGACAAACCTGTGCTCCTGTATCAACAAGAGCACAAAATAAGGTCTCCTGCATCATTACTATACCAATTGCCGAGTGTTGAGACACATGGGTACAACTGGACTGACGAAGTGCCTTTTCTGTCACGTACTGGATTACAGGACAATCCTCCGGCGCTTCCTGATCATCAGTGATCAAGCCCTCAGTGTCAGGAACACGAGATTTTACCTCCGCCTTATGGCCCAGAATCACGTCAGTTGGAGGGACGTAATTGCGGAGCTCGATCAGAGGATTAAAATGCACTCCAGACAGACACTGAAGATGCACACACTGAGGCTCAGTCACGGATGGATCACGATAGACTACGGGACAAGTGGGACCCCAATGGACCCAGATTTCCAGGTTCAATAACTTTGATGCTGCCAATAGAAACTCCAGAGCTGGGACCGTACCTGGAAATCTCATTGCCTTGATCCTGTTCCTGCTGGTCTTGTCCAGTTTGAAGCCTAGTCGACGCGTCTTTCAGAAACTGCTGAACTAAGGCATCCCGGAGCTTGGCTCCCTTCAGCGGAGAGTCGGGTGCGACACCTGACCCTTCTGTCCAGCAGTTCACGACTAGCTCCAAGGATTCGATGAGAGAATCTGGACCACCACGAACCTCCTTATACAAGGCCAGTCCAGTAGGCAACTTGGGAGTGCTAGGTTCAGTAGCAAACAGACAGTCAGTTAATGCGGGCCAGCGGGATAACCAGTCAGCGGTGGCATTCTGATCTCCTGGATAGTAATTAACAATAAAGTTAAATTCGGACGGGTCCTCCAGTGTCCGTGCTAGACGACTGTCCACCATCTTCATGTCATGAAGGTACATCAGGGGACGGTGATCAGAATGGATCACGAAGAACTGACCATAAAGGAAGGCCCTGAAGGTTTTCACTCCCCATCGCAGAGCAGCCAACTCACGCTCAATGGTAGAGTAACGGGTCTCGCAGTCAAGGAAAGTCATAGAGTCGTACGCTATAACCCGACGCTCCCCTGGATGCTCCAAGGACTCCTGGCACAGACAAGCACCAGCACCTTCACCTGAAGCGTCAACAAACAACTCCAAGGGTTTAGCATCAGCGGAGTAGTCAGGGTATGACAACATAATGTCCTCTTTGATCAGTTCCTTCAAGCGCACAAAGGCACTATCCATTTCTGCAGTCCATTTCAGTTTCCTAGTTCCTTGAGATTTTCGTCCTCCAGTCTTCGCAGATAATGGTTTGGCTATCTGTGAGCACATGGGGATAAACTTCCTTTGGAAGTTGACCAGTCCCAGGAATCCCCGTAGCTCACGCACAGTGGTTGGTTTAGGGAAGTCTTCCACTTTCTGGATGCATTCTGGTAGCTTACGCATACCAGAACGTCCAACCAGATGACCAAGATACTGGACCTCGGCTTGAACCCAAGAACACTTCCTGAGTTTTATCTTGAGTCCGTGCTTCTGGAGAGTAGCTAAAACTCGTTCTACCAGTTTCAGGTGTTCCTCGAAAGAAGACCCAAGTATCAAGATGTCGTCAATGTACACAACCACCTTGGCTTTCGGGAACTCTTGGAGAATACTCTGCATTTCTCTCTGGAACACTGCAGGTGCACTTTTCAGTCCAAACGATAAGCGTCTGAACTGTCAATGTCCAAAAGCGGTAGAGAAAGCCGTGTATTCCTTACTGTCCTCTGCCAACGGTAACTGGTAGTATCCACGAACCAGGTCAAGGGTTGTAAAGTATTTGACTCCTTGAAGTCCAAATACGGAATCGGCCATGTTAGGCATCGGGAACTTATCAGAGACAGTCACTTTATTCAGTCTACGGTAGTCCACACACAACCGTATACTATTGTCCTTTTTTCGGACTGGAACAATTGGTGAAGACCAAGGAGAGATGCTGGGTTCAATAATACCCAGTTCATGCAACTCCTTGCACTGTTCCTCGATGGCGTCAGCGACGGGTTTGGCAAACCGTCGAACTCTCTGATAAATGGGCGTCTCGTCATACAGGTGGATGCGTATTGGTGTGCTTGAGCACTCTCCCACATCATCATCACCAGTACTGATAACTGGAAGATGACGTCGAAGCATTTGACAAAACTGGTCCTTCTGAGAAGAGTCCAGTTCGTCGGAGATAGACAGATTGTCTATCTCTTCCAATACGCTCGGTTCAGGAGTCAGGTCACACTCCTGTGCTATCAGGCAGGATAGAGGAGCATCCACCATTGCCATGGTGAACACCTTTCCCAAGAGATCGCCCTTCTTGATCTTGGCAGTTTCAGATGAACCCTTGACTAAAACTGAGGCTTTCCTGTCTTTCAGTTCAAGGATGCCAGGGATTGCTGTAACTTTCCTTGACAGACCAGGGGTTATGATGTCGCCATCATAATACATTTCCGGCCAACAGTTGGTCGGACAAGCAGGGCACCTAAAAGACGTGTCAACTCCCTTAGGCAAGTTTACAGTAACTGGAACAAGTACTGGCTCAATACTGGCAATCCTCATTGAATCGGTTGCGTGGACATCAAGTGCATAAAGCACTTGCTGACAACAGACTCCACGTATCGGGACAATACTCCCAAAGAGGCTCTTGGGGAGTACTGCCAACGCTCAGCCGATTTTGGGAACCGTCAACTATCACCCCATTTGCTCTCAAGAACTGGTAACCAAGCACTACATCCTCAACCATAGTCCCTGAAGGCACTACATAGAACACACCCGGGGCGAATGTCATTCCATGCAGTATAGGGGTCAACAGTACAGTACCTAGGGTCTTAGGTCCTGTTTGCCCTAAACCCTTCAGTCCAATGGTGTTGGGTACCATCTGCAGCTGGTAATCCTGTACTACTTTCGATGACAGGAGGTTGACCTCAGCTCCGGAGTCAATGAGAGCATCCAATGCTCCCGATGGAAACTCAGACATGGTCACTGGGACAACCATGAGTGGTACAGGAGCCAACTGTGCCAGGTTAACCCTACGTAGGGTTTTCAATACTGCCTCAGTTTCTGCTTTCTCCCTGGAGGAGTCAGTTGGAGAAGTTAGCACAGGCCAATCCTGAAAGAGCCATTGGAGGTGCAATAACTTTTTCAGGTTGAGGGGTAACCTTGGAAATCGAGATTTCCGAGGCTGCCGCCGGAATACTAGGAGCATGCACCCTAGCACTCACACCCTCCTTCGATGTAGCCCCATCTTCTACATCGAAGGCCTGGTGTTTAAAGCCCTATGATACTCCTCAGTTCTTGACTTCCTAGGCTTTGCCTTCTTGCTCCTCTTCTTCTTCCCCACAGTCCGAGAAGGAGCACTGGACTCGCTCCCACTTCGGGTCTCCCGGCTACTGGTTGATCCAGAATAGGACGACGGGGTCGGAGTAGCATTCACCGGTACTGCTCTCCACCTTGAAGGAGTCTGGACAGAGGTAGTCTCCCTCCCAGGGCTGTGGGCATTAGCTGTGTTCTGGACAGGTGATCTGCTCATAACCGGCGCCTGTCGTCCACACTGTGCCACATGATGGTTGGACGAGCCACAACGTAGGCAGAGGTTGAGGCGTCTGCGACACTCGTCCACAAAGTGCCCTGGTTTTCGGCACCATGCACAGTACCTCCTCTGGAATTGGGGAGATCTATCCGGGGTGCGCGATGGTGGCAGGCGCACTTCCACAGGTGCAGGTTCGGGGACCGGTCGAGGAGGAATGTGTAAATACGCTCTGTCAGGTCCAGGTGAACGGCTGGGGGCAGCCATGGCAACCCTGTCGGCATACGAGCCGTGCCATGACTATCCCACACGACTGATGGCCAAATCCTCTGCCTTCTGGCTTCGCTGACGGGATGCTTCGTCGAGAACACTCAACAGGTGCAAAACATCCTGCCCAGTGGCCTGACGGCCAGCGGAGACATTAATGGTGGCCAGAGACTGTTCCAGCCAACTCACAGCTTTGGTTGGAACAGTTCTGAGGAGCTTCCGCCTAAGCCCCCTCCGGTCCAAACTACGGCGAGGATAGGCAGACTTGTACAGGGAGGCTAACCGGACGGTGTAGATTTTCAGCAGTTTGCCCTCGCCACAGGTAGCACTGCTGAACCGGGCGTTTCTACCCGCATCACGCCTCTCTTGGGCTTCTCGACACCAGTCAAGGAGGCGTTCCTTCATGACGGGGTATGATATCTCGGGACCCCCCATGGCTGAGAATGCCTCATGAATTTCTCCCTTCAGAAATCTTCCAAGGTCAACAGTCCACCGGCCAGAGCTTCCCGCGGTATACTTACTCGCACAGTAGGCCTCGAAATCCCTCAGGAATCGGGCAAAACTCTGGCCAGTTTCGAGCTGGAAGATACCAGGCTTGGGGTTCCTCCTGGAGTCGAGGACCTTAAGCAGATCAGACAGACTGCGTTCTGTCTGGAGGGACTGGACGTGGTCGGCGGAGATTGTCAGCTGAGCTGACACTGAGACCGGAACTGGAAGTATCTCCAGAAGTCTCGCTGCCAGAATCGTCGCTGGTTGACTCCTAGGACCTGGTCATTTCTGGTATGGCTGGTCTGGCTCTTTCCTTGGCCTAGCGTCTCTGCTTTGGGATGGCCCCTGTCTGAGTAAGAACTGCCTCAGCAGTGGCTGCTGGAGCTTTCTCGAGCCTACTGGATTCAGCCGGGTTGTCCAAGAACTGCTCCCCCAGTCCACTGGCTGTAGGCTCTGGTGGACTAACAGAGTTAGTTGCCAGAACAGGCGAGGAAGCAAGCAGTCCACTTGGGACAGGAGACTCCCAAAAGCATGGTACAGGGGAGATTAACGTTGTGAACCCTGGAGGGGGCTGTAGACCTCCAATCAGTTGCTCTGCTCCAGTCACTGGAATTGCCAGACCATTGTAATTTGGCCAAGCAGGGGACGTAGATGGAGCACTGGTGGTCACTGTGGTTGTGACCCCAGTGGCAACGTGGCACGTTGGTGACGGCTCAACAGTCTTCAGGGCCGCCACTTGAAATGTCAGGGACTTGACCTGAGTTGTCAGGTCACTGACAATCCTGACAAGACTCTCTACATCCCGGCTCAGGCTCTTCTTAGCCTTTCGGCGTTTACTGGATGACGATGCCATCACTAAAGGTTGGTGTTTCCCTGGTCTGGGCACCAAAAATTATGTAGTGGTTTGCGGACTGTGGCCAGAGGTAGCACCCGAACTGCCTAGTGTCCGAATGCCGACCACAACCCGACGTTCACTACACAACAAATATACAACGGTGTAATACCCAAAAAAAAAAAAAACCCAAGTAACAGGTCAAGAGAACGTAGCTCTGGGCACCACCCCTTGATTTATACTGGGCAAGGGGGCCCAGCTTGAACCTTGTTATTTATCATACCTTTCCTTCTCTTGCCTTTGGCTTGCTGATTATAAGTAAAGGTATAAGAACATTAGGTGAAAGGGAATATTATAATTAATAAAGGAACACACTGTGGGAGGAAAGAATTATGATAAATTACTGTACTTAAGAGATCTTAAAAAACAGTGGCTAGGGAAGGGGGCCACATTGGTGTAAGGAACTGGAATGATATGCTGTATTCATAAAAAACAAGAAATGTTTATTTGGAAAAACTAATAGGAATAATAATATATCAATTAGAATAAATAATCAAAGGAAAAATTAACATCCCTTACGTAAAACTTCCGCATCCGGGTAACAAGATAAACAAATTACGCAATCAAGATTTCCACTGGGGGGACACTCATAAGTGTTCCTATTCAGTACAAGTATAAACAAAGGCACACCTAACCGTGTATCTATTTGGGCAAGTACCAGTGTGCCATTTCAATAGTTCCAGTTTACTTTTAATGTTTATGACACTTAAAAGTTTGTGGTCTTCCGCAAAAAGACGGTTATAGGCCCCTTTACGTTCACTTGGTTCTGGGGCAAACATTTAAAAGAACTATCCATCACTAAGTTCTAGTATGGAATCACCTTTTGTGATCTGGTGATGTGGAGTAGCAATATCTTGATCCTTGTTGATGAAATCTTGGATTCGCAAGGTTTTCAACTGTCGAAGCTCTTTTTCAACTGAACTGAGAATACTGAAGAAGGGCCGTGCCTGATGTCAAAACTTCTCTAATGACAACATCATCTATCTGAGCATTGAAAATTGAGTTCATATCTTCACCTTCTCCCGTTTCACCCATTTTGAGCAAAGCATCATTTATTTCTATCAAACAAGATAAATCCAATTTGCGATACTGTACATTCAATTCCAGGGATGGATTTACTCACTTTTCTATACACTGTTCATTCAGTAGGGTAAAGGAAGTTTATACTAAGCTGATTAACCTTATTCAGTTGTAGGAATCATTCAGTACCCTTCCAATCATTTTTCTTGTACCACGTCTTAACTCAACTTCTAGTTGCCTCTCTAAAACCCTACAGAGAGTAGGGCGTGCTGCAAAAACAAATGTGGTTAGACAACGGGTAGGACCAAAAAATATTACAATACCCCTTAAAAATATAAATAATGCTTCTATTCATGACTTTCTGTTATAAAAATAAATGAATTTGTTGCTGGCAAAATATGTAAAGCTATTTAAGAAAAATTTAAATCGTTGCAGTGAATATATGGAAAATCATTATAGTACAGTACTGGGGCAGAATATCAGACATTATGACAAAAGGGAATTGATAATGAGAGTTACTTTAAAACATAAATAACCCAAGCTTGTTATATGTGGAAATGGTTTGTATTTTCCCCAACTATTATTAATTTTTTTCACAACGGGCGCTCACAGGCACCCCTGGGCTCTCCTTGCGCGCCAGTGATCTTCTAAGGGCCTGCGCGATTCTTAGGAACTGTATCTGGCAGTAGCCAAGACCAAAACAAACAGGGACAATTTATTCAAAAGAAAAATCAGGTAAGGATTTAATTTGATATCAGTTATTAATAATTTGATTGTAGTAAGGTAAGGCTATATCCATATATGTCCGTTTGTTCCGTAACCGAAATACAAACCACGCTATTTACATAGGGTATTACTTTTGGCGTAGCTGAAATGACGAGCCATTAGATTTTAACGAGGGTTAAACTACCCCCGCGCTAGTTAGCACGGAGGTAGGGGAGGGGTAGCTAGCTACCCCTCCCCCCACACACTGGTGAGCTGCCTCACTTTACATTTGGCTGGGACGATGAGCAGACATCTCTGTCCCGTCCTTGCATGGCAGCCATTAATATTTTGTCTTTACTTAATTACTTACTTTTCTTTTACTTAATATATATGTAAACATTCTTATGTTTATGTATATATTTGAGTATAGAAATACAGTAAGTTTCCTTATCAGTGTCTGTGCTGTGTGTGTGTGTGTGTGTGTAGGAAGTCCACTCAATTGTACGACAACATCTCCGTGTGGTCCCAGGGCCCAACGGTGACATTTCATGGGTCGCAATCTCTCCCTTGGTCCTTCGGTCTTCCCTTCGGCGGGCGCCGTGGGGAATCGTCATCGCTGGACTTTATTTATTTATCAGTTTCTCCGCTGTTCCTCCTTTCCTACGGGGAACTTGGTGTTTCAGCGTAGGGAACATGGGAGTTTAGTTTGACTACGGTCTCTCTCTCTCTCTCTCTCTTGAGGTCGTTCACCCTTTTATTACTACTACGTATTACGGTAGCTTCCTTCTCGTTGGGTTGAGTTGCTACTCCGTTTATTTTGTCTCAATTATTTTTAATCAAATCTAATTGTATTTGTTAACTTTTCAGCTTCTGTGTAGAACGCTTCCCTTCGGGGTTCATTCGTTCTTACTATTAGGGAACATTCTTAGATGAATTACATAATTATAATTCTGTTTTTGTTACAGTTCTCCGCCTTCCCCCTCTTCCCTGAGTGTCATTGGGGGAGGAGGGCGCATTCCTGGTGCGTAATTCTTATGTTCTCTTCCCTCGGGGTTCCTCTTCGGAGTTCCCCCGGGGGAATAAATGTTAACTAATTATTTTCTTTTCACAGTTAACTATCTAGTTTTTTCGTTTGCCTAATGTGACAACGAAGCAGAGTTGTCCTGTTTGGGCGTGGGGAGTCTGCTGTTGCCGCCTCCTCTACGACTTCGTCATGGGCGTGTTCCCTTCTCCTAGAAGTTCTCCCGTGACAACTGTCAGCTCCTTAGTTCATTTAGAACGTTCAGGAGGTTCGCCTCCTTGGGTGGGTAACTTCCCTTCGGAGGGAGGTTCCCTTCCCAGGTATGAGTTTTCCCCTTGGGGGAGGAGGGGGGGGGGCAACTTCTCTTACCTTAATAATTCCTGGTTGGTTTTTTCCTGGTCCTCGGGTGGTTATGCTCTCGGTGCTGAGCGACCGCTTTTGTAACCATGCTCTAGGGGCTGAGCGGTTGCAAGGCCGGACCATGGAATTCGTGCGATTATGCTCTTTGTGCTGAGCGGTCGCACTTGCAGCTACGCTCAAGGGGCTGGGCAGCTGCAGGAGCTCATCTTAGGAGGGTTTCTGTTTATGGTCAGCTTGCTGATCCAACGGCCCTAAGGGGCGCCTTCATCAGTTCATCTGGTCTCTTCTACGAAGTGTTCTCTCTCGTTCGCGAGGACACTCATAGAGACTCCTTTTCGGAGGACTCCCCTTCTGTTGTTGCTGAAGGCTCAGTTCCCCCCTCCGAACATCCTTCGAGGGGGCAGCTGAGTCCAACAGTCTCTTTTTCGAGGGACTCTCCCCTTCAAGAGAGTTCACTAACAGAGAATCCTCTTCGGAGTACTGATGATGGTGCTCCTGTTTGTGGTCGTCTTCATCTTCAGCCGCAGAGGATCCTCCTCGACAAGAACAGACCGTTACAGCTGCTTTGCTAGACCTTTCGGCAGATCGTTCGCGATCTCCAACTCCTGCCAGACCTTCTTGTCTTCTATCTCCGTTCCTGGACGCAGATGCGCAGTGGGCGCCACTCCACTCCGTTTTCCGACGGGCACCGGTCCCTTTGGGGCTAAGGGCTTATCTCACAATGTTAGTAAGTCCCTTAGTGCCAGGTTTTTACCTGTGCAAGTTCGCTCTCCTGCACGCTCACGCGCAGTAGTTCGCAAATACTCTCCTGCTTTGGACCAGTCTTCGGCTGAATCAACACTCCAGCGATCCCCTGTAGCTGAGTCTCGCCGTAGATCTCCTGATCGCCAACACCTCTGGGACCTTCTTTGCGGCTACGCGCCTTGTGCACCAACGATCTCCTGAACGCCCACGATCACCTACTCGCCGGCGCACATCTGATCGCCCTTTTCTGATGTGCGCAATGAGCGCCAACGTTCGCCCTTGCGCCCACGATATCCGGATCTGGGCGCAAGCAGGGAGATTATTATTCACTAAACTCCACGTTCACCTGCTTGCCAGCGCACATCTGCGCCCCCCTCTCCTGATGTGCGCAATCCGCGCCGACGTTCGCCCACGCGCCCACGATCTTTGGATCTGGGCGCAGGCAAGGAGTTTATTCCTTCGCTTCCTCGCCGACGATCTTTCTGGTTCTGGCCACGTATATCTTCTGGCCACGCAACTACGGGCACCCCTGGGCTCTCCTTGCGCGCCAGTGATCTTCTAAGGGCCTGCGCGATTCTTAGGAACTGTATCTGGCAGTAGCCAAGACCAAAACAAACAGGGACAATTTATTCAAAAGAAAAATCAGGTAAGGATTTAATTTGATATCAGTTATTAATAATTTGATTGTAGTAAGGTAAGGCTATATCCATATATGTCCGTTTGTTCCGTAACCGAAATACAAACCACGCTATTTACATAGGGTATTACTTTCGGCGTAGCTGAAATGACGAGCCATTAGATTTTAACGAGGGTTAAACTACCCCCGCGCTAGTTAGCACGGAGGTAGGGGAGGGGTAGCTAGCTACCCCTTCCCCCCACACACTGGTGAGCTGCCTCACTTTACATTTGGCTGGGACGATGAGCAGACATCTCTGTCCCGTCCTCGAATGGCAGCAATTAATATTTTGTCTTTACTTAATTACTTACTTTTCTTTTACTTAATATATATGTAAACATTCTTATGTTTATGTATATATTTGAGTATAGAAATACAGTAAGTTTCCTTATCAGTGTCTGTGCTGTGTGTGTGTGTGTGTGTGTGTGTGTAGGAAGTCCACTCAATTGTACGACAACATCTCCGTGTGGTTCCAGGGCCCATCGGTGACATTTCATGGGTCGCGATCTCTTCCTTGGTCCTTCGGTCTTCCCTTCGGCGGGCGCCGTGGGGAATCGTCATCGCTGGACTTTATCTGTTTCTCCGCTGTTCTTCCTTTCCTACGGGGAACTTGGTGTTTCAGCGTAGGGAACATGGGAGTTTAGTTTGACTACGGTCTCTCTCTCTCTCTCTCTTGAGGTCGTTCACCCTTTTATTACTAATACGTATTACGGTAGCTTCCTTCCCGTTGGGTTGAGTTGCTACTCCGTTTATTTTGTCTCAATTATTTTTAATAAAATCTAATTGTATTTGTTAACTTTTCAGCTTCTGTGTAGAACGCTTCCCTTCGGGGTTCATTCGTTCTTACTATTAGGGAACATTCTTAGATGAACTACATAATTATAATTCTGTTTTTGTTACAGTTCTCCGCCTTCCCCCCCTTCCCTGAGTGTCATTGGGGGAGGAGGGCGCATTCCTGGTGCGTAATTCTTATGTTCTCTTCCCTCGGGGTTCCTCTTCGGAGTTCCCCCGGGGGAATAAATGTTAACTAATTATTTTCTTTTCACAGTTAACTATCTAGTTTTTTCGTTTGCCTAATGTGACAACGAAGCAGAGCTGTCCTGTTTGGGTGTGGGGAGTCTGCTGTTGCCGCCTCCTCTACGACTTCGTCATGGGCGTGTTCCCTTCTCCTAGAAGTTCTCCCGTGACAACTGTCAGCTCCTTAGTTCATTTAGAACGTTCAGGAGGTTCGCCTCCTTGGGTGGGTAACTTCCCTTCGGAGGGAGGTTCCCTTCCCAGGTATGAGTATTATGTCTTGTATGGACAAAGCCATCCGCGATGGCTCCAATGAGCTCGCCTCCACCTTTACGTCTGGAGTCCTGAAGAAGAGGGAAACCCTTTGCTCTTTCCTTTCAGCAGGAGTTACTCCCTGTCAAAGATCGGAGCTTCTCTTTGCTCCCTTATCGGCTGCCTTGTTTCCTCAACAGCTGATCAAGGACATTGCTGCTTCGCTTGTACAGAAGGATACACATGACCTGATGGCTTCTTCTGCTCGCAAGGGAGCTCCTTCGTCATCCTTTGTTGTGAGACCCAGAATTGATACTCCTGCGTCTAGGTTTATCCCGCCCTTTCGTGGCAGAGCTCCCAGCAGGGGAGGCGCTCGTGCCGACGGAAAGAGAGGCAAGAGGAGAGGATCCAAGTCCTCCCGTGGCAGAGTCTGACTGCCCACGTCCTCAGACAGCGGTAGGGGCCAGACTGAACAACTTCTGGCAGGCCTGGGAGAAGAGGGGTGCAGACCAAGAGTCTCTGTTGTTGCTCAAGGAGGGGTACAAAATACCTTTTGTACGCAGACCTCCTCTAGTAACAGTTCCTCTAGACCTCTCTCCCAGGTATCGAGAGGAGTCAAGGAGACAAGCTCTACATCACCAGGTGTCTCTGTTGCTAGAGAAGGGAGCTGTGGTGAAAGTCTCGGACCTTCAATCACCGGGATTTTACAACCGTCTCTTCCTAGTCCCAAAGCATACGGGAGGTTGGAGGCCAGTGCTGGACGTCAGTGCGCTCAACGTTTTTGTTACGAAAACAAAATTTACGATGGAGACCACGAAGTCCGTCCTAGCAGCGGTCAGAGAGGGAGACTGGATGGTCTCTCTCGACCTGCAGGATGCATACTTCCACATTCCTATACACCCGGATTCTCAACCGTATCCGAGGTTTGTTTACAGGAATGTGGTGTACCAGTTTCGAGCACTGTGCTTCGGCCTCAGCCCTGCTCCTCTCGTGTTTACGAGGCTCATGAGGAATGTGGCAAAATTCCTTCATTTATCGGGAATTCGAGCCTCCCTGTGCTTGAACGACTGGCTGCTCAGAGCATCGTCCCGTCATCGCTGTCTGCAGGACCTTCACTGGACGTTGGGTCTGGCAAAGGAGTTGGGACTGTTGGTAAACTTAGAAAAGTCTCAACTGATTCCATCCCAGACGATTCTCTATTTGGGGATGGAGATTCGCAGTCTAGTTTTTCGGGCTTTTCCGTCTGCCACCCGAATAGAGCAAGCCCTGCTCAAAGTCCGACTCATGCTGAAAAAAGACCGTTGTTCAGTAAGAAGTTGGATGAGCCTCGTAGGGACTCTGTCATCCCTGGAGCAGTTTGTCTCGCTAGGGAGACTTCACCTTCGCCCTCTCCAGTTCCATCTAGACTCACACTGGAACAAGAGCAAGACTTTAGAAGCTGTATCAATCCCGGTCTCCGAGCCAGTAAAAGCATGCCTGAACTGGTGGGACAGCAACATAAGTCTGAGAGAGGGTCTGTCCCTGGCAGTCAAGAACCCAAACCACGTGTTGTTCTCAGACGCGTCGGATTTGGGTTGGGGAGCGACTCTGGACGGTCGGGAATGTTCGGGTCTTTGGACGTCGGTTCAGAAGAGCATGCACATCAACGGCAAGGAGCTATTAGTGGTTCACTTGGCCTTGATGAGTTTCGAGAGCATTCTTCGAAACAAAGTGGTAGAGGTCAATTCAGACAACACCACAGCATTGGCGTACATCTCCAAGCAAGGAGGCACTCACTCCCACACACTGTTCGTCATTGCAAGGGACCTCCTCATCTGGTCAAAAAATCGAGGCATCTCCCTGTTGACAAGATTCATCCAGGGGGACTTGAACGTCTTGGCAGACTGTCTCAGTCGGAGAGGTCAGGTGATCCCCACGGAATGGACCCTCCACAAGGACGTGTGCAAGAGTCTTTGGGTGACTTGGGGTCAACCCTCCATAGACATCTTTGCCACCTCGTTGACCAAAAGGCTCCAGACCTATTGCTCGCCAGTCCCAGATCCAGAGGCGACCCACATAGATGCTTTTCTACTGGACTGGTCTCACCTGGACGCGTACGCATTCGTACAAGGTACTGCAGAAGTTCGCCTCTCACGAAGGGACAAGGTTGACGTTGGTTGCTCCCCTCTGGCCCGCGAGAGAGTGGTTCACAGAGGTACTTCAATGGCTGGTAGACGTTCCAAGGAGTCTTCCTCTAAGGATAGATCTCTTACGGCAGCCCCACATAAGGGATCTTCATCAAAGCCTCCCCGCGCTTCGTCTGACTGCCTTCAGACTATCAAAAGACTCTCAAGAGCTCGAGGCTTTTCGAAGGAGGCAGCCAGAGCGATTGCGAGAGCTAGGAGAGCTTCTACCATCAAAGTATACCAGTCGAAGTGGGAAGTCTTTAGAGACTGGTGCAAGTCAGCATCTATTTCCTCTTCCAGTACCTCTTTAGCCCAAATCGCAGACTTTCTCCTACATCTGAGAAATGTTCGCTCCCTCTCAGCGCCCACTATTAAGGGCTACAGGAGCATGTTGGCGTCTGTAATCAGACATAGAGGCTTAGATCTTTCCAATAATAAAGATCTCCAAGATCTCCTTAAGTCTTTCGAGACCTCTAAGGAGCGTCGTATGGCAACTCCTGGATGGAACTTAGACGTGGTCCTAAGGTTCCTAATGTCCGACAGGTTTGAGCCATTACATTCAGCCTCCCTGAAGGATCTCACCCTCAAGACGCTTTTCTTAGTGTGCTTGGCTTCGGCTAAAAGGGTCAGTGAGATCCATGCCTTCAGTAGGAACATCGGCTTTTCCACAGATAAAGCCACATGTTCACTTCAGCTTGGTTTCTTGGCCAAAAATGAACTGCCTTCTCGTCCTTGGCCTAAGTCATTTGATATACCTTGCCTGTCAGAGATCGTAGGCAACGAGCTTGAAAGAGTACTGTGTCCAGTTAGAGCTCTTTAAGTTTTATTTAGCTCGTACCAAATCCTTACGACGTGGATCTGAGGCCTTGTGGTGCTCAGTTAAGAAGCCATCATTGCCTATGTCAAAGAATGCTTTGTCGTATTTTATTAGATTTTTAATCCGAGAGGCTCATTCTCACTTGAGTGAAAAAGACCGTTGCTTGCTTAAGGTTAAGACGCACGAAGTAAGAGCTATAGCAACTTCCGTGGCCTTTAAGCAAAACAGATCTCTGCGAAGTATTATGGACGCGACCTTTTGGAGAAGCAAGTCGGTATTCGCGTCATTTTACTTAAAAGATGTCCAGACTCTTTATGAGGACTGCTACACACTGGGTCCATTCGTTGCAGCGAGTGCAGTAGTGGGTGAGGGTTCTATCACTACATTCCCTTAATTCCAATATCCTTTTAATCTGTCTCTTGAAATGTTTTTAATCTTGTTTTGGGTTGTACGGAAGGCTAAGAAGCCTTTCGCATCCTGGTTGATTTGGCGGGTGGTCAAATGTCATTTCTTGAGAGCGCCCAGATTAAGGGTTTTGATGAGGTCCTGTTGTATGGGTTGTCGCCCTGGATACTTCAGCTCCTGGAAGTCTTTCAGCATCCTGAGAGGATGGCTGGGCTTCGTGAGGAAAGCGGACTAACAAGGCAGAGTAATCGTCAGAGTCAGCTTCCTTACCAGGTACCTATATTTATTTGGGTTTTGTTATGATATAACTGTCAAAAACTCTAAGCATATACGCCGTAAACTGTATTAATACTGGTCTCTACCCACCACCATGGGTGTGAATCAGCTATTATATATTCACCGGCTAAGTTTAATATTTAAAAATGATATTTTGATTATAAAATAGATTTTTGAATATACTTACCCGGTGAATATATAAATTATAGGCCCTCCCTTCCTCCCCGATAGAGACGCAGCGGAATGAGAAGAACTGAGGCTGTTTACATGTATATGCGGTATCTGGCCGATAGTCGGCGCTGGTGGGCACACCCGCAACCTTCATGGCGATCGCTCGCGAGTTTTTGTGTTTCTGTCGAGCCGTCCGAGACGTCAGCTATTATATATTCACCGGGTAAGTATATTCAAAAATTTATTTTATAATCAAAATATCATATTTATCAACGAATTCCTATGAAACACTATTCGTGTTTATTCCTGTTAGCATAAATGTTAAATGAAATATGGAAAATGGTTTCTCTAGGGTAAGCCGTAGAATTATATTAGACTATAATTTGAACCTCATGATTCCAAATGGGGTGTTGCCTCATAATTTGCATGTGCACAAATGTGATCCCGGTAATGCTTTTACGCATTATACTTTACTATAAGGAAACTTTCTGTTTGCCTTTTTTTTGTATGGAAGGCATTTTATGTACTTATTATACGACTTCCCGCTTAAAGTTATTTAAACACCCTACGCATATATATATATATATATATATATATATATATATATATATATATATATATGTGTATATATATATATATATATACATATAGAGATGTATGTATATATATATATATATATTATATATATGTATACATACATATATTTATATATACACACATTGTACACAAACATTTATAAAGATGTATATATATATGTATATATATATACTGTATATATATATATTATATACATACACATATATATATATATATATATATATATATATATATATTATATACATACATATGCATATAGATATTTTTATGTATATATATTTATATATATATATATATATATATGTATGATATATATGTGTATGTAAATATACATACACATATACATATATATATATAATATATATATATATATATATATATATATATATATATATATATATATATATATATTTTATACATACATGTATATATGTTTATATATACATATAAATATAAACACATATATATACTCTATGTATATGTATATTTATTTATAAATATATATGTCTGTATATATATATACATACATACATATATATATATATATATATATATATATATATATATTATGTATATATATTATGTGTACATACATATGCAAATATACACACATGTATATACATACATACATATATATATATATATATATATATATATATTGTTACGGGCCACTGGTTCGAGTCCGGCCTTGCTTAAGGGACTCAAGGGCCATAACAAAACAAATAACAATGGTAGGTCGCCAGTCAGCAATGATACAAGGAATACTGACAAAAATATGTATTTACAATAACAATTAAATAAAAATTAATAAAAGAAAGGGGAGCACAACAGGTAACTATTTTAATTTAAGCCACGAGGAGCTTCGGGTGGAGTTTGGTTGGCCGTGGATGAAACTCCAGCACAGCAATCAACGTTCCCTGGAAGGGGAAATAAATTGAATTATTAACAGCACACTTACTTCTACCGGCTGGGAACACGATGAGGTCGTGTGGTTAAAACTTTAAGCAAATTAAATGAAAATGCAAAGCTAGGGATTTAAACTTACACATGGGAATCAACACTGTCACAGGGTGAGTTAATTAAAACTAGGACTAAACAGCACACGTGGTCTGGGTATAAGGGATAGGATACAAGGTTCAGTGGGTAGGATTTCTTTAGAGGATAAGGAAAATGGGATGTGATAAGGAAAGGAGGGAGGTTGGGTAAGGATATTGAGAATCTCAAAATCAGACACCTTACCTTTAGTAAAAAGAACTCTGATTTCCTTCCCTTGTGGAAAGAAGTAGACAGAGGTCCTGCCTCCCTGATGTCTTGAGGGTGAAGAGAGATGATGTTTCCCTCAAGGAGGTTGAGTGAAGAAGGAGGAGATGTTCTCCTTATGGATGCTGACTCACGAAGGGCGATCTCCAGTTTTCCCTGGGTAGATCAACCCCACTTGACCCCCAATTGGGGGGGGGGGTAGGGGGGATTGGCCTGACCGCTGTCCTATTGGTCAGGATTGATCTCGTGTCCCCACATCCTTCACAGCTCGCTTCCCTCGTCCTGGGACCTCGATGTTCTCACGTGACTTGTAGAAGGTAGCTGAAATTGAGATCTCAGGGGGAGTAGACTGGTATAGGATGGTGGGAGGGGGGTGAGACTCTGGGTAGGGTCCCAAAACTCGTGGCATTTCGACCCATGCTGGCGGGGTCTTTTGTTATTGGAAAAAAGGTGGCGTAATGACCGCCATTACTAACAGCCCCCCATTTTAGCAGAGATTTTGTCCTAAAACAGGACAAGAACTCTGCAAGCAAGGTCTGAAGCCACTAGCCTTAATGATTCCTCCCTCAGTGAGTCTCACCACGATAATGGATAAATATCTAAGCTGCAACTAGGGTCATCATTTTACGGTATTTTGACTGTAAATTAACTTTAAGTGCCACATAGAAATAAGTATGCTGGCTGTGAGGCAGCAACTGAAAAAATTAAAAAATGCAAAATTGCAAATTAAAATGTAAAAGATGGTTAAAGTTAAGTGACCTAGTGCAGTGGTAGGCATAAAATTAAAGAAAATTGGCATATATGCAAAAAAGGATAAAATAAATACATGAAAATGAATTAAATACAAATAATGATGCCAAGATGACTCCTCAAGTTTATCTACCTGGGGAGACACCAAGGCCAATAAATATTTTTTCATACAAACTAAATTTACCTACTGACTATGGCTACGCTATGGACATGGCACTGTGCATTAGGCACTAATGCCGGGAGAACACATCTCTCTCATACGAGTTCTTTAGGCGCTTGACCTTCCAGTTGTAGTTCTGGAGGTCTATGCCGCACCTCATGAGCCCTTTATTCCCATTACGTAGCTCAGTCAAGTAGTTTAGATGGTTATGGTCCGTTAGGAATGTCTGTGGGAAAACATGGTCAGCGCGATAGGAACCAAGGTGCTCAAGAGATGAGCCCATGCCTGAGAGTTCTTTCTCTTGAGTTTGGAGTTTTTCCCATGTCTGGAAGAAATTTATGCTGCCATTTAAGTAAACTCCACAGTTGGGAATTCCTGCTTGCACCTGGTGAAGCCAAAAATGAATTATGAGTATGGTCAGAGGTTGTGACTCCTCTGCCATGAAGTGGGAACCTTCGTCCTTCTGAAATGTGGCTAGGAAGCCATACCAATAAAAGAATTGTGTCATCCCTGTAACACTTATGGATAGGGTAAGTTGGAGCGAGGCCCTTGGCACTATTTTCTTAGAGTTACCGATGACTTGGCACGGATGGCAAGAGGTTGCGGAAGCCTTAACACCCTTCTGCAAGCCTGGCCGGAAAAAATGGGGCTGCAGCAGTTGGGTGGTGCGCTTCACCCCAGAGTGCCCTCCCAGTCCCTCATTGGCCATTCGTAGCACCGACAAGCGGGAATTATGGGGGACAACTACATGCTGGCGCAGGGCCTCAGCAGGATTGCGAGAACCTCGGGTGATCTTAAGGGGCACCTCATCCTTTAGCAGGAACTCAGCCGTAGAGGGGTTATTCATTTCCACCTCGTTGGAGTTGGCGGGTGCCCTGTTGTTTACCAATGTCTCATCCAGCAGTGGGAACCTGATGAGCTTTGTCTGGCTCCTTGGGGTCTCGGCGCTGATGGGTGGTTCACCTCTTGCCTGCTCTGAGACCTCTGGCCTGGTGATTGAGATAGCCCTATCTCCAGTGGTGTTCAGTGGCACAGTTTCACCCGGATTGAATTTGTGGGTACTCGGCTCAGACTCATGGTGGGAAAGGGGAGACCCCTGGCCCTCCTCTGAGGTCTCTGGCATGACGCTTGGAGTAGCCCTATCCCCTGTGGTGGAAAGTGGCACACCTTCACCAGAATTAACTTCTGGCGTACGAAGCTCAGACTCACTGCTGGAGGAGGAAGACTCTTGGGCCTCCTCACTTAGCCAAGCTACCTCACCAAGGTCAATGTCACCGAGCCAGTCGTCTTCCCATGCAGGTTGCGTCCTAACAGTTTTAGGCTCCGGCTTGGCAGCCTTCATGCACCTGAGGGGCACTCGCTGTACACCCTTCACGGGCTTTTGACCCAAGCTTGAGCTGTAGCCCTCATGTGCGAGATCACTCCCTGCCCCCAGTCCGCACTTCTTGCTGAGCTGGGACGTGGTCACCTTCAGTTCCACTGTAGGGAGTTCCTTGGTGAACCCTTCACTGAAGGGGGTCCTCCTGCGATTCTCCTGCTGGATTTTGGCAACATTGGGTTGAGGTGGCAAGTGATCGAGTTGTGCCAATCGGGTGTCCATCTCCTGCATTCTTAATTCATGCGCTCTCTCTCTTTCATAACGCATCCTTTCTTGCTCTGTCCTTCTCCGGGCTTTGTCTTCATTCATGAGCTCCCGCACATACCTTCGCAATGCTTCTCCCTCATAGCCTTGTCTTTCTGCCAAGTCCACAAATGCACTGATTTCAGTGGCAGTCATTTTGCTAAGTTTTTGTGGAGACAGCGACAAGAAAAACTCAACAACACAAGGTACGATGTTGACCGTGCCAGAAATTACACGGAGGGGAAAGACGCTCTAGCCTTATGCAAGAGTCTCATGGAAGGAAGGATGAAGATGAAGCTGGGCAAAATGCACAATGGCTATGAAAAATGCCTCTTGAGAAAGAATTATTACCAAATAGCAAGCCTTGAAAGTAATTCAACAGGAGCCTAACTTGAAAACCAGGGCCACAACAATGGGTGAGCTTAGGCTGTCCAGTTGTAATTCGTCCAAACAAGTAACGATATATATGACAACTGTACTACACAATAAAAATGGAATCACCACTATACAGTAGGTGACCCTCTGGGCTAGTCAGGGAAAAATGAGGTCACAACTATGGGTGACACTATGCTGGACGAAATAAAATGGAATCACAACTATGGGTGAACCTTTATACTAGTCATAAAAAGAAATGGAGTCACCACAATGGGTGAATCTCTATGCTAGTACAAAAAAAAATGTAAACACAACAATGGGTGAACCTCTATGCTAGTCTTTTGAAAAAATGAAATCACAACAATGGGTGAATCTCTATGCTAGTCATAAAAAAATGGAATCACAACAATGGGTGAATCTCTATGCTAGTCATAAAAAAATGGAATCACAACAATGGGTGAATCTTTATGCAGTCATAAAAAATGGAATCACAACAATGAATGACCCTCTATGCTAGTCATATAAAAATGGAATCACAACAATGAATGACCCTTTATGCTAGTCATATAAAAATGGAATCACAACAATGAATGACCCTCTATGCTAGTCATAAATAAATGGAATCACAACAATGAATGACCCTCTATGCTAGTCATAAATAAATGGAATCACAAAAATGAATGACCCTCTGTGCTAGTCTTAAGGAAAAAAAATGGAATCTCCACGATGTGTGACCCTCCTATGCTAGTCTTAAGGAAAAAAATGGAATCTCCACGATGTGTGACCCTCCTATGCTAGTCTTTAGGAAAAAAAATGGAATCTTCACGATGTGTGACCCTCCTATGCTAGTCTTATGGAAAAAAATGGAATCTCCACGATGTGTGACCCTCCTATGCCAGTCTTATGGAAAAAAAATTGGAATCTCCACGATGTGTGACCCTCCTATGCTAGTCTTAAGGAAAAAAAATGGAATCTCCACGATGTGTGACCCTCCTATGCTAGTCTTCAGGAAAAATAATGGAATCTCCACGATGTGTGACCCTCCTATGCTAGTCTTAAAAGGAAAAAAATATGGAATCTCCACGATGTGTGACCCTCCTATGCTAGTCTTAAGGAAAAAAAATGGAATCTCCACGATGTGTGACCCTCCTATGCTAGTCTTAAGGAAAAAAAAAATGGAATCTCCACGATGTGTGACCCTCCTATGCTAGTCTTAAGGGAAAAAAGTGGAATCTCCACGATGTGTGACCCTCCTATGCTAGTCTTAAGGAAAAAAATGGAATCTCCACGATGTGTGACCCTCCTATGCTAGTCTTAAGGAAAAAAAATGGAATCTACACGATGTGTGACCCTCCTATGCTAGTCTTAAGGAAAAAAATGGAATCTCCACGATGTGTGACCCTCCTATGCTAGTCTTAAGGAAAAAAAATGGAATCTCCACGATGTGTGACCCTCCTATGCTAGTCTTAAGGAAAAAAGGGAATCTCCACGATGTGTGACCCTCCTATGCTAGTCTTAAGGAAAAAAAAATGGAATCTACACGATGTGTGACCCTCCTATGCTAGTCTTAAGGAAAAAAATGGAATCTCCACGATGTGTGACCCTCCTATGCTAGTCTTAAGGAAAAAAATGGAATCTCCACGATGTGTGACCCTCCTATACTAGTCTTAAGGAAAAATTTGGAATCTCCATGATGTGTGACCCTCCTATGCTAGTCTTAAGGAAAAAATTGGAATCTCCACGATGTGTGACCTTCCTATACTAGTCTTAAGGAAAAAAAATGGAATCTCCACGATGTGTGACCCTCCTATGCTAGTCTTAAGGAAAAAAAATGGAATCTCCACGATGTGTGACCCTCCTATGCTAGTCTTAAGGAAAAAAATGGAATCTCCACGATGTGTGACCCTCCTATGCTAGTCTTAAGGAAAAAAAATGGAATCTCCACGATGTGTGACCCTCCTATGCTAGTCTTAAGGAAAAAATTGGAATCTCCATGATGTGTGACCCTCCTATGCTAGTCTTAAGGAAAAAAAATGGAATCTCCACGATGTGTGACCCTCCTATGCTAGTCTTAAGGAAAAAAAATGGTTTTGTAAAAATGTGTGGGTGCGTTCTTGCAACACCACCACTTGCAACTCTGTGACTTTAAAGCAAGTTTGTATTTATACTTAAAGTATAACAAATTAAAATAAAACAGACAATGTCACTGAGATTGCTTAATGCTTCGTTAAAACATCAGCCCCTTTACATACTTTCCCTTTAGAAGAAAAATGAATTTAATAAATTACACTCCCAAATATTTTATCTTAATGATCCTAATACCCTGACTGAAAAAATTTAAATTAAATGTGACATCATAAGTCCTTTATCTTTAGGTTAACCATATTACACAGTCTAACGAAAATTATCCCCTTCAAAAAAATGTATATAAAGATAATATCCCACGAGAAAGTAATAAAAAGAAATTACATACCCTTACTTGTCAAACGGGAAAATTGAAAAAATGAATGCCACGTGTGCTTATGGTTACCAACACAGGAAATTAACACGTGTTTTAGTCTACCACGGTTTCTTCCTAAAATTTCGTAAATTTCAATTCACTTAGTTTTAACACGAAATTAAACAGTCACTCACTGCACAATATATATGAATGAAAAATTTATCCCTATCAATAATGTACATGAAAATAATATCCCACGAAAGTAATAAAATGAAATTAAGAACCCTTACTATGGAAAGGAAAAGAAAATTGAAATAAGGAACACCACGTGGTCTTACCGTTACTCTACAGAATGATGCCTCACTGCCGTAAAACGTTTACGGGAATCGTAAGCCAAAGGTTCCGATATGAGACTAGTCTGTATCCTAGCACTAAAGATAAATGATAATATATTCCGTGCACAAAATTAAACGATTGATGTGCGTGGATACAACGAAATTAGACTAAAATCTCGGGTCTCCATAGAATTGGTGAACAATTAACAAAGATAATAATAACAGACAATATACCTTGGCTTCGTTCGGAAACACGGCGATGGGCTGAGTTATATCAGGTTGGCCATGTTTTGAAATGAACACGTGCTCAGCCTGCCACGGTTTTTGTCCTAAAATTTCGTGAGTTTCACTTCACTTTTTTTTTTAAAAAACACAAAATAACACATTCACTTAATGCACAATATATATAATAAATGAAAATTTTAACCACTTTGATAATAAACACTCAGAAAGAAAAAAAACAGAACACAAATTCTTTTCACGCGGTTGGCTATCCTGATAAACAACAGGACTAA